>NW_024412376.1:89027467-89180145 GCF_014898765.1 Herpailurus yagouaroundi | reverse complement strand
CTCTCTCTCTCTCTCTCTCTCTCTCTCTCTCTCTCTCTCTCTCTCTCTCAAAAATAAATAAATAAATATTTGAAAAAACTTTGAAACACTGGTAGGGATTGTATTTGGCTTAGAGAAACTATACTTGGCTTTGAGTAAGTCAGATTATGGCACAGAAAATTGATTGAATATGTCTCTAGTTTTTGGGTTTTTTTTTTTAATGTGTCTAATTACAAAATATAAATCTGGTTTGTATCTTGTACTTGAGAAATAAGTTAAACATAACTAGTCTATTTTTGCAGCATTTCCTTAGGCAAGTACATTGATTTCCCCATCATTTTCTAAATGTTGACTCTCTTTCAATTCTTTATAGTTGCAATCATGAGGTTGGTAGCTTTGGCATTGCACTGCTTGCCTTTCTGGAAGGACTTGTGCTATGTGTGTTGTCATGGAAATAAACATTATGAGATGGAAAAGGTTTTCTTACAAGACAAAAGAAGAAGAATCCTATAGAGCCCTACCAGTCAAAAATTAAGTACTCATGTTGTTATTTGTATGTACTTCAGAAAGCTTTAAGTCCATAGATATGCTTAAATTTTTTTCCCACTTATTACAGGGTTTTTTCTTCTTTTCCACTTCCAAAATATATAACTTTTTTTTTAAAAAATGTTTATTTTTGAGAAAGAGAGAGCGAGAATGAGCTGGGGAGGGGCAGAGAGAGGGGAGGATAGAGGGTCTGAAGCAGGCTCTGCACTTACAGCAGCGAGCCAGATGCGGGACTCGAACTCACGAACCGTGAAATCATGACCTGAGCCGAAGTCAGACGCTCAACTGACTGAGCCACCCAGGCGCCCCCAAATATGTAGCTTTTAAGAGCGTTTGTGATGGTACTTCAATGTATTAACACTATTGTAAGTATTTAATAAATAACATAATTTCTTATTCAGAAAATCATTTAGCTATACAATATTGGCTAATACTATAATCACTGTTTTCTGTAGGAAACTGTGGCCTTATTTCATAAAGCCAATGAAAATAAAAAGCTTTGTTGTGTTTTCTTTTACAGTAGTTAGTATCGTCTAGATGTGCTGAAATTTTTCCTTTTGCTGTTTTCATTAGCAGCGCTTGAAGCTTGCTGGAATGATACCATCTCAGTGCTGTCTTTTTGTATGTACATACAACTCCTTGTTTATTCTTATGTTCCCTGATGTTGGCAAGAAATTACTGGATTTCTTTTTTTACTTTTATTGTTAAATGTGTCCATGGAGGCAGACATTCTATAGAACTGAGGAAAGGAAAGGCATTTAGTTGATGGTGACATACTCCATACACTAGTAGTATTCTATCATTTAATATTAGACATTTGGAATCTCTGATTCTCCTTATTGAACAAATGTTATCAGATTATATGTATATAAGCCTTTTACTAGTGGATTTTTTTTTTCTTTTTGAAACAGTTTTAATATATGTGGCAAAAAGCAAGGGCTTTTAACTTACGATGAAATTTATCAAAATTGGTGATTTCTTTTTGAAAACATGAATTATGTTTTGAAGAAGCATAGTGCAAGTAAGCTGTAAATAGAAAAGTTAGGATCATTTGAAGGTCTTTTAGGGACACAGTCAATTTCTTTTGGTCAAATGCAAAAGGGAAAAAGACACAAACGTACTTTTCAAAATGAATATTTAGTTAATTTTAGCTTCTGTTACATCCTTTCATGGGGAATACTCACCATCTCCATTCAGGCAATTGGAACTCAGGAATATAATAGTCATGAAGGGAGCAAAAAAACCTTGCTTAACAGAAAAATTGTGCATATCATTGATTAGTAGCAATTATTTTCTATAATACTTTCAGTTAAGTATCTTTTCACTCAGAGTGTGCAATAAGATAATGTCATTAAAATTTTAAATGGGCATGATTTTACCAATGAGGTAAGAGAGTCTGAAAGAAGTCAAAGGAATTGTTCAGAGTCCCATAGTGATTTGGACCTAGTTATTTTGACTAAATAGTGTATTTTCTTGTTATCACAAGATAGTATCAATGACTATATTTAAGGAAGACTAACTCTCTATGGGATAGTGCAGAAAGGAGTATTGTTTGCATTGGGAGGATAAACCAGGTGACTAGCAACTTCTAAGGACTGTTTCAAGCAGCATTTTCTTTGTTTCTAAACTTCATTTTCAAAATTTATCTAAGATTCTAGTTAAATGACCCTTTATCATACCCTCCCTCTGTTGTGTGCTACATTTTAGCAATAAAGAAAAGCTTATTTATTCATTATGGACAGAGCTTTGGAGAGATCTGATGTATTCTTTTTTTTTTTTTCAAGGAAGACTCAGATATATTTATGAGATCTGATTAGATCACAGATTGAATGATGTGCATCTCAGTTATAAGTGGATATAAATTCTATCTTTTATTTGAAGTCTAAAGAAGATAGGGGTGAGAAAGGAAATTACTGTTTCTACAACCATCCCAAATTTCATTGTAGGCTTTACGTTACAGTAATAAATCGAGATAACTAGATTTGCTTAGCTAAGATGGATAGATTTATTGGTTCCATTTTAAAATTTTTATATGAATAAGTAAACTGCTACCAGTTGCATATGTTTCATCTCTTCTAATAATGTTTTACTGCCATCTGCTCCCCTGCATTTCGACATCATTAAACTAAACAGTCCACTTGCCGTAAAGGCCTGACTGGAGCTGTCCATTGTCAAAGCTGCGGTGTGAAGCATGTAAAATATGCTTTGTCTTTTTATATAACGTGTAGATTTTGGTTTAGAATCGCAATTCTCAGGAAAAAATAAAAGTAACAACCATTAACTGCCTTTTTCTCCCCCCATAAACTGGAATTTATTTCTGTGTTGGAAGCTTTCCTGTGCTGACGCAAGAGCACAGTTGTGAAAGCTCTTCTTTCTCCCCATTTTTCCTTCATCCTGAGATTAAAATATTAAATCTTTTCTAAGGGAAGACACCTGGACTTATTCATATATGATTTTCATTAAGAATTATTCCTCGGTTAAGCGTAGGACTTCGGCTCGGGTCATGATCACAGTTTGTGGGTTCGAGCCCCGCGTCGGGCTCTGTGCTGACAGCTCGGAGCCTGGAGCCTGCTTTGGATTCTGTGTCTCCCTCGTTCTCTGCCCCTCCCCCACTCATGCTGTCTGTCTGTCTCTCTCTCTCTCAAAAATAAATAAACATTAAAAAAATTTTTTTAAGAAGAATTATTATTCCTCATTAATTGATGCATGCAGTTTAAACCAGAGGTTGGCAAACTATGACCTTGGTCACCTCTGGCCTACCACCTGTTTTTATAATAAAGTTTTATTGGAGCACTGCCAGGCTCATTTGTTTACATTTGTTACATGATGTCTGTGGCTGCTTCCCTGCTGCAATGGCATAATTGAGTAGCTGCCAAATAAACCTTACATCCCACAAAACCTAAAATATTTACTCTCTGGCCAGTTACAGAAAAAAATTGCCAAACCTAGGGTTAAACCATAGGAATAAGAAAAATTATGCTTGATGATTCTGTACAATAGATGCAAACTTTTCTCAGAGTCGTGAGCACCCTTGACAACTCTAATCTGAAGGCACTCTGTTGCCTGTTTGTGAACATCACCTGAGAGAAGATAAAACTCTTTGGGGCAAGCATCTTATTCTTGGGTGTATCTTCCATACCCAAAGAGTTCCTAGATCTAAAACATTGTGTGTGGTCTCTAAGTAGTTTTTGAATGAGTTGATACCTTATTTTTTAAAACAGGTAAGATCTGGGGCGCCTGGGTGGTTCAGTCGGTTGGGCGTCCGACTTCAGCTCAGGTCACAATCTCGCGATCTCGCGGTCCATGAGTTCGAGCCCCGCGTCGGGCTCTGGGCTGATGGCTCAGAGCCTGGAGCCTGCTTCCGATTCTGTGTCTCCCTCTCTCTGCTCCTCCCCCGTTCATGCTCTGTCTCTCTGTCTCAAAAATAAATAAATGTTAAAAAAAAAAATTAAAAAAAACAGGTAAGATCTTATGTCAGTGTGTAATTGATATTTGTGAAGCATTTCTTACACATTCAAGAAAATTAAGTAAACATTTTACTTACACCATCACATTCAAGCCTCTCACATTTTGAGGTAGTTGCTGTTTTACAGGTGAGGAAACTTAACACATTTCTGTGTTTATGGAGCTAGAAATTAGCAGAACAAGGAGCCCGAGTATATCTTAACATTATGCCAGATGTATGGCTTCCTCCAGCATAAAATAGCTTTTAAAAGCTTTTAAAAGATGTGAAATTCAAACATAACTTTGGATAATAATAATACAGTTTCACTTATTTCAGAGATTTAATGGCTTTAATTGAAAGAGCTGTCTTAGAGAATTAGTAGTAGTAAAAGAAATGTAAGAAGTATCCCAAGTTTTCAATTTTCCAGTAACTTGTATTCATCATGAGAGACATTGTTGATATTTGACATGAGGAACGCTCGTTAACTTTTAGTCCCCTTTCTGCCTCAGGTTTTGTTTTTGTTGTTGTTGTTTTTGTTTTTTGTTTTTTTGTGGGTTTTTTTGCCTACATTAAAAGAATTCTATTTATATGAGCAACTCAAACCTGAGTTACCTTTCTCCTTTATTTCTGACTGAGACTAGGCTGCTTTCTCACTTGTATAAATAGGTGACAATTGGTAGGAAAATGGTAAAAGCCAAGCCTGTTTGGGTTTCATGTTACTTTGGAAATAAGATATGTCAAAACTCTAGGTATAATATGAGTATAAGTAATTTTTAAATATATGTCCTTTATAGTTTTCTCATTCAAATATAAGCAAAATTTTAAAAATTTAATATTTGAAATAAATTCTTAGCTTAGATTCTGTATGAGTTCACCTCATGCAGAGGTGATCCTCTTGAGTATTTCTGAGGTTGTGAATGATGCCTCAGATTTGTTTTTTGTTTTTGTTTTTAATAATTTATCTGAGTTTTTCTTTTCTGTTTCTTTTTATTCTCCCCCCCCTCCCTCCCACTCCCCTGCCTCTTTTTTTACTGTGAAACACATTGACCACCCACAGTTAGAGCAGGATTTAGCTTCCCATTGTAAAATTAAAAATTTTAACAGTGATACTGAAATTATTTAGAAAATTCTCTGTATGACCGATAAATGAAATGTTGATTTTTAATTGAATGGTGGCAAACCAGATATTTTAAGATCTCATATCTTTATCTGTGAGGTATACACTGGGTTTCTTTTACTTGTCACTCTGAACAAATGGAAGTTTTCTGTGTAAGGTCAGCTAGTTGGGAGAAAAAGGCAAGTTGAATATATCCCAAATTTTAATGATGTGTGATGCAACAAATTAAGAAAGAAGAGAACTGAACCTAATCCAGTCCCCACACTCACTTTAATTAAGACACTCTAGATCCAGTTTAATCTGGGTTCTTAGAGTTGAAAGGCCTGTTGCTAATGGAAGAAACTAACCTCCTGAAGTTGCGGAAATATTTGATACTTGGCCTTGGGCGCACCTGTTCCAATTCTTTATGGCAGCATAAAGAATACATACCAGCATTCTCCACTGCTTAGAGAAACGATAATAGTTTAATCTGTCAACTTTGCTTTTAATCATTGAATAAAAAAATCCTTGATTCCGTTTAATAAAATTTGCACAGGCCTCTCTAAAATGTACTTTGCTCTGATCCTAGATCTTGGCTTAATTTTAAACCTTTTCTATTTCTACTGGATATGATTTCATGCCTGGGTAATGAAGAGTAGTAGTAGACTGTTGCTTATGCTTCCAACATAAGGAGCTTGACAGATGAAATGCACGGATTCTCTGCTTCTCTTGGCCGCCATCTGTTTGAGATGGTTGGGGGAGGGGCAGAGAAGGAAGCACTTGCTGCGCACGGTCATATGCAAGCGTGTTGCCATCATTGCTACCCGATTTAGTATGTGTAAAATTTCTACCATACCTTTGTGAACAAATTCTCGGAGATGTTGAATTACAATACTTTGTCTCCCCAGGAGTGCCAGAATGTTACTTTGATGTGGCCCAGTTATTTATATGAGTACAACATTAGCCTCAGTGTTTATAACTGGAATACCCTTTGCATTCGAGCCAGTTGTTTTTCACACCATAAAACCTCACATATGACTTCTGTGTCTTTGGGGCTGTAAACATTTGTCTTTTTTCTTTGGGGAGGGAACGTTAGTATTCTTGATAGCAGCCTTATTTCAGACTCAATAACAATGAAATATTACAAGATTTAAAAAATATTTTTTTTCTGGTTATTCCTAGATTTATTGCCATGACATTCTCTGCTGCTTTATCTTAATTCAAATGTAGTAGGTGAAATATTCACACCAATTTAGAGTTCGTACAACAAAAAATGAATTTAACATTCAGTTGCTTCAAGCCTGTTTCTCTTTAGCAAATGTACTAGATCTATAATTTTATTTTTCCTTTCTGAAGCAGTTAAATAAATCTTCTTCAGTGTTTCTCAGAACATGAAGAATCTAGCCTTTTATTTCAAGATTTTCTAGGTTTTATTTCAAGAACTTTGCGGCCACTAATTACAATGGCTGAAAAGCATGGGCAGCTAGGTTTAGGGAAAATAAGTTAGATCTCTGTTGGAAACTCATTTTTTATAGAATACATGAATAGCTTAAAAGTGGTAATCTAAGCTGTTAGGCATACTGGGGCAAATAAAAAACAATGCTTTCGTACATTATTCCTAAATTTATTCTGGCAGGCTCATTAAGGAAATTAAAGTAGCAGAAGTTAATCATCTCAGTTATCACTATCCCCTCCTTCTAAACTGCTCCAGAAATGAGAACGTCCAGGTTTAGACCACATTTGAGGAGATCTGCCTTCATATTTTTCATAGGTCAAGGCAGTAACTGGCAAAGAATTTGACACTGTAGGCACATAATAAATATTTGATGAATGAATCTATAGGGTACATAGGTTTTGGAGTCAGACAAAAATGGTTTTAGATCCCAAATGGTCCACTTTCCTCATTTGGCTTGTGTGATGGAGTCTCCTGGTTTTTCGCCTACCTTCCGCTGTGTTCCCAGAGTACATATGTTATTTGCCTTACCCTTAGGAGCTCTTCTGTTTTCACGCTCACTTTCCCTGAACAATCTCATTAACTCCCACAGCCTCAAATGTCATCAATATGCTAATGACTCTTGAATCAATTCTTCTAGCTCAGATCTTTTTCCCGAGTTCATATATTCAATAGACTGTCAGTACTGAGATGAAACACAGGCACCTCCAGCTAAAAAAAAAAAAAAAAAAGAAAGAAAGAAAAAAGAAAAAGCTATGAGCTCCTTGAGGCCTAGGATTATTCATGTTTTGTCCCCTCCTGTGTACCCATGCATAACACAGTGCCTGCCACAGTGTTACGTTCTCAGTATACACTTGACTAAATGAAGATCTATAATTACATTCATTATCTTTCCATCATTCTAGCACTTATCCCACTATAACAATTGACTGTTTACTGGTCTGTAACCTTCTTTAAACTTCATGAGGGCAGAAATTATGTCTGTCTCACTCATGTTGGTAAAGCCTAGCAAATTACTTGGTACGTAGTAGTTGTTAAAAAAACATTTCCCTCCTTTTATTGCCCTATATGTCCTTAGGTAAGCCACTTATCCTTTCTGACCTTTATATTCTTGGCCTATTAAAAAGTAATAACAAGGGGCGCCTGGGTGGCTCAGTCGGTTAAGTGTCCGATTTTGGCTCAGGTCATGATCTCAGGGTTCATGAGTTCGAGCCCCGCGTCAGGCTCTGTGCTGACAGCTCGGATCCCGGAGCCTGCTTTGGATTCTGTGTCTGCCTCTCTCTCTGTCCTCCCCTGCTTGCACTCTGTCTCTGTCTCTGAAAAATGAATAAACGTTAAAAAATGTTTTTTAATGTAATAATAATACCTCATAATGTAAAAATGAAATAATTCAGTTTAGTATGTGTAAAATCTTTTAAGTTTTACTATAGAAAGAAAAGTTCAGTACACACACACACATTATATATATATATGATGATTTCATAATTATATGAAAGGGATTATAGATTAAAAGCAATTTAAAAGACAAACCAAATAAGCAGACCTTATTTGGATCCTGGTTAATACTATGTTGGGGTGTGTGTTGTAGGCAAAATAATGCTCCCCACCTCCCACCCCCAAATGTCGAAAGATGGCCATGTCCTTAATACCCAGAACCTATGAATCTGTTATATTGCATATCATAGGTGAACTAGGGATGCAGAAGGGCTTACAGTCACTATCAGCTGACCTTCAAATAGGGCTACTATCCTGCATTATCCTGGGGAGCCCAGTGCAATCACAAGGGTCTTTAAAACTGGAAGAGGAAAGCAGAAGAGAGGGGGATAAAGTAATGCAAGGCTTGTTGCTGGCTTTGAGGTGGCAGAAGAGGGCCATGAAGCCCTGGATTTGGGCAGCCTCTAGACGCTTGAAAAGGCAAAAAAATGAATTTTCTCTAGAACCTCCAGAAGGAAACATCCCTGACAACACTTTTTTTTTTTTTAATGTTTATTTATTTTTGAGAGACAGAGACAGAGAGTGGATGTGTGGGGGCAGAGAGAGAAGGAGACACAGAATCTGAAGGAGGCTCCAGGTTCTGAGCTGTCAGCACAGAGCCTGACGCGGGGCTTAAACTCACAGACCGCAAGATCGTGACCTGAGCCGAAGTCAGGTGCTCAACCGACTGAGCCACCCAGGAGCCCCTGGAAACAGCCCTAACAACACTTTGATTTGCTCAGTAACATCCATGTGGGAAAACTATAAAGCAATATACTTGTGTTGTTTTTTAGCCAACAAGCTGTTATATATAATAAGCAAGAGACAACTAATACAGGGATTAACAGGAGAAATTAAAAATTGGTTATTTGATGATAACAAAATTTTTATTTTAGGTGTGATAATTGAATTATGGTTAGGTTTTTATTTTAAAAAAAAAATTTTTTTTTTAACGTTTATTTATTTTTGAGGCAGAGAGAGACAGAGCATGAACGGGGGAGGGCCACAGAGAGAGGGAGACACAGAATCCGAAACAGGCTCCAGGCTCTGAGCTGTCAGCACAGAGCCCGATGCGGGGCTCAAACCCTCAGACCGTGAGATCATGACCGGAGCCGAAGTCGGACGCTTAACCGACCAAGCCACCCAGGCGCCCCTAATTATGGTTAGGTTTTTAAAAAGAGTGTTCTTTTAGGGATGATATTGAAATATTATCAATGACGTGATAGATGTTGCATTTGCTTCAGAATGGTTCAGAAATGGCAGGGAAATGAATGGCATATAAATGAAATGTATCAGTTACAGACTGATAAATTGTTAACGTTTGGTTCTTTTTCTTTATTAAATTTTACTGTTTTTTAAAGTAATTGTTTCCTTAGCATCCTCTAAAGATGATTAATGCTATTTTTTTTCTAATTTCAGAAATCATTGTGAGCTCATGGGGTTCAACATATTTGAAGTATTGTAGTCCATGGTTATTATCTTTATTAATGCTCAAACTGTCTCATCTACTTCTTTGAAGTCCCTTTGATACCACTCTGGTAGTCTTTGATAGCTTCCTTCCTTGCTAATATGAGAAGATATTCTAGACTTCCCTTGTTTATTTTCTGCCCCAATTCTGTAATTAGCAGGTTTTTTTTTTAAGGAGTCTGGTTCCTTTTAGCAGGAAGATGATAATTTTGGTACTGGAGTCATTGATTCTCTAAACAAAGATATATTAAGCAATATGCCAGGGACTGTTCTAGATGCTAGAGGTGTTTCAATGAATAAAATAGTGTCCCTGGCCTTAAGGTCTGAAGAGACAGAAAATAAGAAAACAATAAAAAGAATATAAAATATGTTAAATGGGGATGAACACTATGGTGAAAGATAAACCAGTTAGTGAGTATAGGGAATGCTGGATTGTGGGTAGCAGGTTGCCCCTTCATATAGGATAGTGAGAGAGAGCCACATTGATAAAATGGCCTTTGAGCAGAAAACCGGCAGGAAGTGAGGAGCAAGTCATGCAAACAGCTGGAAAATATTTCCAGAAGGAGAGAAGAGAAAGTACAAAGGCCCTGAATCAGAGAAGAATGCTGGCCATTTAGAGAAACCATAAGGAAGCCAGTGTGCCTTGTACGTAATGGGCAAAGGGAGAGTGGCAATTCAGAGAGGGAGCAGGAATCTGATTCTGTATGACCATTGATTAGAAGGGAGCTCAAATTGGAGAGTTTTTGAGCAAAGGAGTAGCATGGTCTGGCTTAGTTTTTTTCTGGCCTCTGTATTGTTATCAAGAGTCGAAGCTACGTCTCTATAACCAGTGACTACAGTTAAGCCAAGCAAGAGATGTTGGTGGCTTGGACCAAGGATATACTGTGGAGGTGGTAAGAAATCGTCAGGTTATGTTTTTCTCATACTTTGATGAGCAGTTCATCTCCTAACACCAAACTTGCTCTCCTAATGAATGATATTTTCAGCAATTCAAATCACAACATCTAGTAAGAGTAACCTACCTTAGAAGACATTAAATACCTCTGTTGTTTATTTTTTGAGATTTTTTGAGTTTTGGTTTTTTTTTTTTTTTTGAGATATCATCCCCCTAGCCCCCACTGACTTATGTTAAGTTTCCAAGTAAGGTTTGACATAATACAGTATTTTTTCACCTATCACATGTCAGTAATAAGAATATTTTACTATTAGTTGAATAATTTGACTTGAACCAAAAGAGTCAACTGATGAGTTTCATTCCTATTTGAGTACAGTCTGGCCAGGTGTTTAATGTATACATTATAATCTTCACTACTATTTTTTTAAAATGGATTGGTGTAGGGACCCCTGGGTGGCTCAGCTCAGTTGAGCGTCGGACTTCGGCTCAGGTCATGATCTCGCAGTCCATGGGTTAGAGCTCCACATAGGGCTCGATGTTGTCAGTGCAGAGCCTGCTTCAGATCCTCTGTCCCCCTCTTGTCTCTGTACCTCCCCCACTTGTGCCCTCTGTCTCAAACGTAAAAAAATAAAACATTAAAAAATGTATTGGTTTAGAGTTAACAGCCTTTTTTGAGCAGGAGTAGAAAGCAAAAATATCAAATACCCTACTTTTTTATACAGTTAGGTAGCATCTGATTTCAGAGAATTCATACATTGTACTCCCATGGGTTCTTTTGCTCTTAATCTCTGCTTTTTCTCCAAAAGCTATTTATATAAACAGGTGTTTTTTAGTGAGGTCAGCTACTTTTGAAGCACACAGTAAGTAATTATAGTATAGTACAATACTATAAACTATAGTATACTATAATATAGTATTTTATATTATATATTTATATAATTATTTTAATATTACATATAACCAACATTATGTATATTATATTATAATTATATAAGATTGCTTAAAACTTACGTTAACTAATTTGCTAAATAATACAAACCTGAATCACCTGCTTGGGAAATAATGTGATTAAGATCTTTCTAGAGTGGAGAATTAAAAAAAATTTTTTTAACGTTTAATTTTGAGAGAGAAAGAGCACAGTTGGGGGAGGGGCAGAGAGAGAGGGAGACACAGAATCCAAAGCAGGCTCCAGGCTCTGAGCTGTCAGCACAGAGCCAGACACGGGGCTCAAACTCACAAACCGTGAGATCATGACCTGAAACCGAAGTCAGACACTTAACCGACTGAGCCACCCAGGAGACCCTCGAGTGGAGAATTTTTACTTTATGTTTTCAAATGGTATATCACATGGGGCACCTGGGTGGCTCAGTCGGTTGAGCATCCGACTTCAGCTCAGGTCATGATCTCACAGTCTGTGAGTTCGAGCCCCGCGTTGGTCTCTGTGCTCACAGCTCAGAGCCTGGAGCCTGCTTCAGATTCTGTGTCTCCCTCTCTCTCTGCCCCTCCCCTGCTCATGCTCTGTTTCTCTCTCTCTGTCAAAAATAAATAAACATTAAAAAAAAAATTCAAATGGTATATCACAAAGATTTCCCTAACAACAGGAGGTAAGTGTCCTACCTAAATTAATGAATATTGTATGGTTCCATTTTTTAAAATTCTTTATCTGCAGTTTATAGTCTGCAGTCCAAAAGAGATGACTTTAAATTTCATGTTTAGTAAGTCAGGGATCTGTTTGCTTTTTAAAAATGTATTGCCTCTTAGAATACTTCAATATATGACAAATATGACAAATATTTGAAACACTAGCAATTCAGCAAATAAGTATGAAGGTATGTTGTTCTGAACCTTCAGATGACTCATCAATAACCATTCTAAAGTTAATAAGATACACTGTTCGTTTGGAGAGTAGCTAGTGGCTTTAAATTTCTAGATGAGTTTTGTGGTGCTGAAATGTACTTTATATAAAAGAATAAAAATTAATTTTCCAACATGTCCCCAATGGGGTAGAGATTAGCCACAAAGAAGCCAAATTTTATGGAAGTTGCTCAAGATTAAAGTTAAAAAGGAAAACTTGAGTCAAGAACTAACTTCTTTCTGATGTTCTCAGGATGACACTTTATTGACTCATTCATTATTCAGTTTAAGTCACTTACATTTTTTGTGACTTAGATTCATAGATTATGAAATGGGGCTAATCTAATGGTCCTATTTAATAGCTCTATTAAAACTTAAAAGAAATAGTTGTTTTTTTTACAAATAAGTAGATTGTCATCTTTAAACTACTATCTCTAAAGAGATGTATATTTTTTTCTACATACACATGATTTTCACAACAGGTTCAATAAATGTGAAGTGTTTTGGTCTCTGTACCACCCATGGAAGATCGTTTTTCCCTGCATAGTAGTGCAGTTCTCTGCAGAATTATTAAGGAAACAAGGCTCATTTCATGGTGCCTTCCCTGTTGGAAGACCTCACCTTCTTACACCTCCCTCTCCCCATTAAGCCAAGTGAGCAGAGGCCAGGGGCTTGGCACTTGATGGCACAAAAGTTGCCCATTACTGTGCTAAAGTAGTGAGAAATTCAGTCTGAAGAAGTGAAACATCACTTTATTCATACGGGAAATAACTATGCCTTGGAAATGTTCGCGGCTTGGTAATTAACAGGGCTTGTGTAGCTTTGTGTGCGGGCCAGTGTGCTAGCAACACAGCAACAAAACGGAGGTGTGAGAATTTCTGTCTTATCCAAAGTGGTTAAAATGGGGCAGTAACAGAAAACAAGGCTTTTCTTCCCAAGCAAGGAACAGAAGTGAGCTGGGGCTTATTACATGTGTTGAAGACACAGTCACATGTTTCATGTTTAAGAATGGCTTCTCATGTTAAATAAGCTAGTTTCCCATGTACCTTCTCCTAGAGGCATGGGCCAGGTGGATTATGTCCCATTTTACAATGACTGATGGATGGAGAATTACTACACTCTTTTATTGCTAAAAATGTCCCAGTGACTCAGTACTGTAGGGCTTATGCATAGATAATGTGATAAAATAAAGGCATATGGTAGATGAAAGGGTTTCACTCTCTTTGAGGTCTGATTTTCAGATTTTTCAATTGGTAACTTTCCCACTGTTTGAAATCCTGACCCTGATCCGCATTTTAAAAATATCCGTCTCAATATTGCTCTTTAAAAAGGCAAAATGAAAGTGATTTGGAACCTTCCCTTTTTTCTTTTGCATGATTAAATGTTAATTTTTTTTTTTTTTTTTTTTTTGCCTTCTCTTTGTGAGGCTGTTTTCTGATAGCGGGTAGACAGAATTACATAGTTTGTCCTCTTTGTTTAAAAGTTTATCATTATAGGGGGCCCCCTGGGTGGCTCAGTCGGTTGAGCGTTGACTTTGTCTCAGGTCATGATCTCGCAGTTCGTGAGTTTGAGCCCATGTGGAGCTCTGTGCTGACAGCTCAGAGCCTGGAGCCTGCTTCAGATTCTGTGTCTCCGTGTCTTTCTGTCCCTCCCCTGCTCGCACTCTGTCTCACTCTCTCTGTCTCTCTCCCAAAAATAAATAAACATTAAAAAAAAGTTTATCATTGCCTTAGGAAGGTTGTAAGGATATAAGATGTTGATAAACAAATTATGCAGGCAGGGGTGTTGTGGATGTTAAGAGGAGCAAGAAGGGTGCCTGGGTGGCTCAGTTGGTTAAGTGTCTGACTCTTGATTTTGGCTCAGGTCATGGTCTTATGGTTGTAAGTTCAAGCTCTGCATCAGGTTCTGCGTTCAGGATGGAGCCTGCTTGGGATTCTTTCTCACTGTCTCTCTCTCTGCCCCTCTTCTGCTCATACTCTCTCTGTCTCTCTCTCAAAAAAAAAAAAAAAAAAAAAAAAAAAGAGCAAGGACAGTGCTAGCTGGGATCTTCAGGGCAGATGGGGTGGTGGCAGGGAGCTCAGGGAATGGAACTTCCATGAGCCTTGTAGAAGGAGAAAAGTATGAGTGGTACTGGAGAAAGGGACATTTCATTGGCTAATGGTCATAGAGGCAGGGCCTAACCTGACATGTTCAAGGGACAGTGAGTAAACTGTAGCATAGTGGTTAAGAACACAGACTCTGGAGCCAAACCGCCTAGGTTCAGGATTGCCTTTTATTTGCTGTGTGGCCTTGGACCAGTCTCTTACCATTCTTTGCCTCAGAATAAAAAAAAGTGGTGCTAATCTTGCCTGAATCATAGAGCTGTTATAAGGATTTGACAAGAGTGCCTTCAAATAGTGATGGCACAAGTTAAATATTAAGTAACTATAATAGAGTAGGGTGATGGCAGGGATGTGAGTGAGCATAAAAGACAAGGTCATAAAGAAGACCGGAGTGAGCTCCTTGAGGGACTGGGCTGTCAAGACTGAATAAGCAAGAAACCATGATGAGAGTAGTGTATTTGGGAAAATAATCCAGCAGAAAAGGTTGGAAAGAAATTGGCAGCAGAGAGAATGGTTAGGAGACTTGCAGTTGTCCAGACTTTAGAGATTCAAGACCAGGACTCAAATGACAGATCATGGGTTGGATTAAAAAGAAGGGACAGACCTTGGAAACATTTACAGCAGAACAGTTGTTAGGGTCTGCGGACTGTCAGGCACATAGGAGACAGAGCGCCGTGCCTCACTAAGTGTCAGAATTCAGACATACAGGAAGGAGTTCTGAGGTAATGTGTGCAAAAAGATGAAATCCATTTTTCATATCTTGAATTTAAAGACAAGAACAGGAATTGGCATTGAAAATGCTTATCTGTTGCTCTAAGAGAAATCAGGTCTGGATACAGAAATGGAAGACGCACAGAGGAGCAAGTTGTGCTGTGCAAGTAAATGCAGTAACAAGGAAGAAGAATGTACACAGTAATATTCTTTCCCATTTCTATATGAGGAAGCATGAATCTAAGGGAGTGAAAACATTTTCCTAGCCCAGTTGAGTCACTTGAAACAAGGGCAATGGTAAAGCTCACTGGTCTGTAAAATGGCATTTCACGGCTCAAGTGCCAGGCAGAGAGCCCTGTAGATGTGCTATGTGTTTATAAAAGCTGGGTTTCTGAATCTGTAATTGCCCATCATTGCAAACAGGCTTTATTCTGGTAAGGGAGAGTTATTCTTTCAATTAGCCCAATTAATCTTACCAATTAAAACCACAGCTGTAAAATGAATCCTGTCAATACACACACATGCAGTAAATTTATATTATTATTTATTTATTATAAATAAGAGTTAGTCCTTTTAAATGTTTTTTGAATATATGTCTTTTCCACTACATCGTAATTGCCTGTGGGTAAGGAGCAGCCCTCCTGTTGGTTCCAAGTTGTCACAGTTTTTACATTCGTTTATGTTTTTTAAATGTTTATTTATTTTGAGAGAGAGAGCATGTGTGCACGAGTCGGGGAGGGACAGAGAGAGGGAGACAGAGGATCCAAAGCAGGCTCTGCGTTAACAGCAGAGAGCCCAGTGTGGGGCTTAAACTCATGAACCATGAGATCATGACCTGAGCCAAAGTTGGACGCTCAACTGACTGAGCCACCCAGGTGCCCCATTCAGTTATGTATTGATTCCAGTTCATTCGTTGATTCATTTGTTCATTCATTCCAAACACCGTATTAGCTCCTAGGCTGAGGAATAAGGCATAGTTCCTGCCCTCAGGGAGCTTGCTTTTTAGTTGGGGAGGAAGAGGCACAGATATGTGAAGTAGAAACAGTAATAAAGTTATTCACAGAAAATTATGGGAATGTGAAAGAGAAACATTTAATCTGGGTTATGTGGCATGGGCAGTGGGGAGAGGTACTTCAGGGAAGATTTTTAGAGCAGTTGACTTCTGGGTTGAATCTTAAATGCTATGTAGTGGCTACTAGGTAAATAGAGAGAAGGGGAGAGAAAGGACAGTGAAGACAGCCTGTGCATAGATGGACTTACAAGAAAACTTGAGGCATTGGGCGTTGCTGCAGCATGAAGACTGAGGCAAAGGGTGGTGAGCAGTGAGACTGTGGGGCAGGCAGAGAGCACTTGGAGGGCCCTGAATGCAGTGCTTAGAAGCATGGACTACATTCAGTGGTCAGAGAAGAAGGAGATGCTTGAAGTGGTGTATCAGAGTTGTGACCTGATAAGATTTCAGTCCTTGGTGGCAGTTGGGAGGATGCATTGAAGGATAAGACATTTTGGCGACCAGCAAAGTGGGAGAGATTCAGGACCTAAACCAGGACGGTATTGTCGGAATGGGTGATGACGGGCAAAACCAAGAAGTACTTGTGATGTAAAATCAGCAGGACCCATTATTACCACAGATGAGAGAGAGGAAGGTCCTAGAATGGTTCTTAAGTAGCTACCTTATATGACTGGATGACCGATTTTACAGTCTACTTAGAGAATACAGGAAGAGAGGTAATACATTGAGTTCATTTTTATTTTTATTATCTTGTAACACATTGAGATATTTAATGTGCCTCTGATGTACTTGGAGTTAAATCTATCTGATGATTAGCAGAGATGTCTAGATGAGTAGAAGTACCTTGCTGTCAATGCTCAGCTTAACTGCATCTCCTCTTGGAAGCAGAGGCAACTCTGCTTTTCTTATAACACATTATATATATTTATTTTTATATTTATGTTTGTATGTATTTATATATATAGGTATAATGCACGCACGCGCGCGCGCGCGCACACACACACACACACACACATTTCTTAGAATCCCTTGTAATGAAAAGTAACTCCAGACTTAATAAAGCTAAATATACCAATTTTCTAGCTTATTCATTCCTGTCAAAACTAAGAAAAAAAAAAAAACAAACATTTAATGTGGCCTTTCAGACAGTAATAAAATTTTAAGACTCTTTCACTGTGTTGTAATCCTTGATTTTCTTTTCTGTTTATTTCTGTAGTCACAGTCCAGTGTTTGATCCATAGTGTCTCCATAAATGTGAGTGAGTGAATAAGCAAATGAATAGGTTTTTTTTTATATAATTCTGCATTTGCTTTAATATTTAATACAGTATTACAGATGTGATTGAAGCCCCTTTGCAATTTTACTCACTTCCTTTGTGTCTTTCCCAAAGCTAATCCATTATCTTGAAATGTGTGTGTCTTCCTGCCTGAAAATAATTATTATTATTTTAAAAGTTTTTATCAAGTATAGTTGACATACAATGTTATATTAGTTGTATAACATAGTGGTGTATAACATAGTGGTTTTTGACCATTCTATACATTATACCATGCTTACCATAGTAAATGTAGTTACCGTCTGTTACCATACAAATGTTATTACAGTACTTTTAACTATATTCCCTATGCTGTATTTCTCATCACCATGACTTATTTATTTTATAACTGGAAGTTTATATCTCTCAATCCCCTCCACCCATTTCTCCCATCCCCCCAACCTCCTGCCTTATTTGACTTAGCATAATACACTTTAGGTCCATCCGTGTTGTTGCAAATGGCAAGATTTAATTCCTTTGTATGGCTGAGTAATAGTCCATTATATATCTTTACCACATCTTCCTTATCTGTTGATGGATACATTATGTTGCTTCCATATTTTGACTGTTGTATATAATGTAACAGAAAACGTAGGGTTGCATATATATTTTCGAATTACTGTTTTTGTTTTCTTTGGGTTAATACCCCATAGTGGAATTACTGGATCATATGGTATTTCTGTTTTTAAAATAGCTTTTTTAACATTTATTTATTTTCAAGAGACAGAGAAAGACAGAGTGCGAGTGGGGGAGGGGCAGAGAGAGAGGGAGATACAGAACCAGAAGCAGACTCCAGGCTCTGAGCTGTCAGCGCAGAGCCCGACATGGGGCTTGAACCCACCAACAATGAGATCATGACCTGAGCTGAAGTTGGACGCTTAACTGACTGAGCCACTCAGGCACCCCTGGTATTTCTATTTTTAATTTTTTGAGGTTATGTTGGCCTCATAGAATGAGTTGGAAAATTTTCCTTCCATTTCTATTTTTTGGGACAGTTTGAGAAAAATAGGAATTAACTTCTCTTTAAAGGTTTGGTTGATTTTCCCTGAGAAACCATCTGGCCCTGGACTTGTTTCTTGGGAGATTTTTTACTGCGAATTCAATTTCTTTGCTGGTTATCAGTCTGTTCAAATGTCCTATTTCTTCCTATTTCAGTTTTGATAGTTTATGTTTCTAGGAATTTATCTATTTCTTCCAGGTTGCCCAGTTTGTTGGCATATAATTTTTCATAATATTGTCTTATAATTGTTTGCATTTCTGTGGTGTTGATTATGATCTCTCCTCTCTCATTCATGATTTTTATTATTTGGGTCCTTTCTCTTTTTTTTGATAAGCGTGGCTAGGGGGTTATCAGTTTTATGAATTCCTTCAAAGAACCAGCTCTGAGTTTTATTGATCTATTCTAGGTTTTTGTTTTGTTTTGTTTCTGTATCATTTATTTCTGCTCTAATCTTTATTATTTCCTTTCTTCTGCTGGCTTTAGGCTTCCTTTGCTGTTCTTTTTCTAGCTCCTTTAGGTGTAAGGTTATGTTGTGTATTTGAGATTTTTCTTGCTTCTTGAGGTAGGCCTGTGTTGCTATATATGAATAGATGATTTTACAAAGTAATATTATTATTTGAATATTAGAAAAACTTTATATTTGGCTTATTTTCATTCTGATTCTTCTGTGTCTTAATTCCTAGCACTTTCCAGTGGAAGAATCTCAAACAGTGCAGCCTCATCAGGAGCAGTAGCACCAGCCAACTCAGCCAGGGGACAGCCCCAGTCACATGACCAAGGCACTTTAGTGCAAAGAGCTGAGCACATTCCTGCAGGGAAACGAACTCCAATGTGTGCCCACTGTAACCAGGTCATCAGGTGGGTTATTCGTTTTTGGAATTTTCTTGAAAGTACTTAATACCAATGTTAATTTCTTTTTTATTATTATTTTGAATGATTTCAGATTTTTTTTTTTTATTAAAATTTTTTTTTTCAACGTTTTATTTATTCTTGGGACAGAGAGAGACAGAGCATGAACGGGGGAGGGGCAGAGAGAGAGGGAGACACAGAATCGGAAACAGGCTCCAGGCTCTGAGCCATCAGCCCAGAGCCTGACGCGGGGCTCGAACTCACGGACCGCGAGATCGTGACCTGGCTGAAGTCGGACGCTTAACCGACTGCGCCACCCAGGCGCCCCGATTTCAGATTTTATTAGTGAAAATATTCTTGCTATATTTTTATGTAGTCACTGAAGTGATAAATAAAAATATATATATTTCTTAGAATCTCTTGTAATGAAAAGTAATTCTGGACTCTGTAAATAAAGCTAAAAATATCTCAGTTATTAATTCCTGTCAAAACTAAGAAAAAATAATGATTAATATGGCCTTTCAGAGAGTAATAAAATTTTAAGACTCAAAGGGACCCTGAAGATTATTTCTCTGAACTTCATTCTTTTACAGATTGTAAACGTGAGGACTTTTCATTTAGATGAAAAATAACCAGTGACAGAAGTAAAGAACTTTGAGCCCTAGAGAAAAAAAGATTGGATTTTTGAATACCTAAGTACTGAAAGATATAATTACCTTTGGATCTATTCATAAATGCTTTCAATTTTAGATTAGGTCATAACCTGCTTCTTTAAAATACTTTTGTATCCAAATCTGTTTTATTGTCTGTTAAATTCCATAAGGGAAAAAAGGCCCAGAGATCTTATGTGAGTGCACTATATTGCCACTTAGTAAACCTCTGAGCATTTCTTAAGTAATTTCTAAAATGTTAGAAGGTGTAGATATGAATGTTGATGGCAGGGATCCCACCAGCAGGACCTTGTTGCTTCTGTGAGTCGCCTTGTTGGCAGTAATAAATAATAGGTTGAAATGACTCTTCAAGCTCACTCCTCATTTTTAATTTATCCTGTTTTGAAATAGTTGAAACAGTGGCTTGTCTAAAGCTGAATAACGTTAAGGCTTGCTTGCATTTTACCCTACTCTATTATATAATTATTGCTATTTAAGAACCAAATATAAATATTCTTTTCATTGACCCACTATTAAATAATAAATATGTCAAGGACACAGTACACAGTACATGATTAAAAATAAAGTCGATTTTGGGGCGCCTGGGTGGCTCAGTCGGTTGGGCGTCCGTCCGACTTAGGCTCCGGTCATGATCTCACAGTCCGTGAGTTCGAGCCCCGCATCGGGCTCTGTGCTGACAGCTCGGAGCCTGGAGCCTGCTTCGGATTCTGTGTCTCCTTCTCTCTCTCTGACCCTCCCTGACTCATGCTCTGTCTCTCTCTGTCTCAAAAATAAATAAATGTTTAAAAAAAAAATTAAAAAAAAATAAAGTAGATTTTTCATCTTAAATGTTCATTGTACGTTTCAAAAATAATAAAACAGAAAGCAAAAATAAAAGTTCGTACGTAATTCTACCTTCCAAGATAAACACTACTAGTATTTGAACTCTCATTTTTAAAACACACATCTATAAGGACACTTGTGATTTTACAGAAATAGAATTATAATACAATATTTTGTAAGCTGTTTTTTTTTTTTCACTTAAATGTGTTTTCCATCTTGAGTTCCTGCTTAATAAGAATGAGCCAGTAGCAGTGGGAGTAGTTATAATAGTTATGGGGACAAGGAGGAAAAAATCAAAGTCTAGACAATAACCAACACACAGAAAGCATTTGTGGATATTTTACCTGAACAGATCATGCGTGACTCTAGACCCACTTGTTCAAGCCATAATATCAATTTGGGTAGAGTCAGTTTCCTAAAAGTAGTACTATAGATAGATTCTAGCATGGTACTGCTTTGTTCCAATAAATGAAACTATATTTTTAATTACCAACTGTATTTAGTTGTTATATTTTTAGGATTAATATTAATCAAATAAAAAACAAGTTCTGACTTGTAACATTTGTTTTGAGAAGTTATGGTACTTTGGTTACCTAGACTGGTGGTTAGGGATACTATATTCTGAATAAAAATACCCTTTATGGAGATTGGAGTCACTGCTATTTGTATGCTGTTGTAAGCAAGTAATTACTGGATGGGTTAACAAACTGTCAAACCCTATCAGTTGTTGATTCATATTGTCTGATTATCAAATTCTGTGACATCCTATAATCATCAGTACCAACACGTGAAAAACTTACTGTGGAGAAAATATGAACATCTAAATAGGAATTACATTCCCGCCCCTCCCTACCTATCTTGGTTTCAGTTTTAACGCTAGGCCAGGATGTAATTTTAATACACAGTCTTTCTGCCATGTGAAATAAATATGTATTATATTAATAAGATGAATGGCCATTACTTATTGCTCCCTCATCTGTTAAATTTGTATTGCTCTGGATTATCCCAGCACTTTGTTATCAGTTAAGCATTAAAGCTTCATTTACTAGGAAAGTTAATAGGAACAGGGATTAATTCATGTGAAGATCACATGGCGGTAATTAACATAAGCATATTTGCTTGGTGTTCAAATGCTAAAGTAGCTTGAATAGACTGTGGTCAGTTCAGAGACCTAGTCAAAGCATAATTCTTATTCTTGGCCTCAGTGTCAGTATCACTTACCAAAGCAAGGACACGTTAGATCAAGTGACATTCTCTTGGACACCTGTTTTAAAAACAAGCTGCGGTTGCAGGCTTGATACTTCAATAGGGAATATTGTAACCTGCAAACTCTGGGAAGTTTAGGATTATTTTATAATTTATATCTCTTATTTTCCACAGAGTAATTTACATTATTTGTTTATAATTTGTATTGTTTTATTATGTATTTTCTTTTTTTTTTTTAACGTTTATTTATTTTTGAGACAGAGAGAGACAGAGCATGAATGGGGGAGAGTCAGAGAGAGGGAGACACAGAATCTGAAACAGGCTCCAGGCTCTGAGCTGTCAGCACAGAGCCCGACGTGGGGCTCGAACTCATGGACCGCGAGATCATGACCTGAGCCGAAGTCGGCCGCTTAACCAACTGAGCCACCCAGGCCCCCCTATTATGTATTTTCTAATTCCCGCATTTTCAAAAAGTATTTAAATAAAAGCAAACTAAGGCAAATTTTGTTTTATTTTAATTTCTTTAGCAAAGTTGATGGCCTCAGAAAACTTAATTATTGAATGTTAGCATTGAGCCTATTATCTCTTATAGAACATATTTATCCAAAATCTCCATAAAATATTTTATTTGGATGTAATTTAATGCCTAACATTTTTTTGGTTTGTTTGAACCTTGAAAAGAGTTATGAATGTTGCACCTAAATAGGCATTACTTTGATTAGTTAGTGGCCTTTTATAGATGGATAAGAAATTCTTTTGATGCTTTAATTAAGTTTGTTATGGAACGTGGGCACCTGGGTGGCTGTCAGTTGAGTGTCCGACTTCAGCTCAGGTCATGATCTTGCGGTTTGTGAGTTTGAGCCCCGCATCGAGCTCTGTGCTGACATCTCAGAGCCTGGAGCCTGCTTCGGATTCTGTGTCTCCCTCGCTCTCTGCCCCTCCCCGCTTGTGCTCTCTCTCTCTCTCTCTCTCTCTCTCTCTCTCTCTCTCTCTCTCTCAAAAATAAATAAACACTAAATTAAAAAAGAGAAGTTTGCTATGGAACATTTCCAATCCATTTATGATAGAAGTACCATTTCTTTGATTCTTACACTTATGACTTGATTGACAGTTGAGTGCTGGTATAATAGGGAAGCAGAAAATCAGGTTAATGTAGCCAAAACCACATTTTATTTTTCCTAATAGGATAGGTTTATGAAAAGTCTAGCTTATTTCTTTACTGATCTACCCAGTGGCATTAAAATCTGTTCACTGCTTGTATTACATACAGGGAGTTAACTAAACCATTCACTTTAAGCTTAGTATCTTTGTGAAAGAATACAGGATTTATAGGGCTTGAATTTCTTCCTAGCTGTGGAATGCTTAAAAGAAATAGCCACAGTGCTATTGTTCTGTGTTTGCCTGCGGCACAGCACCAGAACAATCACATTCTGGCAACCCATTGTTTATTCCAGTGAGAGAGAGGACTTTAACATTTGTTTCTTGCTCAGTGATTTTCAAACTTTCCTCATGCTGAGCCATCTCAGCTACCCCAGGGAGAGGTTTTTGCTTGTTTCACCAAGCATTTCAGTTTCTCAGCATTCCCTTATTAATAGATTTTATTTATTCTCCCTTTCTGTTAAAACTTCACTTGAAAATAAAAAAGTTTGGTGTAATATGTTAGCTCTTGAGTTTAAGGGAACAACCAAAGACATTAGGCCAAGATTTATGAGCAAGACATATAGACCAAGATTTCAGATTTATTGTAGTGGAAAGTTTGAAAAAACACAAATGTTCAGCATCTAATATTATGGTGCCATTAAGATCCCCTTTTTGGATAATAATAATAATTGTTTAATGTGTTCTTGGCATATGTCAAATGTTGTGCTAAGAATTTTACTTGAATTCTCCTTTATAAACTTGCGAGACAATTAGTAAAATTGCCTCAGTTCATAGATGAGAAAACCTAGACACAGAGAAGATGCATACTTGCCTGAAGTCACACAGATAGTAAGTAAATGGTAGAATCTGAATTTGAGCCCAGATCTAACTTTAAATTTTATTCATGTTTTAACTACTACTTAGGAATATGTTTAGGTGCACCTGGGTGGCTCAGTTGGTTAGGCATCCAGTTCTTGATTTTGGCTCAGGTCATGATCTCATGGTTGTGGGATCGAAGCCCTGCATGGGGCTTCGTGTTGTGTGGAGCCTGCTTATGATTCTCTCTCTCCCTGTCTCCTTGTCCCTGTCCTGCTCGTGCATGCACATGTGTTCTCTCAAAATAAATACATAAACATTAAAAAAATGCGTTAAAGAAAGGAAAATGTTTACAGTATCATATTAAGATTAAAACATAAATCTATTTTTGATTTTAAGTATGATGCTAATTTTGTGTAAAGAAAATATACATCAAGATATATCAAGATATATATACATAGTCATCTTTGTTACTGTATGTAATCAGGAGAAAAACATCTTAAGCAGACCTGCAATAATTTGAGTGCTTTTCTTCATAATGTGTGAGTATATAAGTGAGAAAGAAGGGAGTAAATAATAGATTGAATAATTAGAAGTTCCTACCTCCCCACCAAAATGACTTTGTACTATATACATGCATTCTTACACTCCTATAGATGACCCAGGGTTCACTTTTCTGGTTTCTCATCTAATGTAGAAATGTAGTCATTCTATAAGCAACACTCATTAAATATTTTGTGTGCTACCCCATTTAGGCACCAGTGATACAGAAATCAAAGACATATTCCCTTCCCTTAAGGAAGTGACTATTACATACTGAATTGTGCCCCCTAAATTCATATGTTGAAGTCCTAACCTCCAGTACCTCAGAATGTGACTATATTTGAAGATAGGGTCTTTAAAGAGGTAAAATGAGGTCATTAGGGTGGGCCCTAATCCATTATGATTGGGGTTCTTGTAAGAAGATTTGGACATACATGGAAGGAAGACCATGTGAAGACACATGGAGAAGATGGCCATCCATAAGCCAAAGAGAGAGGCCTTAGAAGAGAGTAACCCAGCCAACATCTTGATTGTGTATCTAACATTAGTTAGATCTGGACTCAAATTTAGGTTTTACCATTTATTATCTATGTGACTTCCAACCTCCCAAATTGTGAAAAAATAAATTCCTGCTGTTTAAGTCACCCAATCTGTGGTACTGTGTTAAGGCAGCCCTAGCAAAATAATCCAGTTATACTTTAGTAAAAAATACAAACCAGCAAATCAACAACCATATCAGTTGTTGGTAAGTTTAATAGAGATACATCCAGAATCCTACTTGTGCAAAAGAAGTGAGAATTCTCTAGTTTCAACAAACCAATTTCTTTTATTTGAAAGGAATGGCAAACAGTAAGGCTCAATAGCCTACTTATAAAATCAGTAGTTTTATACAACAAATATCCACTGAAAACTTTCAAAGTGTTGGCTGTTGTTAGAGTGGTAATCATATTACAATGTATAAACATGCCAAACCAAAACACTGTACATCATAAACTTACACATTGTATGCAATTATATCTTAATTTTAAAAAAATAAATAAGTTAAAAAGAAAACATGCGCTAGTTGCCATACTGGCACTATAGTATATAAAGGTTAAGAGACACTTCCTGTTTTGATACATTTTATCATCTGATAGAGAAGCCAAAACCCTGGCACAGATAACCATAATGTAATAATGTAAGCATTAGGAGAGGTACATCGTACCCTTATAGTAATACAAGAAATATATATGTACTGCCCTAATATCCATAGTAAGGAGTTCTGAATCATAGTACTTAGGAAAATCGTGAGATAACCAAAAGGTTCTAAATTGTCACAGTTGTAAAATTGAAAATTAATCTTGCCTCATGAAAATATATTAATAATGGAAATCCATGTTGGTGATTTCATTATCTGTATGATCCTTCTAATATTGAGGTCTGTCAATTCTCTGACATCTTCTACTTCAGTGATTCCTCTAGTTAACTTCAGCCACCAGTTTTCAGTCATATCCTCTACCATTAACTACATTTCCTCCATAATCTCATTTCTAAGCACCTCATTCAAGAACAGCATCCTATATTTCCACTCTCCCCCCATTACCTCAATTCTAGCAATCCTTTGACCACTCCCTGCCTCCCAGCAACTTCTGATCCATTGTTTCAAATACCTTCTCACTGTTCCCTTGGGTCCCAATATCCTCACTGCCCTTCTTATCCAGTCTGAATTCTGTAGGCACTCATTAGTCAGTATCCCTTGCATACATCCTCAGTTCCTTTGCCCATCTCTCACTTCATCATATTCACTTAACTGAAACCACTAGGCTGGAAAAACCAAGCCTTGGTTTACTCTGTGCCCACACTTGAAGGTGAATGTGGCTGGAAGGAAACCCATTCTAACCATACTAACCAGTGACACTTTAAATTCATGGCTATTAATCTCAGGTGTGGTTTTTTTTTTTTTTTTTAATTTTATTTTAGAGAGAGAGCATGGGGGGGGAGAGAGAGAGAGAGAGAGAGAGAGAGAGAGAGAGAGAGAGAAAATCTCAAGCAGGCTCCATGCTCAGAGTAGACCTCCATGAGGGGCTTGATCCTGCCACTCTGGGATCATGACCTGAGCCAAAATCAAGAGTCGGATGCTCAACTGACTCAGCCATCTAGGTGTCACTCAGATATGTTCTTAATAGTGACAAAAATCTGCTGTATTTCTCTAGTATGTTTCTTTTCCATCTCTCAGAAAGCCAGTTTTATGTTTTCTTTTTTCTCCTTAGACCTGTAATAACTTATTTCCCATTTTCACTGTCAGCTGATGAGCTTAATTCCTCTTTCCCTCTTTTATATAGGAAAGGCAACAGAGATGTAGGACTATCTAGGAAAAAAAAATAACAAAATGGTGCTCGTATTCCTAACTGACCAGAAATTACACATTAAATGTAAATAGACTAAGTACTCTAATTAAAAGAATTATAGAATAGATAAAATCATGGTCTGGTTACATGCTGCCTATAACAGACACGCTTCGCACTAAAAGATACCAAGAGATTGAAAATAAAAGTGTACAAGTATACAAAAAGATACATCATGCAAACTTTATAACTAAAAGATGGCTGGAGTGACATTATATACTAATATTAAATAAAACAGCCATTAAGAAAAAAGGTGTTGAAAGAGAAAAGAAGGACATTTTATAATGATAAAAAATTAAATCCATCAAGAAGATACAACAATTATAAATATATATTCACCTAATAACAGAGCCCAAAAATACACGAAACAAAAACTGGCAGAATAGATGGGAGCAGTATAGACAATTCAACAATAATAATTGGAAACTTCAGTACCCTAGTTTCAATAATGGGCATAACACTGCACAGAAAGTTGACAAGAAGCCTTGGACAACACTATGACTAAACTTAACAGACATCTATAGAACATCCTGTCTAATAACAGGAGAGTACAAATTCTGAAGCACACATGGAACGTTCTCCAGGATAGACCACATGTGTTAAACTATAAAACAAGTTTCAATACATGTAAAAGGACTGATGGTCATACAAAGTATGTTGTCTGAGCAGAATGGAGTGAAATGAGAAATACCTAACCAACAATTTTGGGAAATTCACAAATATGTGGAAATTAACACACTCCTAAACAATCTCTGATGAACTCCATGTCAACTCATTAGGGAACTCACATGACATCTGCATAATCCTTTTCGCCAGGTAAAATAAACTAGTCACAGGAGTGATGTTCCATCATATTCGCAGGTTCCACCCACACTCTAGACCAGGGGATCATACAGGCCATGTACACCAGAAGACTGGTGTCTTGGGGGCCATATTGGAATACTGCCTACCATGCTCTCTCTCCCAGTTTTGCTCTTCTTAGTGGTAGCTCTGTTTGCTCAGTTGCCCAGATCTCACGTGATCTATCAGCACATCCTTTTAACTCTTAACTTTTAAATAGACCCAGAATCTGAACCTTTCTCACTGTTTGTACTACTACTAATACCCTGATCCAAGCCATGGTTATTTCTCACCTGGGTTAATGAAGTTGTTTTCCAACTAGTATCTTTCTGCTTTTGCCCTTGCCCTTTACCTGTCTGTTCTCAACACAGTAGCTAGAGTAATCCTGATAAAACGTAGATCAGATCATGTCACTCTTTTGCTGGAAACCCCATAATGGTTGGTAGAAGCCAGAATCCTTACAGTGGCCTAAAGGCCCTACACAGTCACTCCCATCCCACCGCCACCTCATTATCTCTCTGTCCTTATTACCTGGCAATTTCCCCCTTGTTTCCTCTACTGCAGGCACATTGGCCTTCTTGCTGTTTCTCAGACTCCCCAGGCCTCTTCATCAGGCCCGTGCACTTGGCCTTACCTTTGCCTGGATTCTCTTTCCCTGGATATTTGCATGGCTCACTTTTGCCTCCGTCAGATCTTTACTAAAACAGGTGTCCCTGGCCACCTGTTTAATCCCCCCCCCCAATATGCCAATATATACAGTCTCCCTATCTTCCCTCCCTGCTTCATTGTCCTCCTCTTGTTAAAATCTAACTTTTTTTTTTTAACAGTATTTGGTTTTTTGTCCCCATGCTAGTAAGTAAGTTCCGTGTGAGCAGGGCGTTTCCTGGCTTTGTTTCCTGCCATATTTTCTGCTGTTCAGTTAATGACTGAACTTTTAAAAAGTATTTGGAGGAATGTATGATAACAGTTTCTCCAAGTTGAATTTATACCTCACTTGTCTTAATATATAGAATCACATTTTCCTGCTTCGTGGATTTTATAATAACCAATATAAATAATTGAGTATAATTGTCTCCAATAGACTTAAAGAATTATCAGTTAATATTACCTTTTTTAGAACTTGTCCTTTTTATTCACTGTTATGTTCAGGCTCATTTTACCTGTGCATATATTTTTGGGCAGTGAGTCATTTATGTCTTTAAAATAAAAAGCTACAGTTGGCCTCACAACCTTTTAAAAGCAGTATTTTAATGGGCTTACAAATTAAAGATGATACTCAGTAAAAATAGAAATATATTATTTAATGCTCCAAATTGGAAAGTTTGGGCACAGTTTACTGGAAATGCCGCACTTCTAATTTTAGGAAGGATTGTTCCTATTGCTAATTGTGAGTATTGTAAGTATTGAAAGGGAGTGTGTTTCACTGTCATGTTCGAGTGTATTTCATTCTCTTTTACTCTCCCTGCATATGTCTTTGTATTTGTGAATGTATGTGTGTGGTTTTTTCCAGTGATCTTTTCTGTTTCAGAAAACTCTTCCTGTGGTTCCATTGTTCTTGGACACCTTGCTCATGCCAAGCCCTTTCCAAAATTTGATCGTATTAATAATATAAAATTGGTGTATACATTTTTATTATATCTAATTAAGTAGAATATCAGATGCCATTTTTGTCTTTGAGCACAAGTTGTTTTTTCATGTAGCTTTGATTAACTTCTTTTGATTTTCTTAGCTTTTTAAAATTTTTAACTTCTATTGATGCAGTAACTTTGGGTCAGATATAATTTCTAATCTCCAGTAGCTAGGCCTTAGAATGCCAGCTTTACAGTTATCATCCACATGATCTTAGGAATGTTAGGTAGCTTCTGATATTTTCTTCATCTATTTATAGAGCAATTTCTATCACTGAGAGTTATTGTTCAAGTTAAATTACAAAGGGAGGCAAGAAGGGAGCATTTGATTTTGAAGCTGAATCCCTGTTAGGTTATGCCTGTTGAAATTTGCAACCCCTTTCACCCTCTCACCATGTAAGCTTTTCTTTTCCTGTTACTTTTGACATCTTTCCCCACCTTTCCTTTCTCTCTCTCTCTCTCTCTCTCTCTCTCTCTCTCTGTCTCTCTTTTCTTTTTGGTATAAGTCTCAACAGAAGATCAAGAGGGTAAAAAGTTTCATGAGCTAGGTTAACTCTTTGTCAGCCAGTCAGTGTTTTAACTCTTTCCTGTCTCTTCCTTTGTCAGTCAAGGAGTACTTGGGAAAGACAGTGGCGTGGAGGACTGGAAGAGAGGTAGCTGCAAACTTAATTCCACTTTGCTGTTACCCAAGCCTGTCTGTCCAGGTCACAGATGGAAACCCAATCTACTTGGAACAAGAAGAACTTCTTCAGTGTTAATCCTGTGTTAATGAATTTGTTAAATTAGTCTCTGCCAACACAGAAAAGAGTACTCTGTTATATATAAGAGATTTTATTGTTTCATCTATACATAACTTCAAGAACATGAAGGGAAAGGTGCTCTTTCCGCTGGGCCAGGGAATACCTGGTTGGGGCAGTAGTACACTGAGCATGTTTAAGAAAGGAGCTCTGGCATGAACAAAAGTTATATTCAGCTCAGTTTTTAAGGGTGCAGAGGGTGTTTCTTTACTGTTGTTAAGACATTTCACTATTTAGATTTGATAAGAAAGTAAGGAGGTATCTTAACATTATTCTTTCAGTGATAGGTTTTTTTTTTTTAATTTTTTTTAGTGTTTATTTTTGAGAAGAGAGAGAGAGAACAGGGAAGGGGCAGAGAGAGAGGGAGACGACAGAATCCAAAGCAGGCACAGAGCCCGACGCAGGGCTTCAACTCACAAGCCATGAAATCATGACCTGAGCCAAAGTCGGACGTTCAGCTGACTGAGCCACCCAGGTGTCCCTCAACTGATGATAGTTTTAATCAATTTAATTAATGTATTTGTACTAGGCACTATTCTATAAACCTTTTAAAAACAGTTTTAAGAATACATGAAATATAAGAAAATCTTCTAAATTATAAAAGGAAGCAAAAGAATAATGAAAATCATGAATGGGACCATTAAAAATGAAGACTGGTCAAAAATGTGCTCATTGAGACTTGACAAAACCTATAATAATGACCTTACATACTTGCCTAGGGTTTGACTCAATTTGGCTTTAAGCCTTCTAGTGGTCAACAAAGAAAGTTAATTTTTAAATTTACTGTACGATGAGTAAAAACCCTATTGCTCAGAAGAAGCAAAACTGTTCTTACTACAAAAACCTGAAGGACTTTCTCCAGAGAGTCCACATGGAAATGACACTGTATGATCTCTAACAGATAACACTCTCGATAGCAACTTAGAGGAGGAGCAAGGGTGACTGTCACAGGGCTGTTTCCTAGGACAAGTGTCAGTGTAGACTGATGGTGTCAGGCTGAGCACCAGTCATTAAAGGAATCATTCTGTGGAATGAATCAGGTCCAATATGCCATGAAACGCAGAACTTCCTTCTCTGCTGGTCTGACTTGGTTTCAACACATATTTTAGGAAATCTAAAAATGGAGTGTGTACTCCTCAATCAGTTGTTCTTTTCTCAGATGAATTTTGTTAAATATTTGCTGGCACTGACAGCCATGTTTGTGGAGAAAGCTCTCAAGTGCATCCATACGGAATGTGGAGTTTGATTAGATTGACTTTTGCAAACTGGAAAGCTGAATACAGATACAGGCCTTCAGGGGCCATCCAGCCTATGGAGGAGCTGGAAGATGTGCCCTCATAAAAAAAAATTCAGTCTAACAAATTCTTTGAAATCTGCCTTTAGTGTCCAAGCAAATGTTAGCACAGTTCTACCAGACTCTATGTTAAGGTCACAGTAAATTGAACCTGGCAGCCTTTTCAAGCTTGTATAACCAGATACCCACTTGGTGGAAAAGCTCAGTGGACTCATGAAACTTTGTCTAGCTTTGAGCATTGTGACTCCTTGGTTTATCTTTGAATATATACTGAGAAAATGAGAAGAAGGAGCTTGTTGAGTAGAACTGTTATTTATTATCCAATTAAAAATTGAGGGACAACCTACCCAAAGTAACATATTTGGTTACAGAATAAGTGATCTATAGCCCTTTCTTTCTCTGGCAGGAATTAGTTAACAAAGGCACTCCTTGTTAGTGATAACAAAACTATGGTGCCCTAAAGCTTAAAAACATAATAATAAAGTATTTGTCTCAAATGCTCAGGAGAACTGCATGCACCAGCTGATAAAAGTGGCATCATGTTATGAATAGAAAACAAGTTAACAAAAAATGAGGCTAGAAAATACCCTCTTATACCTCAAAGAACACATTTTTATCATTCATCAAGAACTTTTTTACTTTTTTGACTCTTGGAGGATTAGGTGCTGGTTCTGAGTAAACATCACTGTATTTGCAAAGAATTTCCCAGTGGGAAATAGTTACTGAATACTAAGGTTTATGTTATCATTAAAGGCTAAAAAATGCTTCGGGGCGCCTGGGTGGCGCAGTCGGTTAAGCGTCCGACTTCAGCCAGGTCACGATCTCACGGTCCGTGAGTTCGAGCCCCGCATCAGGCTCTGGGCTGATGGCTCAGAGCCTGGAGCCTGTTTCCGATTCTGTGTCTTCCTCTCTCTCTGCCCCTCCCCCTTTCATGCTCTGTCTCTCTCTGTCCCAAAAATAAATAAAAAACGTTGAAAAAAAAAATTAAAAAAAAAAATGCTTCGATTTTGTGATGCTCATTACTATGACTTTTCCTATAATCTGCCTAGAAGTCAGGTATCCGTGCTCACTGACAATTAACTGTGTGGTCACTCAGTGATGATAATTGATGGTAATGAGATGAAAAGCAGAACATTCAGTTGACTACACCAGTTTGCTACAAATCAGTAAATTCAGCTTCTGGCCTTCACTCAGTGATTTTATGATATTTGTCAATCTTTTGAACATTCTGTATCTCAGCTTCTCCATCTGTTAAACTGAGTTTGTAATAACTGCCCTGGTCTATCTCACAGGAATGTTGTATGGACAAATTGGATAAGTGTAAAAGTGCCTTGGAGGTAAAGCCACTCTGTGAATAAAAATTAGTGGCATGGAGCTACTGAAAAGTACGTTGCAGAGGCTAGAATGGTTCATCTCTGCAGGCTTCATGACTAGATAAGGGTTCATAATGGATTCCTGTCAAGGAAACCAAACCCGTCTTATCAGTTCATGACTATATGGTATTTAATGGAAAAAAATCTCTTTACAAACATTTGTTACCTTGAAACAAATGTGCATTAAAAATCAGTCATGTTTTAATTAAATAAAACCTTTCTAAGTAGCTTCAAAACAGTCTCTAATATCCAGTTGACAGTTTCCATAGTCTATTTGGAGGGGTCAGAAACATTTGAGAAATAAGTATATGAAACAATGTGTGGGGAAGAGAAATTGACTGCAGTGTTTTCTCAGGTAATAATTATTACTGTTTTTAAGACTCCTGACATTACCAAATTGAGATTTCTCTTTTGTCTATTTTATAGAAATGCCAACTTCTCATCTCTGTCTAAACCATGTATTTTTTTTCCTGGTTATTTCATTTTATGTCTGGGTTAACATCCTCATTCTCATTCATAATCATGATGCAGACAGACCCACTCATTGCAACTCAAAAAACATAACCACCAAATCTGTTGAAGATGAAAAAAAGTGGGGGAAATGGCCTTTCTTGAAGGAATCCCTTAAGTGCTTTTTACTCCTCCCCTTTGTTCTCTTCACATAAATGCTCAGAGAGTTCCTATGTAAATTTACTGCCCCTATGTTTTCAGCCCTTGAGAAGGATAATTGAGCAAGTATTTAATTGTTTGGCCATTGCATAAAAGAGGTTCTGTCCAAGCTAACTTTAGAAACTTTTATTCCCAAGTCAACTCGATCTCTTTTCTTCTGGCAGGGGACCATTCCTAGTGGCACTGGGGAAATCTTGGCACCCAGAAGAGTTTAACTGTGCTCACTGCAAAAATACAATGGCCTACATTGGATTTGTAGAGGAAAAGGGATCCCTGTATTGTGAGCTGTGCTATGAGAAATTCTTCGCTCCTGAATGTGGTCGATGCCAAAGGAAGATCCTTGGAGTAAGTATCAGAAACCTGTTTATTCTGAATGAGCTTTAAAGCACAATAATTTTTTTGTTTTGAAACCCTTACATCAGTTTTCCTTTTTATTTTCTTCTTGCTTGATCCCCTCTCTGTTTTCATCACTGTTTATTATTGTAAAGCAAAACTAAATAGACCTCTGTAGAAGTATATCGGACTCGTGGGGTTAAGTTGTCTTTGGGTTTGTCTTACTGAGTGCTCGCTTGTCTGGGGAAAGTCTAGCCACTGTGGGGGAAAAAATAATTTACTGTGGGTGTGCTACCTCAACAGGACCCTGTTTGCTCAGGAATGAAGAGGTCGCACAGGACCACACACATCAGAGTTCTCAGAACTGACACCTTCACTGTTTTAAATTAAATTCCATAGCTTTTATAAGACCAGCATTTCCCTATTTGTCAGGGTTCAAGCACAGGGCACAGATCTCATGAAATATATAAGACATGAAGCTTATAAATGATATATTTTTCTTAAATGCATATAATGTTTAAAAATATAACCTATTTTATGAGAGTAGACATGTAATAGAAAAATAATCTAACCACCGTTTTTTTTTTTTTTTTTTTCCCTTTTCGAAAAGGAAGTAATGTAGGAGTCAGATACATAATGAATAATGATGAATGAATGAATTTCCTGCTCTGGAATACTCAGTTTGCAATTTGCAAAGAAAGGGTCAGTCATTTCCTGTGGGTGACCAGGAGTTGGAATTTTATTTTGGAAGTGGCCAAGGTGCCTGGTCCCATACGAAACTCCTAAAGCTAATACAGAAGATGGAGATGGCATTGCTGAATTCTGCCATTCTCTCTATAAAAAATGTAATAATGAAAGTTTAATTTGTGTCAGTTGAGAGAAAAGTTAGTATAAATTATTGAGTAGTGTTAATTTCATGTTACATCTTTAAGTGGGTCTGAAACTTTGAGGACACTTAAATTATAAATATTCTTCATGAAATATTTCTGTATTATTAATTTGTACAATATGTTGGGAACAAAAAAGTAGCAACATACGGGCTATACCTTCCCAAGTGACAAATAATAAGTTGAATATATGTTAATACTGTATATAAATACAGTCTATGGAATTCTAGAATCATTAATAACACAAAGTCAGGTAACAGTCTTAGAACCAAATGAGGTTGTAGGAAATGGAAATCTTATCCTCATTGCCTTAGAGATGGGCCAGCACTTCACTACAGGGACAGATCCTCTGGGTTGTGTTTCAGTTGTTCAATTGCCTGTTCTAAGGGATAGGAATCAGTCTCAAGGATAGAAAGGGAAGTAAATGCTAAGAGCCATGAGAAATGATTTGGTTCAGTGTGTATTTGTTGTACATTTTCATGGTGATCTTTTTGGACCTAAATAACTGCCATGTCTTCCCATTATCCATCACTAGGCAACTGTTGCATTTTCTATGGCTAATAACTTACTCTGTATCATTGTATTTTGACAGGTTTTTATTATAAAAATATTTCACTCTAAATAATTAGAAAATACCAAAAAGATGTAAAGAAGAATATTAAAATGACCTATATATTTACCAGTCCCAGATAATTCCTGTTAAGCTTAGGATGTATTTTCTTCCAATTTGCTCTTTGTAATTCATTTACAAAATTGTAACCATACTTTATGTGTAGCATCCTCTTTTTTTGTGATAAAAGAGTAAATCCCATGTTATTAACTCATCTTCAAAAAATAATGTTTAATGGCTCCATCTCTGTCAATCCAAAGAAATGATTCCTTGCAAAACCAGCTTCTTAATAAGACTTCTTTTACTAATTAAACTCTGGCCCAAGTCTTTGATACTTGCTGTTTTGTTTTGTTTTGTTTCGTTTTGTTTTGATACTTGGTATTTTTAACCATTGGGTCATTGTTGACTAGAATCCATAATTTGTGGTTCAAATTTTAGATGCTCATTTGAGTGTGTGCTTAGTGTAGTCACAGCTGATTTCCAGAACTGTAAACATGTGTTAAGCTGATTGGATTACACTGATTATGTTATTACTCCCATAATACACCAAAGCATAGGTTTGTTTTAATTTTTGAACATTTTGCCCTTCCTCCATGACATTTCCTTTTCTTTTTTTTTTCCCTCCATGACATTTTCAAGATAATACTATGAAACCTATGTAATATTCCCTGACACCCTTTTGAGAGAAAGCAGAATGTATTACAGCAAGTACTTATGAAATGCTTACTTCATTCACTCCATATATAATGTTTAAGTAACACAACAGTCGTTATTTAAATAAGTTTACTGATGGGTATTTGTGGAAAACACACGTATTATATAGGGTATCAGTTTAGACCATTTGTGAGTGTGTCTTTAGAGGAAAAGCTGATGGTAACGACAAAGCGTGTGCCTACATTGGGTCAGTTTAAAAGGGCTGTGTTGGTACAACTAATAGAGTAAGCATCTGTGTATGATCATCTTTCTTTATATCCAATTGCCTTTCTGTAACAGGAGGTCATCAATGCTTTGAAACAAACTTGGCACGTTTCCTGTTTTGTGTGTGTGGCCTGTGGAAAACCCATTCGTAATAATGTTTTTCATTTGGAGGATGGTGAACCATACTGTGAGACTGGTAAGATCCTGAAGCCATTAAGTTTCTTAAATTTTGCATAAACTTAACCCTTAATGTTACTACCAAGTTGAAAGGCAGTAGGGGACAAAGTGGATTTCCAAATTGTTTTGGGGGCATTTAATGTCACTCTAAATATATAGCAAAAAACTATGTAAAACTTTTATGTGATTTCGTCAAAACAGATATTCCCAGTTTCCTGAAGAGAAATGAGCATGTATATATGCATTATCTAGTAGGAAAATATTTTACTTGAATCCCTAATAGTTTATGGATATGAATTCCACCACATTGTGTAGCTGAAAGCTACCTCTAACGGTGAATTTTGAGTGGTTACAAACATGAGAAGTATTCAGCTATTGAACATGATATTGATTTGCTGTTTAAGGCAACCTCCTTGAAAATAAATTGGAAGTCCTTTGTTACTCTTACTGAATGGAAGGGTAACCTTGGCTTGGATTGCTCCCTTAGTAAAATTATTTTTAATAAACTGGACTCTAAGGACCAATCTACTACATTTGTCTTACTACGTGAGCTCTGAATACTTCCTTTTCTTTCCCAAAGGCTGTAAGTGAACTTTTGTAACACTTATTTGTTATTATTCCTCTTAGATATTAGTACCACCCATATGTTTCAAAAAATAAAATATTTTCCTTCATCATGCCTGCATTCATTACCGCTGCATTTCCACTTTAGAGTTGTTGATCTACCTTGAAATGCAAAGTGTGGTGCTGGAGGAAAGGAATGTTGTACACTATTGAGTTAAGGGAGCAGTCAGCTTCTAATCTGAGGCTGGTAGCATCACGTGACCTTTTATTGCTCACTCATTCCTTCCAGCTGAGTTAGGAGCAGCGTGGATCTATGCCAGACTATCCACCAGGAAGCTCTATGGAGACGCCAGTGAACTATCTCATCGGGGGGCTATTTGGAGACAGGATGGCTACAAGCTGCTACCCTGACCCAATCAGAATATTTCACATTTTGTGATTTCACTTAATTCTTCTGAAGAAAGAGGTGTTTGTTTGTTTGTTTGTTTGTTTTAAAATTAAGTTTTGCAAGACATTTTGACTAACTGGCAGATAGTCCCTGTCCAGCTACATACCTATACAGCTATCTAGCCTTAATATCATATTCATGTAGTCTAAGAAGGAAGATTTTTAAAACCCCAAAATGGCTTACAGAAAAGGAAAAATATTTTTGAAGATTTATTTAAATGTCACTTCTAGGGGCGCCTGGGTGGCTCAGTCGGTTAAGCGTCCGACTTCAGCTCAGGTCATGATCTCACGGTCTGTGAGTTCCAGCCCCACGTCGGGCTCTGTGCTGACAGCTCAGAACCTGGAGCCTGGTTCAGATTCTGTGTCTCCCTCTTCTCTGAACCTCCCCCATTCATGCTGTGTCTCTCTCTGTCTCAAAAATAAATAAACATTAAAAAAAATTTTTTTAAAAACAAAAAATAAATGTCACTTCTAATCAACATGATCTACTCTTGTATTTTTTTAACCTCCAACACTTGTTATTAGCTCAGCCTTTCCCATTTCAATAAATGCCCCACTGTCCACTATCCCAAAATCTAAGATTCTATTCTTTCCCTTGCTCTCCTCATATCCAGTGTAATTAGTAAATTCTAGCAGTACCCTCAGTGTATATAATATATAAATTCATTCTTTTCTCTTCACCTCAGTGGTCACAACTAAATCCAACTCACCCTTTGCCTGGATGCTCTGATCACCAACTAAGATGGTCTGTCTTCTTTCCCCAACCTTTAAATAGAAGTTATTCAATGTGAATGTTTCAATGTGAATTAGATTATGCTTGATACCTTTGTTGGCTTCCACTTGAGTTAAACATACATTCCTTACTAGACATGCTTTGCCACCCTTTTCTTTGACTACCTTACCCTCTGTCAGGCATATATCATCACCCCTTTGCTTTTCTGAACATGCTGAGATTCTTCCTGCCTCAGGGTCTTTGTATTTGCAGTTTCTTCTAACCGATATGTTCTTCCACAGCTTTTCTGTGGTGAGTTCTCCTTTTTTTTGTCAAGCCTCAGCCCAACTGTTACCTCTTTAGAGAAGCCTTTCAAAACCCACCTATTTAATGGAGTGTTACACACTTCCCTTAACTATTCTGTATCACAGGATTCTTTTCTTCATGGTCCTTTTCACAATGTGAAATTATTTATTATCACTTGTTTGAAAAATACAATAAACAGCAACATCCTGCTCCCAATGAGGATATAATCACCGTAAAGAGAGCAGCCACATCTGTCTTTTTCACCACTGTGCCACCCTTTAGTGCCTAGAACAGTGCCTGGCACATAGTAGGACTCAGTGGATAGGTGTTGAGCAAATGGTGCTAAGGAATACTGAAGATTGTTAAGGAAGGTAAATCAAGTTGGAAATGATAGTCTACTTTCCGCTCCAGCCCAGGTTGGAGTAAACACAAGTAATGAGAATGGCTGCATAAAAGAAAATTGCCAGTAAGTTCTAATTTAGTAATAATAAAGAAACATCTTATCAAAACTGCTTTCTTTAGAAGGAAATCCTATTGGTATTTTATAACTACTCTGTGTCAAGTTAATGGTGTTCTCTGGCTAAGGATTTTCAGCACAAAGTCTTACAATTGAAAGGAAATTGCAGCAAAAGAATTAGTGGCTGATACTGTTAGGATACAGTCCATCTAGAACCTCCGTCAAGGCACTTATTCATGGAAGTTTCTTGTGACTTTTTTTTCTTTCCTACCAAGTTAGATACTCTATGAAATGTTCTGGGTTATCAGATATTTCTTCTTGATTTATGTTCTTTAGTCTTACTGTTGCTAGTTTTGGGAAGTTCTGTTGTCTTTTGTTAAAAGTCATGTCTGTTGATAGCTTATCAGAGAACAGAGTCGTTCTTCATACGTTGTTGGACATTTAAGTAGCTGGAGATAAGTGAGAAGTATTACGTAGAAAAACAGAATAAAGGACGTTAAGTTATGTAAATAAATAGCATTTACCCCACAGGTAACCTGAACCACAGTACACATGTGTCTCAAGCCAAAACATACCCTCTGAAAATTTTCCAGTTACTAGTAACTTCATCTTCTCATTTAATTCCAATTTTGTTGCTGCTTTCTAGGAATTATTATTCTAAAGCTTTGTCATGTTTAAATTATGTCTCCCTACCCCCACCCCACCCCAATACAGATTATTATGCCCTTTTTGGTACCATATGCCGTGGATGTGAATTTCCCATAGAGGCTGGCGACATGTTCCTGGAGGCCCTGGGCTTTACCTGGCATGACACCTGCTTTGTATGCTCAGTAAGTAAACTCTTATTTCCAAGTGAGAGGAGCAAGTATGGCCAGTTTTCACCTAAGCACTAAATAGAAACAGCAGATTTTGTATCTTTCAGACCTTCACACCTAGAAGTATTTTTACAGTGGTCTTCAAAGTTGTTCATTAAATTTTTTGTCATTATGTTGAGTTACTTGGCACAGAATAAGATGCTTACCCCTTTAGAGAAGGTCCTATTTTTAATTTATGTTTATAAGGAGAAGCTATATATTTCTTAAAACAGTAAGAGACCTTGACATTTTTTTAAAACTCTGTTTTATTAGAGTGTTCTTAGTAATTTTTGGAAACATGAGTACTTGAAATAGAAACACACAATTCTAAAAAAATCTATTGTTGAATTAAGCATGGAAGCAAACTATATGTTGATTTGCCTCCTTCCTTAGCAATAGTCCATGAATAATTTTTTTTCTTTTTGAGACTATAATAAACCTATAGTTTACCTATTGTATTTGATATTTTCACATTTTTGGTTTTATTTTTAATGGCAGAGATAGATTGAGAGATTTACATTGCCCTTAGACTTTTATTTTTAATTTAGAAAGTAAATATCCAATAGAGATATTCTGTTCAGATATTTGCTTTTTTTTTATTGGGTTTAATATATCTTATAATTCTCAATACCCGTTGTATGAAGGGAAAAAGTTATGTTAATAGGAATCAAAGGATTTCCCCAAACATGACCATTGACCTTGTTCACCTCCTCCATCTCTTAGACTTCAGGGTATCTATAAAATGTAACAACTGGTAGCAGATTTGTTTGCTCCTGTTCTCTGGTAGAGATGCTCATGACCATTACACTTACCAAAGGCAATAGGAAAGACAAGAGGACATAAATGCAGATAGTTAACAGACTGTATCATCATCCAGTAGCCAGATGTTGACCAGGGTTTTTACTATAAGGAACAAAGAAATGAATTAAAAAGAATTCTCAGGCAGTCTACGTCTGTGTGTCTGGAGCCTTCGGAATATCTGGCAAAGCAGTTGTATTTGTTTTTGTTTTGAATGCTCTGGTTCCCTACAACAGGAGGCATTGATTAGAATTTGGGAAGAGAACTTATATTTAATGTGACCTCTTTATGTCTTAATTTTTTCCTCAGAGCCAAGTGCTTCACTTATCATAAAGAAAAATAGTGATCACTGATTTAAATAAATCAGAATGCATTCCAGAAAAAAGTCATTCTTCATTGCTTTTGAAAGATTACATGAGATATCATAGTAATGGTTAAATATCAGAATGTCCAATACAACCAACTGACGTGCTTTGTCTTATCCAGTGGGTGAAAAAAATCATTTCCCCTTCTTAGGCATATTTGATAAAATAACGATATTCTTTTAAATAATGCTTCTTTTTCAGGTATGTTGCGAAAGTTTGGAAGGTCAGACCTTTTTCTCCAAGAAGGACAAGCCACTTTGCAAGAAACATGCTCATTCTGTGAATTTTTGAAAGTCAACAGCTCAGGGGAGGAGAAGAAATTTGAAGAGAAAGAGAAGAATTAGAATTACCGATTAGTTTTTAGATTTAATATTTGTAGGAGTTTTGAAAAATAATAGTGACCCTGAAGGGATAAATTCCAGCTTTAAAAACCAAGTCTATGAGGAAATATTTGGCTTCGTAAAGTAGAGAGACAGTTTGGCATTTATGATTACTTTTTCCTCTATTTTCTGCCCATAAAATAACTTTTATAAAAGCCAATTTCCTGGTTGACTATTAAATTCATCATAGAATAAATTAGTGAAGAATTAAACTTTAGAATAAAAACCTCTAACATTTAGGCTGAGGTGATTATACTTTCTTTCCTTGTTAGGTAGTTCTGAGTAAATCTGTAAAAGGCAATGAAAATTGCCTTGCATCGTCAGTAGGTAAAACGTATTTTTTCAAAAATAGTGCTTATCTTTAAAACAGGAAATAGTTTAAACAGAATTTTATCAGTAGTAGGTATCAGTTTTTTAAAAAACCGTATGTACTTTTTTGTCTTCTAGCTGATCATTCCAGTGGGGAAGACCATTGAGATTTTTTATCAAAATGTGTCCTGCCAATAGGAGGTGTGGTATTTCTCTCATCTACCCCCCTCCAAAAAGCCACCATGTAGTTTCTAAATGTCAAATTTTTTGCCTTTTATTAAAATATGGCCATTTCTATTTATGTATTCATTGTTTTATCACCTATATTAGTCAAACTCCATTTTTCCCCCTTCCCTCATGCTGAGGTTAAGAGAGTAAGTAGAAAAGAGTGTGGTTAAGAATTATGGTAAATCAGAGGATTGTATCCAAAATTTTTAAAAATCCCCCCCTTTTGGACAATAAGTCCATTAGATAAGTTTCAGATCTGTACTACTGACTGATAAAGGTTCGAGAACTCTCTTTGCAGAATAATTTTTTCTTTGATTCTGCATTAGAAAAGTAAAAGATTGGCTTGGGGATGTGATAAAATCTAGGATTTTTGTTTGTTTGTTTTCTTTCAGTAGCTCTCTCAATAATAAATGAACCACTTTCAAATGTGATCTTGAAGTTTGGAAAACGTTTACTCCCAGAGGTTGGTAGTATAGGAGGGAAACATGATCAGTCGCCCAGACTGGCTCGTTATTTGTTTTCTGTATTTGGGGGGGGGGGGAGGGGAAATTATGTAGATAACACATGAAGACAGAGCAACCATTGTGGTGAAATTGTGAATTGTATTGATATTTGCCCAGTGAGAAAACAGATTATGACATTGAATAGTTTTTCCCTTTGTTTCTAGAATGGATGCAAGCCCATGATCCCACTAAGGTATAATATCAATTTGTCTGGGGCAAGGTGCTTTTAAAGTTGAGACAGAACCCCAAGCCCTCCCTGCCCCATAACTCACTAACGACTTCACTTCCATTGTGTGTGTGTGTGTTTGTTATAGAGGGAGGTTTTAGGCTCTAATATTTGTTTAACCTCCCTAAGAACTTTGCAAGGCATCTGTCCTGAAAGCTGTTAATTTATGGCCTAGCAGATTTATATTATATACAGATAATAATTAACTGGGAATAAAAGAATGAACAGGGTGACATGAAGTGGCTTCACCAGTAGCAACCCCCAACTACCTCCTCGCCCTGCATCTGTAGGGAGGCAGGAAGTTTTATTTTCGAAACAGAGTGCTGGGACTGAATTGTGCGTTATTTCTCATTGCTGCTGAAACCACCGGTAGAGTTCGTGCTGGCTAATGTGCGTGGTCACATATCTTAATGTCAGTCTCTTTCTTTACGTGATATAAATTGGTGGTTTTGTTTTGATGTAGTAGAGATTTTTTTTTTTTTTGGTTGTTTAGTTTTGCCTTTATAGATTCCGTGCCAAGATAGTATTTGAAAAGTCAGTGGCATTTAGGTATTTCCTTTAAAGAGTTTTATTTGACCTGGATTTCTTATTAAGTTACTTTACACTAAGGATCTCATTTTTATTCGATTTTTCTTCATACACACTATTCATGGAGCGTAATTTTGCATTCCTCTAAATTTTGTCCCTAAAAGGATAACATTACTTCTTCCTAATTTATCATTTTGTCTTTGTGCTTTGTCCTCTTTTGTGGCAAAGCTTTATATCTGTTCCTAAAACAGTTAATCCTGTGAAATAAATATTGATTATAACCCAGAAGAATCTCTGTATTTTCCAGTGGGGAATGCCATATTTAATATACCAGCATTAATCTTTTAATAACTGGCAGAGCACTTTATTCTTCTGGCGAGCTCCCTGAATATTTATTTTTCTGATTATAAATATTCCAGATCAGTAGCATTTTTTTTTTAATTATTACCTCTTTACTGTAGAGCATTTACTTGTAGTCTTTCTTGATGTATATTTTGGAATGCTGTACTTAGTATAATACTGATTAAAATTACAGTATATGACTCTAAAGCATCACCCACTTGTATTTCCCAAATTCGAAAATGCTAGTGACAGGTTCCAATTTATAACATTTTGTAGACTTCCAAGGGCTGAATGTTGCCCACTGGAGTGGCGGCCGAGAAAGGATCCCCACTGTTTATGTTCATAGCACCATACTATTTCTTACGGATTCGGGCTCCATTTACAGCCGAACGCTACAGCCTCGTCATTTGGTCACAGTGTTAAGACCGATAAGAGTTGCAGTCTTCCAACTGTCAGTTGAAACCTTATGGTTAAAAGTCATCTACAACAAAAATGTTTTCATGGTGCCATTTTCACAGGGTAGTGTACTAGGACCACTTTCATAGAAAATAATTCCTTCCTCTCCCTTGTTCAAGTAGGAATCTAGTGTTGTATTAACATTTTTGTAACGTTTAGAGTTTTTTAATCATCCCTGTCGAAAGGAGAGGCCTTTCAGACATAAGAGAGGGGGAAACACTGAATAATTTTATACGGATCTAATGTGGCATCACTGTCATCCCTAATCCTCCGCATGTTTTAAGATACTGGCTTTGGATTTTCAAAATATCATTTGCCTTTCTGTTGATCTGTATTTTCTGTTGCTTTACATTTTTCAGTTTGTATATGTCTGTACTGTTTTGCTTTGGGCTATATTTTCGAATAAACACCACATGAGAAATATAATCAGCATAGTTACACCTTAATGTGCACATAATAAATAAATGGCCGCAGTGATGTAAACAGGCTCTCCTGTTTTTCTTTTTGTGGGTGGCATGTGGGTCCCATCAAAGTGATCGTGGGGATAACAGGGTTTGCAGGATCGGAAGAGAAATGACAATTCCCAGGAGAATCCCTCTTTTATGACATTTGCCTATCAAAATGTCCCAGAAACAAAACATTTGAAAAGTGTCACATTTATTCTGCTTTGATCCATGTTTATGCTGTGCATGTAGCAAGTACACAATGCATGGTTGTATATTAACAAATAAGTTCCATTGTTTTAAAAAAATACTCATTGCTGAAACCGTTTATTGGAATAACCTGTCCTATCAAGCACTATTTGTATCACATATCCTATTTAAACAACGTAAGTGGTTGTCTACATTTTCACACTTTAATCAAACGGTACGTTCAGGGTTAACTCATCCCAATCTCATTAGTTAACTTTTCTATAACTAGATAGGCTCATCTATTCCTCACTCGTTTATTGATTTGAGTCAGATTTTTTTTTCCCAAGTGTTTAAAGTTAAGAGGAATGTTTCTGTTGCAGGCTGTATATTGGAAATAAAAGGCAAATTCAAGTCTATTTGCTCACAGTATATTAAACTCCAGAAGCCAAACTTATAAGGGCATCAAGTCTGCATTTGACATTTTAATAGCTGCTGTTTGGTTTCTATCAATCACGTCATTGCACATTAAAATGCACCAACAAAATAAGAGATCTGTCATTCCTTCGTTAAGAAACAGTAATCCAGTACAAGATTTATAGGCTTAAGACTCAACAGTGTGTGTTCACAATAAATCCCCATTCAGTGCTCAAACCAGAAACAAGCCTCCCTGTCGTTCGGTGTTTTCTGTTCAAAATGTCCCCAGTATAAGATTATCAAAGGTTTTCTTCCAGAACTACGTATAAAATCCTTTTTGCCAGCAAAAGCTTACTTTAGGTTGGCGGCTTCCCTTTTTGAGTATTCTCAGACAAGATCTTGGTTATATCAGAAACACATAGGTACTGATGTATTATTAGCGGGCCTGGTGTTAATTAGGGAGAATTACCAGAAATAGTTTGCTTCGTGGGAATTTATTACAGAATCACACTTGACTGATGGCAGAATAGGAGTTGCTGAGAGAGAGCAGCTCCCACTCGTAACCACTAATTAATAGGGTGCCAAAATTCCGCAGAGGGGGTCTCATCCCAAGGGTGGGAGCCTCCGGGGAAAACAGTTCCTTTGCAGTATTCAAAATTTAAAAGAGGAAAGGGGCTAGGACACATGGCTACCCAACAGAAATCTCAGACTGATACAGTTTTGTGTCGTACTTATGAATGAGAGCATTTAACTCAGGAAGCGCCAAGCCCAAAAGTTTGTCAAAGACTCCTTTCCCCTCCAAAAGTCAGAGGTAGCCTGTGTTTCTTCTCCTAAGGAGATATGCAAAGGTATTTTTAGTGTGGCAAGCATCTGATTACTCAACTGTTTGCTTTATGAGGAAAATCTGGAACAAACCATTTGTCTACGGTATTATATTACTGAACATTTACTCTTTATTCCATGATTTAGAGGCTGAGTAGGTGGCAAGATTACATCAATGATTAATAAGAAAGGTGTGGCTTCCACACCTTGAACCCAGAGTTGAGGAGAAACAAGGTGTGTTTAGTGATCGGCACTAAGGGCAGAGCACTGGGGGAGCCCTGGTAAATGAAAGTTGGCCAAGAAGGCAATTCTGTTCCCTGGGCTTGTAACTGCGTGTAATCACATACAATAAAGCTTGGAGCCATTGCTTAGTGTAGAAGAATAAAGCATTTCCATGTCAGAAAACCTGATCACTGACCTCAGGGAGAAAAATAAAACAATTTGTAATTCACAGAGAGTATAGTTTTCAATTTCTCTTCAGGCAGTATAGTTCCCAGGGAAAATGACTTCTGTGCCGGGTCCATGGATTGATTGACATGGTCTCTAATGCATCTGTGTTTCAAAGGAAAAAGTTTCTGGTTAATAATTGGGTTTCAAATTAGTTTTTCATGTTCTAATTGTCACATTCGCTTTCTAGTTCAAATATACTTAGGTTTATTTTTTCTCCCCCCACCCTCTGTTTTTTCTCTGCTTGTACAGCACACACAGCTGGTGCCATTCTAAGCACTTACTAAAAAATACCATTGTTTGTTTAAAGAATTTTAGTAGACTATAATATCTTCAGAGGTGTCTTTTGATTACCCCCCCACCCCCACCCCGGTGTATCACTGATAAGCCAAACTTCCCTTGGTAAATAGGAAAGTAAGTAACTTGAACTCTGGTGACCCATCATACCAATATTAGTTTTTGTGTAAATAGAAGTCTTTGCTTAGGTGACCATTATTGATGTCATCTGATCCCGGAAGTTGTCTCTTATTCCTGTCTGCTTGAGAATCCTTACAATCTCAAGCCTCCTTAGTTGAATGAAGTGGAGAGCAGACAAACCCATGGAGCTTTCCAAGTATGAACTTTGAAATATAAGTTAAAGTAATTCTAGCTTTATCAACTGAAACCTATCATTTATCCTGCCCTGTTAAGTTATTACACTCCTGCTTAATAGTTCTCTGGTACCATAATAAATGCTTTAGATAAAAATGAGCTCCACAAACAAGCTGAGAGGCACCAAAGTAAACCCAGGACTTCTGCCCCAAGGAAAGATATAAATCAATGATGTGACTCTATGAGTTTGCTTGTGCTTCAATATCCAAGGAGGTTCTGGATGATCTTTAACAATATCAACAAAGTATACATTGTGGAGAGTATAAGTTCATGCTTGAGGGGAAAGTGTGTTGATTACACCTGGTGGATCAGACTGGGTCCAATCAGAAGACTGAAATCACACCTAACTTAGCAGGAGAGAGAACTCCAAGGGTATCCCAACATACAGAGGACCCGAGGAAGAACAGATTTCCAATGAGCACCCTTCCCCATGGCTGGACATCAGATTTTGTTGAAGAAAGTGTGGTCGCAGCCCACTGAATGGCAGATAACTTCTCTGGTTGCTGAAGCCAACCAACGCTGTTCCTAGGTTGCCAAGAGCAAGAAAAAATCCTCCAGAATGCAGGAAAGCCAAGGTGAGCTTTCCACGGTTTAGTCCGTGGGTGTGCGCAGAGAGCTGAGGGCTGCGATGGCCTAGAATACACAGTACCCAAATCAAGAGGGTGGCAGCAAGGCGGTCGCCTGGCCCGGGCCAGGGATGTGAAGTTACCGAAAGACTGTGCATTCTGGAGGCACAGCCAGGGCAGAGCTCCAGCAGATGTCCCCACACACACGCACCGTGGATGAAGCTTGCAGCTGGAGCAAGGAAAAGCAACACCCAGCACTTGGAACCAGAGAGACAAGCCCCTGGCTTCTGCAATATTCCTGTAGTTTCCTTGGCTGACAGTTGACAAAGCTCAACACTGCTCACCGTGAAGGAACAATGCTTAAAGAGTCCAGTTCACTGTCAGAACGGGATCTGAAAGCTGAATTTGGAACTGAAAACAAATTGATAATAGGCACATCTGGGTACAAAATTAAAACTTTATGTTCTTCACTAAACCCAAACCTCCATTATCCAGAACCTGAATTGTATATTCTTGCTGAACTGGAAACCTAAACAACAAACTCTTCATCCCTGATTGTCAAAAATCTTATAAGAATTAAACATGCAAAGTAGGGGCGCCTGGGTGGCGCAGTCGGTTAAGCGTCCGACTTCAGCCAGGTCACGATCTCGCGGTCCGTGAGTTCGAGCCCCGCGTCAGGCTCTGGGCTGATGGCTCAGAGCCTGGAGCCTGTTTCCGATTCTGTGTCTCCCTCTCTCTCTTCCCCTCCCCCATTCATGCTCTGTCTCTCTCTGTCCCAAAAATAAATAAAAACGTTGAAAAAAAAAAAACATGCAAAGTAAATATAATGTAGCATTGATTGTGTTTTTCAAAGCCTACCCCTAAACATCCAATGTAATGGACGCTCTGAATATTTAAGAGATTTGTTGGATGTATACTAAGATATAACCAAGGGATTTTTTTTGTTTCCTACAGTTAAAAGTGACTAAAACATTCTTTTTAAAAAATGTTTATTTTATTGTTAACAGAGACTGAAAGAGCTGAGTGGGAGAGAGAGAGAGAGAGAGAGAGAGAGAGAGAGAGAGAGAATCCAAAGCAGGCTCCATGCTGTCAGCACAGAACCTGGCTTGATCTCACAAACAGTAAGATCAGGACCTGAGCTGAAACCAAGAGTCAGATGCTTAACCAACCGAACCATATAATTTTTGTACTTTGTACCTGTTATACTGGGTTACGCTAATTCACTCCAAGATTCTAATAACTGGAGAAACTGAGAGTCAAGTCTTTTTAACCCAAGTACTAGAGAAGGGAAAATGAACACTCAGAAATAATTCTCTAAAAATAAGCAGTTACTAAGTGGCAAATCTCCACACTTAGACTTTCGACTAGGTTAGAGAGAACATTTACTATTTCATCCACATTGTCCTAGAGTCCCTCTTATCAATAAGGGGCAATTCTCATATATACAGTTGGTAAAAGGTGGGTTTAAGGGTTATTTAACTTAGATAGAATATGTAAAACTTAAAAGCCACATCTGTCTGACTTGTACACTTGCCTGCCACACAGATGCCAATATTTGGGAGGTTTCTGATTGGACCATCTGCTTTTCAAAGGTATTTGGGCTATGGCAGCCCTCTCTGCAATGGGCCTTTTGCTGTTCTTTGTGCTTTGGCTACGTTTCCAAGAAGCACAAGAATAATGAAAGTGGGTCTGAGGTGTAGGTAACACCCAACGTGGTACCAAACAAATGAGAAGGCTGTCGGGAATGCAGTTCAGATGGCTTCGACACACAAAGGTCGACAATACCTATTTATAAGATGTTGGAAAGCGAGTCAGGATGGCCGGCACCCAGTTCTCTGTGTGACAAAGTTAGTTCCAGGCTGTGAGTGTGGAGCGTGAAGAGTGGAAAAGGTGAGACCTCGGTGAGCAACTGTACATATGTCCAATTATGCTGACAAGGTTGCCTAAGATTCTTTTTTTTTTTTTTCTTTGGCTCAATTGAAATAAAATCTCTCTGCTCTTTGGTAATGGCAGGCACCACTGCTAAGTCCACTAAAGCATAGCTGAAAAATCCAACTGCCCTCACATCTGTTTTGCATGACCTTTCAATCATCAGCAAATACTTGTGCCACTAGGAGTGGAAGTCTGGGTAGGATATGGCTCTGTGACTTTCTAGGCTATCACTATGGAAAACATATTGAAACAAAATTCACGCATGCCATGCGCCGTGCCCAGAAATTATAGACTTGTCTGGGTGGTGTTAAGGTTTTGACCTATCAAGAGTGCTCACACCTGCTTCTTACATTCAAGTTGTTAATCCTTTGTTCAGAAAATGAGACATATTATGAAATATGTGAATGGACTTTTATGGTTTAAGACTTAAGCATTTAGGCTCTTAAACTGGTTCAAACTAAAATAACGTTGATGAAATAGCGTCTTTTAGACTTGTAATGATTACATTTATTACACAGCAGAAACCTGTGTGACTTAACTTTCAGATTCTTTGGGAAGTATAACTTGGTTACAGGGCTCGCTTGAGTTCCAGGTTGCAACAAAGTGTTCTGAAAGCAAACAAGAGGGGGGGAAGTTACTAAAGCATCTTGAAAGGATTGTAATAAAATTCACTCTCACACAAATTACGATGGGAAGCCAATGGGAACTGTGTGAGTTCAGTTCATCTCAAGACCAACGTGAGCAAAATATACGTGTCAAGTGCTTAAAGACAGAAGACTGCTTAGGTGGTGCACAGGCACTGGCATTGACAGACCTATCTATGTCAGTGTCAATATCAATACCCTCAGGTTGAACTTGCAATAGGTTTATATAGGCAGGCTAGTCATTTGGGTCACCTCCAAATCAGTGGTGTTGCATTTTTTTTAGTTTATTTATTTATTTTGAGAGACAGAGGGGCGAGGGGAAAGAGAGAGACAGAGAGCAGGGAAGGGGCAGAGAAAGAGGGGGAGAGAGAATCCCAAGCAAGCTCCTGGCTGGCTGTCAGCACAGAACCCGATGCAGGGCTCAAACTCAGGAACCATGAGATCATGACCTGAGCCAATATCCAGAGTTGGATACTTGACCAACTGAGATACCCAGGCTTCCCATTTTTTGTTATTTTTATTCAACATTTAATGCAGAGGGAAGGCTGAGCATTTTGGCAGGAAAGGAAGAGGTGTAAAATCCTTGGAAGCAGACCCATTTAAATGCTCTGACCCATTTAGCTCTCGCTCATACTCATCCATCCCACTCAGCAAAGAAGTTCTGAGCCTGGAGTCAGCTGGTGTTACTCCAGAATCTCCCTTAGGAGTCTCCATCCCTGACTCTAAGCTGGGTAGCAAAGTATCCCATCAATCCCCATGAAGTCCTGTCCTCAAGAATTGCCCTAGTGAATTATCACTTTCTCTCATAATGTTTCCTACAATGTTTTAGAGCTTCTCGTGGATTGGCAGCACCCAGGGCAATTGACCAGTAGACCAACTTCTTTGACTGGTGTTCCCTCACTTAAGAACCTTCTAATCTTAGAGAAGCGACAGAACTCGTTGGAGCCTGTGTTGTTTTTTCATCAGTGTGCCCTTTCACCCCCTAGGATAGTTCTCCAATGTCTTAGAGAATTGTCACAATGCTTAAATGAGATTGTGTATGCGAACATCCAGCCCTACAAACAGCCTATCCAGCCTCTTCTCTAGGAGACAGTAAGAAATATTACTCAAAAAACAGATTCAAATTGTTAATCCTTGGTTCAGAAAATGAGACCTATTATCAATATGTGAATGAGTGATTAGCTTAAATTTTCAGCCGTCCAAAATAAATTTGAGAATCTCTATGAACTGTCTCAGAAATTTGCAATGCACATTTAAGCTGAGTAGTCTTGCCATGAAAAATAAAAACAATTAAGTTTTAACTATGTACTTCCTAAATATGTCTGACCCTTTTATTTAAAGAAAAATCTATTCTTTAAACCTTATTCTACAGAATACAATTTGGGAAATACTGGTTTACCCTTTCTCTTTTTTTTTTTTTTAGAGTAAATGTCCTGAGTTGTGCGTGTCTTCGCATTTTAGCCCGTTGGCTTTCAAACTTTACTGAGCATCAGAATCTTCTGGAGGGCTGTTGAAACTAGATTGTTGAGCCCAGACCCACAGTTTCCGATTTAGTTGGTCTGGAGCAGGGGCAAAAAATCTGCATTTCGACCAAGTTCCTAGGTGAAGCTGATCCTGCTGGTCTGGAGACCACCTTGGGGGAAGCACCTGTTCTGGTTCTAGCTCAGTGCTTCTGACCTTAATCTGCAAGTGACCTGAGGATCTTGAGATTATGATTTGGTAGGACTGAAATGGAGCCGATGAACGTGCAGTTTTGATAAGCTTCCGGTGGATGCCACTGACACCGTTGGTCCCCAGACCAACATACTTCGGAGGAAGGGTGGTGAGTCTTCAGAGACTACTGGTAGAAACCAACATTTTTCTCACTTCTTCTTGGGTCTGAAATCAGAGACTCATGCTTCAGTTTCTGAAAATTAGATGCATGAAAATATATCTACGAGGGGAGTTTTGCTGATTTCTTTCATCCTTCTTCCTCCCCAGGATTGGTCTGGCGCTCGTGGAAAGCTGAGCAGACACAGTGTCCCACACAGATGTGGCTGGTGCCTGAGCTGGAGCACCGAATGCCGGCACTGGCTGGGCACGTTTACAAACGGAGTGAGTAAATCTCAAATGGTAAGTTCATGTTTTTTTCCCCATCATTCCAGATTAGGAGTGTTAATTTTCCTGAACTTTCAAAATAAACTCCAATGTGGGTTGGCGGGTGTGTGGCGGGAGTAAGTTGGAGATTTGCTGCCCTGAGTCAGGAGTAAGGGATTTGGGTGTTTAGCCAGGTTGATTACTAATTATTTCTCTGACCCTGGAAATGGCACTTAACCAATCCTAACCAGACCTTCCTTCTCTATAAAAATTAACTGGATCAGTGGTTTGTACACTTTATTTGTTTTGGTAACTCTCTTTTGAAACATCTTCAGAACCTCACACATAAAATAGGCAAGAGGCGAGCACTGGGCACTTGAACTTAATTTTTTAGCAGAAATACTTCTAATTTGCAAAACCATCCGAGAGACTCTGGATTCCTCGGGTTTTCAAGAGCGAGATTTGTAAATCATTTAACTGGAAGGCCGCCTAAATTTCTTCCAGTCTGACATGAAACCACCTGTGGGGATTGTAGGTCTGTGCTGATGGATATACATCCATTCACACCCCCTGCAATGACTTCGGCCTCTCCTAAACAATAGTCTGGTTTTTGTTTTTGTGTTTAATCATAATTCATTCCTTCAATGCTTTCCACTCTGAAAGTAAGGAGCAAGTTTGTTTGTTCCCCACCCCCACCCACCGTTTCAAACTATTGAAAACTACTTCAGTCTGGGAGGGGGAAGGTAAGGGGAAAGGTTGTCTGCAGCCACACAGGGAGGTCTGGGAGTTGCTTTGTTTTCTTAGCTGCGCTGTGCAAATGAACTGAAGGTTTAACACTTAGGTGTTGTTTGAAGATATAATACAACAGAGCCCAGAGTAGGGAGTCCAGGAACCCATGGCCCGGCCTTGCCCAAGGCCCCTCGGTACAGCTGTTCTGAGAGCTGCAAAGCTAAAATTTGTTGCCATGGCTTAGACCCAAACAAACCCATGCCTGTTCTGGTATGTAGATTACGTTCTCCGAGGACAGCCCTGCTCGCTCATTTTGTGTCCATCGGTGGGCCGTACAGGTTTCCACATTTCTCTGCCGGCTGCCATACTAACTCTGCAGTTTGGTATATGATATGGTGCCTTTTCACATAACAGACACCTTGGTGTTGGAATCGGCCTGTTCCTATAGCTTTTCCCTGGCTATACTGGAACCTCTATCCTCAGGGACTTTGCTGTGGGACCACCTTGCAGGCGTTAATACTTTTCCCACTAAACCTGCTTGGATAGAGGCCAACGTGAATGCTGCTCTCAACAGACTAATGGAGATTCCAGGATACCTTTGGGTTGGTTTGGAGGCAGGGTGGCACAGTATTCCCCCTCTCCTATCAGGGTCGTCCTTCGCCTTCAGCTTCCCATCTCCCCTTGCCCCCCTTCCCCAGTGTTCTGGGAGACGACTCTCCTTTTGGTTTATTCTAGTACAATGGTATTTGAACTCTTTTAGAGTTCCGTCCATTTCAGAGGACTCAGAAGCAATTTTAAGGACCAGGAGGTCTCCCAGGAGACAGTAAAATAACATCACTTCTAACTCCATGCAACATAATAAGGAGTTAGAAAATACATACACATGCTTGTGTCAGTAGAAAATAGAATTAGCAAGTGAAAATGGAAAAGTTTACTTTTGTAAACAGATTATTTTATTTTATGTTTAACTTTTTAAAAACTTTTATTTATTTGAGAGAACCAGAGCATGAGGGGGGAGGGGCAGAGAGGGAGACACAGAATCTGAAGTAGGCTCCAGGCTCTGAGCTGTCAGCACACAGCCCGACACGGGGCTCGAACTCACAAACCATGATATCATGACCTGAGCCGAAGCTGGACACTCAACCGACTGAGCCACCCAGGCACCCCTACTGATGACACTTTTAAAAAAAAATTTTTATGTTTATTTACTTTTTGAGAGAGTGGGGGTGGGGGGGGTGGACAGAGAGAGAGGGAGGCACAGAATCTGAAGCAGGCTCCAGGCTCTGGGCTGTCAGCACAGAGCCCAATGCGGGGCTCGAGCTCATGGACCGTGAAAGCAAATCATTTTAATTAGAACAGCCTCCTGCATGTGTGCACGCACGTACACACACAGTCTTCCTATGTAACAACAATGATATCAAGTTATTTTCCTGGAAGCTAAGAGAAAGGGACTGTGGGGTCTGCATGTAAGTTTTAAAAGATGCAAATAAGTGTCACTGTGGAAGAGCCTCCTGGCCCTGGATTCTTGAAGGAATTTATTGTGTTGATGCTTGTGTGAAAGACCTTGGGTAACAAAATGGCCCATGTTTTTAAACTCTGAACAGGTGGGAAAGACTGTCATTTGTATAAAGTCATGTTTTATATAAGTTCTTCCTAAAACATCAAATCTCAGGACTCCTGGGTGGCTCAGTTGGTAAGCATCTGACTCTTGTTTTCAACTCAGGTCATGATCCCACAGTTTGTGAGATAGAGCCCTGAGCCAGCTGTCAGCACTGAGCCTGCTTGAGGTTCTCTCTCTCTTTCCCTCTCTCTCTGAATCTTGCCCACTTATGCTCTCTCTCTCTCAAAATAAAAAAACTTCAAAAATAAAATAAAATTAAGATAAAATAAAATAAAATAAATAAAATAAAATAAAATAAAATAAAATATCAAACCTCATCACAGAAGACATTTCTGCACAGGTGTTGAATGAACATGGTCCACATATGTTGGGGTCCCATCCACTCTTTCATACCTTTATTTACTAAGCAAATATGTACTGGAGTGCCTAGAATTTACCATGCACCATTTTAGTCACCGGAGATTTAGCGCAAGTCTCTACCCTCGGAAAGCTTACATTGTAGTCAGGAGAGACACAATGAATAAGGTAGGAATTGAATATAGAGACTACCAGATGGAAAGTGGAGTGCAATACAGAGGGTGAGGAAAAGGGAATGTAGGTGAGGGTGAAATTCAGACAGGAAGGGCTGGGGCGAAGGAGCCAGGTGGATATTCAGGAGAAGGCTGTTCCAGGGAAAGGGAAAAAGCCTGGCAAGTTCAAAGAATAGCCAAGAGTGTGGCTGGAGTAAGTGAGAGAGAGAAAGTAGGGAGCACGAAAGGAGGGGATAGGCCAGGCCCCAGAGGTCCTGGTAGGTCTTTTGAAGGACTTTGGCTTTTACTTTAATGACAAATATTAACAAGTTCTTCAGGTTGGTGTATATAATTCTCTCCCCCCACCCGCCTCTCTCTCAATCCCCACTCCAGAGGCAGGTCTCCGAAAACTGGTGGACTACATTGCCATGTGTGAATGAAGGAAGGAAGGCTTGAGTGTGTCAGTAGCGTTACTAACCACCTTTGACTTTTACTGTGATTTGCCCACAGGGCAGGGCTTCCTTAACACTCTATTTTCGGCTTATAAGGGAAATTATATAGTTCTCATCTTGATGAAATTTCACCACTGGACTCCTCTAATTTCCATAAGACAAAATTGAGTAGTCTCCAATTTTCCTTTCCTTGTTTCTTTCTTATAGTTTCTGGGCTCAGAGGAAGCTCATTCTCACAGGACCAGCCATACTATGAGATAAGCCCTTCACAACCCTATCCCCGAATCAGCGATGAGGCACTGGGAGAGGCTTCTCTCAAGAAGAATTCTCAAGGGCCAGAATGAATGGGCAGTAGGTGAAATGACCAGACGTTCGGTTGCTGAAGGCACAGGTTAAGTAGAGGTATCTACAGCCACAGGTGACCGGAATAACCCCTGCCTCCTTCCTATAAGCCCCTGAAAAAAAAGTGTGACATTTCACTTGAAACTTTAAATCTGAGACTCTTGTATTTTATTTGTTTCACTGATCGACTTAAAGTGATTCTGACCACTATTCTAGAGACCTGCAAAACTTTGGGGAAATCATATTTTATTTTTATTTTTATTTTTTTTAAATTTTTTTTCAACGTTTATTTATTTTTGGGACAGAGAGAGACAGAGCATGAACGGGGGAGGGGCAGAGACAGAGGGAGACACAGAATCGGAAACAGGCTCCAGGCTCTGAGCCATCAGCTCAGAGCCCGACGCAGGGCTCGAACTCACGGACCGTGAGATCATGACCTGGCTGAAGTCGGACGCCTAACCGACTACGCCACCCAGGCGCCCGGAAATCATATTTTAAAGCCCACCCCAAACCTTTTTGTCCTGGAAAAATAACTACAAGGAGCAGTTTAGAAGTAACAGGGAGTCTCTAAAACCTATGGTGGAATGTGTGTTGTCAAATGTGCGTGGCTCAGACAGTTAAGTGTCTGATTGTTGGTTTCAGCTCAGGTCATGATCTCACGGTTTGTGAGTTTCAGTCCTACATCGGGTTCCACACTAAATCTTCGTGGGATTCTCTCTTTCTCTCTCTCTGCCCTTTTCCACTGGTGCTCTCCTTCTTTCAAAATAAATGAATAAACTTTTTAAAGTTTTTAAAAGTTAAGAAAAAAAGGGTGTAGGGATTCAAAGACTTTGTCCTGGTGTTGGGGAGTTCGTTGCTGGTAGTGGGGGGTGTGAACTGACAGTGTGGCGAGAGCCCTCAGACCTAGTCTAGTAGCATCAATAAAATGACTTCCTTGGCTGCCCTCCTCCGTCCAGCCCTTTGCTTGTCTTCTTAAGTTACAGTCCAGCAGGACAACATTCACTTTGTTCTTCAAACTTTTTTTCTGGCCGCATAACCAAGTTTTCAAAGTTTTACAGACAGTTCCCTCTAAGCACACACAAGAACGTTTTATTCTCATGACAGTATTTGTTCCTTCTGGACTCAGGGCACATCATGTGCGTGTATGGCCGGTTCTGATGGCTGCAGAAGTCATATGAATAATTAACAGCCGATCATTTATCCCAAATAAGAAAGGCTCACTGCTTTTGTGTCCTCTATTCCCACTGGCCCTGACCAATTAGTCATCGAAATAATCCCCCAAACACTTCTCTGTTTCCAGATCACTGCCTCTATGTGACATCATGGGAGCTTAGCGCAAATAAATCTCCAGAGAAACCTGTACTGGACAGATATTGAAATGGATTGTTGCAGGCGGGCATTACTTATCTCCTTAGAGGGCAAGCTTTATCACTGAAGCAAGGCTTTGACAAAAAACACTCCTGGGGCTTCCTTGTACCTTGGTGTATCTACTGCATTTCACCATCAAGTTTGGACACAGCCCAGAGCAAAATTAGAGCAAGATCTTATTAGCAATTCAGAACTAGGGCCATGTTTTGGGGTACAAGAGGAAGCAGCCGTGACAATACATTCTAGCTATTATTATTGATGTTATTGTTGTTATTTAACCATCAGGGTAGAAGAAAACGAGGTTCCTGGTTGTGGCTATTAAAATCGTTCCATGTTGGGGCGCCTGGGTGGTGCAGTTGGTTAAGCGTCCGACTTCAGCCAGGTCACGATCTCGCGGTCTGTGAGTTCGAGCCCCGCGTTGGGCTCTGGGCTGATGGCTCAGAGCCTGGAGCCTGTTTCCAATTCTGTGTCTCCCTCTCTCTCTGCCCCTCCCCCGTTCATGCTCTGTCTCTGTCCCAAAAATAAATAAACGTTGAAAAAAAAATTAAAAAAAAAATTTAAAAAATAAAATAAAATCGTTCCATGTTGGTATTAAAAAAGCCATCATTGAAAACATACCTGTCTTCCTTTTTTTTTTCAAGGTAGGCTTCACACCCAAAGGAGGGCCTAACATGGGGCTTGAACTCACAACCCTAAGATCAAGACCTGAACTGAGATCAAGAGTCAGATGATTAACCAAATGAGCCACCCAGGTGCTCCCAAAATACACCTTTTTTCCAAGATTGACTTCTCCTGTGTGTAACTTTTGTATCCTGCAGGGGGACTCTATAGCTCCATCCATGGCATGATGCTTAAAACGGATCAAAATTTGAACCCTGTATAATTTCTGAGCATGGTCTCTTTTCAAAAAAATTTCACTCTTTCTAGTTGAGGTTAGAATTGGAAAATGGGAGTTGATCATTTTTAATACCTTCTCTGAAATCCAGAATGAGATAAGGAACAAGAGAGAAAGAGAGAGGGAGAGAGAGAGAGAGAGAGAAAGAAAGAGAAGAAAGAAAAAGAAGATAAAGAAAGAAAGCAAGAAAGCAAGAAAAAGAAAGATGAAAGAAAGAAAGAAGAAAGGAAGGAAGGAAAGAGAAAAGAAAAAAGATTCCTGTTGAAAGCAAAAACAAATCCTTACAGAGGGTAAGGCAGAGAGGTCCCTTCACACTGAACTGGTCTGGAAGGGGGGCATCAGAGAGTTAGAAGTCAGACCTTGAAGTTTCTGCAGAATCCAGGAGAGTGGTCTGCAGAGAAAGAGACACTGGTGGAACACAAAGATGTGCCCAAAGATACCCTCCACCTGGAAGGAATAGGGGAAAGGAGGGGAACCAACCCTTTAACAACTGGAAGGTAGGAACTAGTGACTTTATTTTAAAGCTAGGGGAACTGAGGTACAAAATAGTTAAGTAACTTTTACAAGGTAGCAAGTGACGGGATCAGAACTTGTATCAAGGTCTGTCTTTCTTCAAAGCCTGTGTTCTTATGCCCTCATCTTGAAATCAAGAGTGTTGGACTCAGCTGCTGATTCCAAGAACGTGACGAAAAGAAAAATGTGTTTGGGGACCCTGAAATAAGTCAGAGCTATGTGACAGAATCTTGACTATCAGAACTTTTATCCAGCGGCCTGCCTGTCAGCTGGAATGGTTGTATGGTCATCAAGTTGTCAAAATTTCAAGTGTTGCCAACTATAAAAATTCTAGGGGCGCCTGAGCATGTGACTTAAGCTCAGGTCACGATCTCATGGTTTGTGAGTTCGAGTCCCACATCAGGTTCACGGCTGTCAGCACACAGCCTGCTTCAGATCCTCTGTCTCCCTCTCTCTCTTCCTTCTCCCACTCTCTCTTTCTCTCTCTCTCAAAAATAAACATAAAAATTTATTTAAAACGTTCTAGAGATTATACACTCAAAAAGTCAGAATTCTGTCTTGTCTCAAAGATTTCCCAGTGTGGCCCTTCTGGATAGCTCTAAGGTACCGGAGCTGAGTGGCCCCATCCTCTTTTCACGGACATAGACTTACTCTTGAGCACAGCAGGCCTGTCCCTCTTCTTCATCACCTGCTGGCCCAGCAAACGCTCTGGTGACACGTCCCTGATTGAATAATGAAGAGCGACAGTGGGTTCTTAGTAGGAGAATAGGATTAAATAAGAATGTTAAGAAGAAAAAGGACACAGTGATACATGAACGTAGATCTTTAAACCGGCCACATACGGCACTTTTTGCAATTGTTAATAACCCTTGCTGTTCCCTCACCTCCATTCAAACCTTCCCATCAAGCAAGCTATTCCAGGGAGTGGAGTAGTATTTGACAGCTGAAGTAGCGAGTGAGTGTGTAATATTACTGTTGGGAGGGACTTTAGCAATTGAGTCCAAACCTTGTCTTACAGTTGAGGACAGAAAGGACCCTCTAGGAAAAGCAATTTTATCCAGGGTTGTGAGGCATAGAGCTGTTCCCTGTTGAATACATGTGAGAAAGTTCGTTTGTTGGTAATGGTACAAAATAATGTAAAAGTGTCAGGTTTTGAGCAAAGGTCCTAATGGAACTATATACTGCATAGGTGAGCTTGATTTTTTAAAAATTCTTTTTCCTCCTTCTAAAATTTTTTTTAAATTTATTTTTTAATGTTTATTTTTGAGAGAGAGAGACAGAGCGCGAGCAGGGGAGGGACAGAGAGAGAGGGAGACACAGAATCTGAAACAGGCTCCAGGCTCTGAGCTGTCAGCACAGAACCCAATGTGGGGCTCAAACCCATGAACAGTGAGATCATGATCTGAGCCGAAGTTGAACGCTTAGCCGACTGAGCCACCCAGGCACCCCTAAATTATTTTCCCTCTTTATTTTCCATTCAAGAAACATGAAAATCTCATAATCCCTCCTCAGTGGATTTCTACATGGTGGGCTCTCCACACAAACCTGTTTGCCTTGAGGTTGTGTCTGAGAATTTGTAGAAGGTTTCAGCACCACCCTCCCACCCCTACCCCTGCCATTCTTTGACGGAGGGTAAGTTAGCTTAGTCTATATGAGAGCAAACCAGTGGTCTAGAAAATAGAAAATACAGTCAGTCTTTTGGTTCTGAGGCTTTTGGATTTTCTGTAGCATTAACATTTCCAAAAAAAGCAAAATTTAGAGGCTGCCAATTTTTAAACTTTCCACAGATTGACAACTATCATTTGCTATGGAAATCATTACATAAAGAAAGAACACTTTAACATCAAAGAAGTTGAAAGGACACAATCTCAAAATAACTGACCATTTTTCCTGAGTAAAGATGGTTGCCAATGTAGCTCTGACATAAATATATGCATTTGTTTTTATATATATAAATGTTACATATATACATTTGTCTGATCCCGCTCCGAACAAATGAACATTTTAACGTTGTCTGGTATCTGGGAACATTTGTTCTAAACGGCACCCAACTACAAACTGAAATACTTTTATCGCCACTGTGACTGCATTTTGATTATTGCTTTGTTTTCACGTTAAACCATCTGCCCAAGGTTTTTCATCTGAAAGAGGCCACGAAAGCCATTCTCACAGCATATTTCTTTGCTTGTAGAAATCAACTTACAGATATTTATAGTCTGAGCTTTGCCCCTTTTGAATACATTCCCAAAACCTTAGAGTCAAGTTGCTGTCTGCCCTGGGTTCTCGAATTCACAGTTCTGTCTGTGGCTGTAGTTTGATTCCTTTTAATATAAGCTGTGCAGTGGAGGCGAATTCTGCTGGCTGGTGGTCACGGGTAAGGCAATTACGAAGTCTGACATTATTCTTGGAATGATTTTAAGCAAAATATCATAGTTCGTCAAAACCTGTCTGCAAAACGCCAACAAGTTAATAGTCATTTATGTACAGAAGGAAAAAATTATGGCTGCCAGACCACCTTCATGTGGGAGATTTGGCCATAAATTTTAAATATCCATTGTGAGAATTATATTATGTGTAAGGAAATCAGCATCCTGCAGTTTTACAAGTGAGCCTAGAAGGGAATAATACACAAAGAGAGATTTAACAAGAAATGTAAGCAGAATAGGCAAATTAGAAGGCATCTCTGGAGCTTCTGGAACCTCCTACCCGGTTTGAGGAAAGGGCACATTTCCTGAAGAGATTTTTTGTTGTTGTTTTTTAAGACAAAATGGTGGCAGAAGATCCTGAATGTTTCAAACACTTAACACTGCTACCAGTTTTGAACACTTTCTCTGTGCTTAAGTGTCTTATGCGGATTATCTGACACAGGCTTCCGAGGAGCCCCATGAGGTGTAGATACTGATAAAGCTGATGTTTATTGAGAGATTGGTAACGTGCCCAAGATCTCAGCCTGGCAAGGTAGTCTGTATCTGGCCCTTGTATCAAATCCAGAAAAGGCACCAAGGGTAGACAAATTACAGAAATGGGCCCCACTGGGCAAAGGAGTTATAAAAAGATACGTGCCCCTCTGTGTCCATATAGCCCCCAGGGGAGCTCGGCCACCAGGGCCTCTTAGAGTATAGATTTCATCTTTGTCAAGAAAGTGGTGCCTCTCCTTCAGAGCAGGAAGAGCCCTATGCCAGGCATAAGGTTTGATGAGCAGTGGGACGAGTTTTAAGTCCAGTTCTTGCTTAGCTGCCCCCCACCCCCCACCCCGTGGCCTTGATGCATGACAAGAGCTGCCCTGGGTTGGTCATGTGGCACAAAGAGCCTGGGAGTCAAACCTGGGCATGGTGACTCTAGAAGCACAGGTCTGGTGTGATTCTCACTCATCTTTCATACCCAGGGCAGCCCAATGGGCAGGTATCTCTAGCATCTGTGCCAAGGAGCACAGCCTTGCTTCCTCCTCCTTCCCACCACCATTCTGTCTAGCTGAGCCACATATGCATTTATTTCCCCATGTATGCATACATACCCTGAACCCTGCCTTCCTAGAAGTCACGTTCTGAAGACATCACACGTTCGCAAGCAATTACATAAGCAGTTGATGCCCACAGTAAGTGCTCGTAGAGGGAACATAAAAGAAACCACAAGCACACAGGGCAGGGCACTGGACCCAGACTCAGTATCTGAGAAGACTTCAAGGGCGGCCATGGCTAAACTGGTAACTGGAAGAAGAAGGAGCTAACAGAGAGAAGGGTGTGAGTGGGAGGGTATGATGGAGATGGCAGAGGGGGCCATGGGGGGAAGCAGGGTGCAGATCTAGATGGTGAAGGACGCTGTGGGTTCCATCAAAAACAATTGGACATTATCTTAGGGCTAAGAGAGACCACTGAATGAATGTTTTGGTTGTTTTGTTTTAATTTTAGAAAGAGACAGAGAATAAGTGGGGGATTGAGGCAGAGGGAGAGAGGGAGATTCTTAAGTAGGCTTCATGCTCACCGTGGAGCCTGACATGGGGCTTGATCCCATGACCCTGGGATCATGACCTGAGCTGAAATCAAGAGTCAGACACTCAACCGACTGAGCCACCCAGGCTCCCCATTGAATGGTTTTGAGCGAAAACATGGTTCTCTCTCAGGTTTGCCTTTTGGAAAACTTATCCTCTAAAACAACAATCCTGTATGTTCATGTAGTCATGTTTTCATGATTTTAGAACTTTGCCTTTGCTTTGCAGTCATATTGTATAAGATCTTACCTGGCTTTTAATAATTTCAAGTCATTTTCAAAAACAAGTTCTAACCTTCCACTAACACTTAAGCGACTTACTCTGGGTGTCCAGACTCAATTTGACCCACCACTCTTCTTCACAGTGTTTTGCACAATTCCATTTGTGACATATTTATTTCTGTGATGTTTTATTTGCTGGCTCCACACTCTGAATGTAAGCTCTGTATAGACAGGGCATTGCCTTGTTCACTCACATAGTAAATATTTAATAAATATTTGTTGAATGAATGAATGTCCCTGGCTAATGGCCATGCTACTCCCTGATATCTAGCAGCTTCCCAGCAGATAGTCCTTGAAAGCTTGAAACGAAGGCATGAACTGTGAAATCCATGCCACCGAATGAGAGTTCACACCAGGCTTTCCGGATGTACAGTTAAAACGATTTAATGTAGCCTTCCCAGAGACTGACGTTATATTGTTATTGTAGTTCCTTTTACAGAGTCTCTATCCATTCACAGCCTCACTATGAACAAAGTAGACATTATTAGAGATACTCATCAACCACTGAAAACTAGGGCTTTGGCAGAGGGGTGCCCCACATCCTAAGTTGGGTGGACCCTGGAACTGGGGCTCTCACAACCCAGAATATCTTAGCATCGCTTTACATCTTCTGTTTTAGGTTTCATACCAGATTGCACATTGGACCTTGTCGATTCAACAAACACTTGCTCAGAACATGTATTTCCAGACATTGAATCAGGTTCTGAATTAATCAGGAGCAGATAGTCAATCTCTAAAAGTTTATCTTTATTTTATCTAAAATTATTTTATCTAATTTTATCTAAAATTTTCTTTAAAGATTTTTCTTTAAGATTTTTGTTAGCCTGAAATTTTATAGTTTTCATAAAAGGAAATTATAAACTGCTTAATAAAAGTAAATTTATAAATAGTATCTGAGAGCACACACATTTTCAAACATATCTTTTAATTCCAACAGAATTTAATTTAACTTAGGGACTGGGTGTGTCCTTGGAAATACTTAAAAAGTACATTGCTCCAATTTCAGTGAGTTCGAGGATCTCATCAGCCTCGGGTGCTTGTGGTTTTTATCCGAATCTACTTTCTTCTCCCTTTGAGCCTTGGCAGAAATTGCTTTGGGACTCTTACTAGTAATCATCATGATATATTTAGGGCTCGCATTGTAAATGAGACTGCACACACCCTATTCTCCCCTCTACAACTAAATTCCCATAGAATAAGACTCATTTCCTGCTGCTTCTTTCCCAACTGACTTTTGAATCATCAATTTCCCATAAATTCAAAATGAGATGCCAATTTGCCATAAAAATTTTTAAAAGATCCTTCACAGCTGCCTGAACTTGCCTTAAGGCTAGGTTCTATTACAGCCTTTCATTTCCTTTCTTCTCCTTATTGGAGAAGTCTGCCTCCTGCAGTAAGAGCTCTGTTGCTGACAACCAGCACTGAGTGTCTCAACACAAACACTTAGGTCTATGTGCATATTTTGAAAAACTTGAATAGGAAAAAAATTTGAGAATGATAAATGCAACCTAACCTAACCCTCACCCTCACCCCTTAGCACACCTGTTCACACACTCTCTGTGTCTGTTTCTGTCTCTGTCTCTGTCTCTCTCTCTCTCTCTCACACACACACACACACACACACACACACACACACACATACACACAAATATATGAAGAATTCCTTGAAGCTCAGTGCAGAAGTGAAATGCCAGGACACAAGGATTAATGCCTTTGGGGGCATTCATTCCTAGAAGCTCTGAGCTTTGGATAAGCTCTCACACCTTTGCCACAAGAACTACAAACATAAAGTACACTTGAGTAATGAAGTTGTTGTGAACAAACATGCCAGAAATTCTACATCCAATGATGGTCGATCATCCATTCATTCACTGCGCGTATAGGTATTGAGTTCAATAGATATTGTTACATGACCAAAGTTTTGACCCATGGGAAGTAAATGTTAAACACTATAACCACACAGTAACGTAGCTTACTGATTTTACAGAATAAATGGTTCCTGAAATATGACATGAGTTAGATTTTTTTTACAGTTAAGTTGTTAATGCCCTACAGGATTTAATCATTTAATTCTCCTTGCAGTAAATCTTTTTGTATAACCAGGATGTTCTAAAATGGAAGTTTTGACACAAGGGTACACAACAGATCGATGGAAACAAACAGAAGGTCCAGATTCAAGTCCAAGAACACATGAAAATTTGATCTATATCAAAGTGGCTTTGCTGATCAGCTGGAGAAAATCATCTTTTCAGTACATGGCACTGCTATTATTGGTTGCCTATATAGGGGGGAAATTAGATTTGTATTTCATACACAAAAATTTATTTCAAGTGTATAAAGATGTAAATGTGAAAAGTACACCTTCAAAAACACTAGTATAAAATATAGGAAGAGTTTTTTTTTATTACTCTAAGGTAAACCATGAGTGGTTTAAAACATCACACAAAAAATATTGATATATGTTTTTATTAAAATTAAATAAAAACTAGGTTTATCAGAGAACATTTTTAAAAGTAAAAAGATAAGCCATAATCTAGGAGAAAATGCTTGCAAAGCATAAGTCAACAAATCAACTAGAAAAAATATTATATTTTATACATAGTAGGTATGTAATGGGAAAGAAACATGCATATTATACTATAAAAATACAATTTTAGGGGCTAAATATTTTTCGAAGAGGTTATAGGTATTAAAGTTCTTTTTAAATTGACATATATGAATTAAATGAGATATAAATCTTGTTGATCCATTACACATGAAATAATATTTTCGGGGTGCCTGGGTGGCTCAGTAGGTTGAGCGATTGACTTCGGCTCAGGTAATGATCTCACACTCGTGGGTTCGAGCCCCGCCTTGGGCTCTGCGCTGATAACTAAGAGCCTGGAGTCTGCTTCAGATTCTGTCTCCTGCCCCACTTGCACTCTGTCTCTCTCTTTCTCTCTCTCCCAAAATAAAGAAACATAATATTTAAAAAAAAAAAGAATATTTTCAATTGTGGTTGTGAGAAGCAATTTATAATAAAGATTTAATTTAAATTTACTAGATAGAAAAATCAAAAATTCATTCTAATAGTTGCTACTACCTCTCACTGTTTTGTCCATGTAAGCTTAAATTATTTCTACTGCTGACACAGGGCTTCCTCTTTTCCTTCCTACAGATTTCTGAGTGCTAGATTGAACAAAGCTGATTCAGGATTCTCAAAACCCCAATTTTACCATAAAGAGCTATAAAAACTATTTTTAATCACTTTCTATGTGCTTAGCACTGTGCTAAGCATTTCGTATGGATTACCCCTTTTATTTCCTGCAAACCTAGGAGATTGTCACTATTTTTGACAACCCCACTTTACTGATGGAAAAACTGAAACTCAGAAACTAAATAATTTGCTTGCAATTAGATGTCTAGTAAGTTTTATTTTTTAAACAAGTTTAGTCTTGGAGAGTATAAACTCCCATCTTTGCATTCTCTGAAAGCTTAAAGTGAAGGAAGCAAGAACAGCAGCTAACTGTTGCCTCCTCAGATACATTCGTTTGCTCGATTTGATTTAGTGTCTTTGCAAAACTGATCGGCCATGAGACACATTGAATTTCTGGTTTACAACTTTGCTTTACTTAATTTTTTAAAAAGTAATACTTTCTAGGGGCGCCTGGGTGGCGCAGTCGGTTAAGCGTCCGACTTCAGCCAGGTCACGATCTCGCGGTGCGTGAGTTCGAGCCCCGCGTCGGGCTCTGGGCTGATGGCTCAGAGCCTGGAGCCTGTTTCCGATTCTGTGTCTCCCTCTCTCTCTGCCCCTCCCCCGTTCATGCTCTGTCTCTCTCTGTCCCCAAAATAAATAAACGTTAAAAAAAAAAAGTAATACTTTCTAATTTCAAATTACTAATAATGAACCGATGAGCTCCTACAGAAATTTCGTGTCGACTACAAAAAAGGGCAAAGGATAATGGCTTGTTCTGCTCTTCCCTGACTTCCCCAGGTGGGCAAATTGACCTCTTTTAACACTGGGAATTTCACAAAGGAAAAGAGGCTCACTTAATGAGGCGTACTAGATGCAGAAGAATGAGGTGCCATGTGCTTCCCATTTTCCATGTGTTCTCTCCTGAAGTGAGGCTTAGCTCATATACTACTCCGAGTGGTGGCACCTGTTCCTAAGTTACTGAGACTAGTTCATACTGGTTGGGAAATAATCACTGCCCTAAGGCCCGTTGCCCCTTCAGCCCAGTGCCCTCTGTTACCCAGAAGCCTAACCCCACCTGTGTGGGCCCCCTGAACCTTTCTACTAAAAGCAGCCTAAGGGTTGAGGACTGGCACAGCAAGGTATGTATACTGAATCCTTGATCCTGAGATACCATCAGCATCTATTCCAATCACTTGGTGCCCATGAATTGTTAAATATATATGTTGATCAGCCCCCCTGCCTCTCCCATTCTTGATCTTAAATCCCCTACATTTGGTGATTGATTCAAAGGAGCTAACCGCAGGTTTGAAGTAGAAATTAATGACTATATAAAGAAATAAATGTGGCGTTCTCATACATTGCTACCGCACAGTCACCAAGACTTCCTTCATAGTTAAGATTCCTGTTTCCCACTCGTGCATCTCCATTGACTAAGGCAATTCAGAAGTGGGGCTCCTTTCATTGCCCTATTTCTTCCTATGACCCATTCAGAAGCAGGATCTCTATTGTTAGCTCAACTGATTTATCTTAGTTGGAAAGACACGATTTGCTAGTATACAAAGTTATACCTCTGTGCTATACCCAGACAATAATTCTTTTATTTATTTATGTATTTATTTATTTTATTTATTAATATAATTTATTGTCAAATTGGTTTCCATACAACACCCAGTGCTCATCCCAACAGGTGCCTTCCTCAATACCCATCACCCACTTTGCCCTCTCCCCCACCCCCCACCAACCCTCAGTTTGTTCTCTGTATTTAAGAGTCTCTTATGGTTTGCCTCCCTCCCTCTCTGTTTGTAACATTTTCCCCCCTTCCCTTCCCTCATGGCCATCTGTTAAGTTTCTCAAGATCCATAGATGAGTGAAAACATATGGTATCTATCTTTCTCTGACTGACTTATTTCACTTAGCATAACACTCTCCAGTTCCATCCACGTTGCTGCAAATGGCAGGATTTCATTCTTCCTCATTGCCAAGTAGTATTCCATTGTATGTATAAACCACATCTTCTTTATCCATTCATCAGTTGATGGGCATTTAGGTTCTTTCCATAATTTGGCTATTTTTGAAAGTGCTGCCATAAACATTGGGATACAAGTGCCCCTATGCATCAGCACTCCTGTATCCCTTGGGGAGATTCCTAGCAGTGCTAGTGCTGGGTCATAGGGTAGTTCTATTTTTAATTTTTTGAGGAATCTCCACACTGTTTTCCAGAGAGGCTGCACCAGTTTGCATTCCCACCAACAATGCAAGAGGGTTCCCGTTTCTCCACATCCTCTCCAGCATCTATAGTCTCCTGATTTGTTCATTTTAGCCACTCTGTGAAGTGGTATCTCGATGTGGTTTTGATTTGTATTTTCCTGATGATGAGTGATGTTGAGCATCGTTTCATGTGCCGAGACAATAATTCTCTCACTACTTTTGTAAGATGATCATAGACCGTGTTGTTATGGAAATTCCTCAGTTTCCTGTCTTCACCTCTTATGGTGTAATCATCTTTTTTTTTTTTTTTTTTTAAGTAGGGCGTCTCTGCAATAAAACAGAAATGAATCAGCTCTAACAGAAGAAGGAGTGGTATTCTAGGATGACAGGGGCCACCTATTGCAGACAAAACTACTGAATGAAAGTTCTAATAGGTTCTAATGGTCCCCAGTCTCACAAGTGAATGAAAACACTCATTTACTGTGTTATGTAATTTTATGTGGCAATTTGGCTAGGCCCCAAATAACAGTCCAGATATTGTTGTGAAGGTATGTTTTAGATGTGATTAACAGTTAAATCAGCAGACTTTGAGTGTGCCACCTCCATGTTGTGGAAATACCTCACCCAATCAGTTGAAGGCCTTAAAAGAAAAGACTGGGTCCCCTGCAGAGGAAGGAATTCTGCATCTAGTTTGCCTTCTGACTCAAGACTGCATCAACTGTAGCCAGAATTTCCAGCCTATTAACCTGCCTTGCAGATTGGAGATTGGACCCCCCACACACACACAATTGAGTGAGCCAGTTCCTTAAAATAGATTTCTCTCTCTCTCTCCAATATATCCTATTGGTTCTATTTTTCTGGAGAACACTGACTACTAAGATCCACAGAGAATTTTTTTATTCAAGAAAGAGGATTACTTTTTAAAAAGTAGTGTCGGTGGCTCAGTTGGTTAAGCGTCCGACTTCAGCTCAGGTCACGATCTCACGGTCCGTGAGTTCGAGCCCCGCGTCAGACTCTGGGCTGATGGCTCAGAGCCTGGAGCCTGCTTCCGATTCTGTGTCTCCCTCTCTCTCTGCCCCTCCCCAGTTCATGCTCTGTCTCTCTCTGTCCCCCCAAAAATAAATAAACATTAAAAAAAATTTTTTTTTAAAGTAGTGTCAATTTTTTTAAAGTGTGAAGAATATAATTTCAAGAATATCCAGCAGATTTTAGGGTTTTTTTTAAGTTTTATTTTGAGAGAGAGAGAGAGAGAAAACAAATGGGGGAAAGGCAGAGAGAGAAAGAGAGAGAGAATCCCAAGCAGGATCTGTGCTGCCAGCACAGAGCCAAACTTGGGGCTCCATCCCAATAACCATGAGATCACGACCTGAGCTGAAATCAAGAGTCAGATGCTCAACCCACTGAGCCACCCAGGCGTCCCAGATTTTAGTTCTTATTATGATGTCAGATGACTTTCCCTACCTCAAGTGGCCAGGACTAAACTTATTTAACAGTGCAATAAAGCTTAAGTTTTCTGGACAGCCTACCAGCACTGGATTCCATGAACTCTCTTTAAGCAGCAAGAGAGTTGTTCCTGTATATGTTCCTGGTAGCAATTGTGTGGATTCAGTCCCTCCCTCCTGCACTGGTTCCCAGATACAAATCACCTCAGAATATCAAAGCCTCTCTAGACTCCCAGTTTTCAGTTCCCAAATACTCCTGGGGCTATTGGTAAGATATTCTGCTTGAGCTCCAAGGATTAAGTTTCTCTCCTGGACTTAATGGGTCTGAGAGTGGTATATGGAGGCCAACGACTTACACTGCTGTGTATTTCTCATCACTTACCTTCTCAGGTTCATATTACTGTGCTTCATCAGTACGCAAGTCAATACAAACCAATCTATGATCATAGTATACTTCTCCAATTATTTAGGCCTCTTTAAAAGTCTTTTAGTAGTTTTATAGATTTCCACATAAAATCCCTATATAGCTTGTGTTATATACACATTTACAGACCTTAATATGTTTACCATTATTTTATAGGATGTCTTTAAAATTACATTTTCTTACTATTTTGGGGCTTTTGTTTTGTTTTGTTTTTACTAGTGAAAAAGGATAAAATGATTAGAGTGTTATTCTTTTTCTGTTGGAATATAGGGTGATTTCTTTATTAAATGTTTGGTAGGTGTTTCTGGTTAAGCTAGCTGGACCTAGGGGTTTTCCTTTTTTTTCTTATCTTTGGGAAAGAATTTTTGATAATTCGATTTCTTAACATTATAGAATATGTCAGGTAACTTTTTTTCTCCTGAGTAAATTTTGGTGCGCTACATTTTTCTATAAATGCATTCATTTCATATTTAGTTTTAGGTTCTTGTCATAAAGGGTTTGTTTGTTTTTGTTTTTGTTTTTTTGCTTTTTTTTAGAGAGAGAGTGAGAGACAACTCAATCAGAAGATAGGGGCAGAGGGAGAGAGAGAGAGAGAGAGAGAGAGAGAGAGAGAGAGAGAGAGAGTCTTAAGGAGGGTCCATATTCAGTACAGAGCCCAACATGGAGCTCAATCCCATAACCGTAGGATCATGGCCTGAGCCAAAATCAAGAGTTGGACGCTCAACCAACTGGACCACCCAGGCACCCCATAAAGTTGTTTTTAATATTCTTTCATTTGTTTTGGTTTGCAGATTAGGTGGTAATATCCCATTTTGATTCCTCATAGTCTGTAAGTTGTGTCTTCTCTCACTTTCGTTGATCAAAATCTCACCAGTTGTATCACTACCATGGTTTTTAAAGAACAAGCTTTTGTCTTTGTTGAATCTATTATATACTTTTCTATTTAATTGGTTTTTGCTTTTGCTTTTCTCTCTGTGACTTCTTTTGGATTTATTTAGCTACTTGTTTTCTAACTTCCGGAGATGCATATTTATCTTACTAATTTTTAGTTCGTATTTTTTTCTAATATATATATGTGTGTGTGTATATATACATATACACATACACACACAGATATATATTTGAAGTCCCATATTTCCTTGTTTTATCTATCTATATCTGTCTTCAAAATCTGAGTGTCTTAATGATTTTCCCATTCAAAATACCTTTTTTTTCCCTGTAAATGTGGCTTTTTGTTTTGTTTTTGTTTTTTAGATTCCACATATAAGTGACATCATATACTCAAAGAGTATTTGTCTTTTTCTGACTTATTTCACTTAGTGTAATACCCTCAAGTTCTGTTCATGTTGTCACAAATGGCAGGATTTCCTTGATGGCTAAATATTTTATTATATATACATTTATAATATATTACACATTATATAAAATATATTTTTATTATATATAATTTTATTAAATATATTATATGTTACATGTATATATATACATACTATTTATTATCCATTCATTCATAGTGGGCCCTTAGCTTGTTTCCATGCCTTTGCTACTGTGTAAATAATACTGTCATAAGCATGGGATGCAGATATCTTTTCAAGTTAGTGTTTTTGTTCCCATATTCGTACGCAGAAGTAGAGTTGCTAGCTCATAGTTCTATTTTTAATTTTCTGGAGGAATCTCCAAAGTTTTCCATAGAGGTGGCCACCATCAATCCACAAGTGTTCCCTTTTCTCCACATCCTTGTTATTATTTTGCCTTTTTGATGATAACTCATACTAACAGGGTGAGGTAATATCCCATTGTGATTTTTGATTTGCATTTACTTGATTAGTGATGTTGAGCACTTTTTCATCTATCCATCAGTCATCTATATTTCTTCTTTGGAAAAGTCTCTATTCTGTTCCTCTGCTCATATTTATTGATTTATTTATGTTTATTTATTTATTTTGAGAGAGAGAGAGAGAGAGAAAGCATGAGTAGGGAAGGGCAGAGAGAGAGAGGGAGAGAGTGAGAATCCTAAGCAGGCTCCAAACTGTGAGCCTGCTGCAGGGCTCAAACCCACAAACTGTAAGATCATGACCTGAGCCCAGGTCAGATGCTTAACTGACTAAGCCACCCAGGTGCCCTATCTTCTGCCCATTATTAAATTGGATTTTTGTTGTTGTTGTTGTTGTTGTTGTTGTTGTTGTTGAATTATGGGTTCTCTATATATTTTGGATCTTCACTCCTTATCAGATATGATTTGCAAATATTTTCTTCCATTTGGTGAGTTGCGTGTTCATTATGCTGATGGTTTCTTTGCTGTGCAGCAGATTTTTTTAGTGTCATGTGGCCCCACTTGCTTGCTTTGCTTTTCTTGCCTTTGCTTTTCGTGTTAATCCAAAAACTCATTGCCACGACGGATGTTGAAGAGTTTATTGTATATGCTTTCTTCTAAGAGTTTTGTGGTTTCAAGTCTTATGTTCAGGTTTTTAATTCATTTTGAGTTGATTTTTGTGTATCATGTAAGACAGTGGGTCCAAGTCCAGTTTCATTCTTTTGCAAGTAGCTGTGCAGTTTTCCCAATACCACTTACTGCAGAGCCTGTTCTTTTTCCACTGTAGGTTTTTGACTCCTTTATTGTAAATTGATTGGCCATATATGCACAGGTTTACTTCTGGGCTCTCTATTCTGTTCCATTGATCTATGTGTCTGTTTTCTGCCAGTGCCATATTGTTTGGATTACTTTGGATAGTTTTGTGATATAATTTGAAATCAGGAAGTGTGATGCTCCCAGCTTTGTTGTTATTTTTCAAGATAGCTTTTGCTATTTGGGGTCTATTGTGGTCCTGTACAAATTTTAGGATTGTTCTATTTATGTAAAAAATTTCACCAGAATTTTGATAGGGATTGCACTAAATCTGTAGATTGCTTTGGGTTGTATGAACCTTTTAACAACACTTTCCAATCCACAAGCACGGAATCTTTCCATTTGTGTCATCTTCAGTTTATTTTATCAATGTCTTATAGTTTTCACAGATCTGTCATGTCTTTGGTTAAATTTATTCCTACTTACTCTTTTTATTATTATTCTTTTTATTATTATTATTGTTAGAGAGAGAGAGAGAGTGAGTGGGTGAGAGGGGCAGAGGGAGAGAGAGAGAATCTTAAGCAGGCTCCCCTCCAAATGGGGCTTGATCCCATGACCCTGGGATCATGACCTGAGCCAAAATCAAGAGTTGGGTGCTCAACTGAGGGAGCCACCCAGATGCTCCTTTTCCTAGTTATTCTTAATGCTATTGCAAATGCAATTAATTTCTTTTTCTGCTAGTTTATTGTTAGTATATAGAAATGCAATTGATCTTTGCTTATTGATTTTTGTATCCTGCAACTTTACTGAATTTACTTACTCTAACAGGTTCTTGGTGGAGTCTTTAGGGTTTTCGGTATATAGTATCATGTCAGTTTTACTTCTTCCTTTCTGATTTGGAAGTTTTTATTTTTTTGCCTAATTGCTCTGATTAGGACTTCAAATACTTTGTGGAATAAGTGTGGTAAGAGTAGGCATCCTTGTCTTAACCCTGATCTTACAGGGAAGAGCTTTCAGCTTTTCAGTGTTGAGTATGATAGTAGCTGTGGGCATTCAAGATACTCCCTAGTTTGATTTATTCTTTGACTCTTCAAGAAATTTGCTTCTAAATGATTTATTTTCAAACACCGTAGAATTCAAATTATCTTTGTGCTATTTATTTCTAGCTTAATTGCTAGAATTTATGGTTTGGGAACCTATTCTGTATGATTTCAATTCATTGAAATTTGTTGAGACTTGTCTTATGGCCAAGATATACTTAACATTTGTAAATGTGCCATGTATCATTGAAAAAGATATATTTTCTACAACTTCTTACAGTGTGTGTGTGTATACATATATATGTATATGTATATGATGTGTGATATGATATACATATGATATGTGATCTCTACTAGGTCAAATTTGTTAATTGGGTTGTATAATCTCTTAATCTTCAGTTTTTGTTCATTTATTCTGTCAAATTACTCATAAAACTGTCATTTTTACTTTATTTCCCCTTTTAATTCTGTCATTTTGCTTTATGTATATTGAGGCTATATTATGTGGTACCTATAAATTAAAACTGTTAATTTTCCAGGGGAATTAAATATTTTATCTTTATGAAATTATTATCTTTACTTCTAGTACTTCTTTCTTTCTTTCTTTCTTTCTTTCTTTCTTTCTCTTTCTTTCTTTCTTTCTCTTTCTTTCTTTCTTTCTCTTTCTTTCTCTTTCTTTCTTTCTTTCTTTCTTTCTTTCTTTCTTTCTCTTTCTTTCCTTCTTTCTTTCTTCCTTTCCCTTCCCCTTCCCCTCCCCCCCTTCTTCCGCCTCCTCCCCTTCCTCCGTAGTACAGTTACACCATCCTGGGTACACTGCAAATACAGAGCCACCTTAATTTCCCTATATAACCTAGGTGGTGTGAATTTGGACTGCAAATCCATACAAGTGTTGGTTTACCTGTTGTTCAATTTATCCTGAAGATGTTGCCCATTTGCTCCCCAGCTTGTTGTGGGGAGGATTTCCTAGGAATGATTCTTTACCCTGTGTGGACCCAGCTCTCTGATTTGTTCCCTTTGTCTGGCAAGGCCACTAAAGAAACGTTGGCAGACATGAAACTCTTAAAGGAAGAGGCATTAGCCATATTCCCAAAACTATACAGATGTTGAAGTGCTTTTTAGTCTTCTATGCTACTTAAGTAAGTTGAGACATTCATTTGAAAGTAGTTGGAAGAGTAACTGACACAACAATGGAGTAGCTGACCAAACCAATGAGTATAAGTGCTAGGTTTCCTAATTACAGCTACACAATCTTTTAATAAAAATATTTTATTTTTTTTTTTTTTAATTTTTTTTTCAACGTTTATTTATTTTTGGGACAGAGAGAGACAGAGCATGAACGGGGGAGGGGCAGAGAGAGAGGGAGACACAGAATCGGAAACAGGCTCCAGGCTCTGAGCCATCAGCCCAGAGCCTGATGCAGGGCTCGAACTCAGGACCGCGAGATCGTGACCTGGTTGAAGTCGGACGCTTAACCGACTGCGCCACCCAGGCGCCCCTAATAAAAATATTTTATATCACTAGCATGTGGTGAGCTCCGGATTCAAATTCAGAGAGCCTGACTCTAGAGCTTAGGTAAGTTGGATGGATACAAAGGAAAGTTAATCAAAGTAAGACGTCCCCCTCCTGATGGTAGAACATGGTTCTATTTCTAAATAGCATGTGCCCCTCTGAGAACACCGGTTAGAAAGCCAAGATTCTACATCCATCCTAACAAGAAAGCCCTCCTTAGTTGAATTCTCTTTTTTGAAATTCAAGCCTGATTAAAACAACTCACAAATATTAGAGAAATATTTCATATTGTCAGTAAATATTTGAACAAATGAGGCGTTCTCTTTAACATTACATAAATATGTCACAAATTAACATTATTTGATTCACCAAGTATATTCGTATTCTATGCAACATGCTGTATTTGAAAGTGATTTCATTTTCTCTGCCTCATTAAGGGCACAATATGTGTTCCCTTTCTAACTTTGTTCAAAGCAAATAAACTGTGCATCATAATTTTAGGCTTCTGTATTCTTAGGTTTCTGCTAAGGAATGTGAAGGTTTTTTTTTTTTTTTTCCCAATTGTTAATTTCATCCTGAATTAAAACATCCTATCTTCAACCCTCATCTTCTCGCAACATTTATTTTGCTTATAACGCACACCAGTGCAGATAGGTATCATGTTTGGAATTTAAATACATTTATTTTCTGATCCATAACTGAGCCATTTTTATAATTTTTCAGTAAGTCTGTCCTTTAGAATTTTCTTGTTTTAATTTTGGGAACTTTGGTACTATTGACTCCTGATCTAATGCTTACAAGAGAATATTTAATGGGTTGGTGGCAGTTTTATTGCCCCTTAAACATTTAATAGGTTTGCCGCATAATTTCTCAATTTCTTATTTGTTTACTTTTTTATATTTTTGGTATAAAATTGAAAACTTATGCTATTGAATTTTATGACATTGGCACAATTTTCCTCCACAGTTGCAGTATATAGTTCTACTATACTCTTATGTCTAGGGGCTAAAATATGAACTTAACAGGACAACATGGCCTTGATCCATAAAGTTTATATTTAGATCACGATTACAAATTAAACTTTTTTTTTATTAAACTAATAAGAGTGTAGGTTCCTTTTACTTGTCAAATATATTGTCAAATATATATTACAAATGCACTGGCAAAATCTGAAACTGCATTTTATTGTAAGATTTTAAAGTTCAACACCGGTTTGATCAACTTTGTTTTACTTGCCTAAGTATGTCCTAATGGAAATGGCACCAGGGAGGAAGTCAGGAAATTCAGGTTCTAGTCATAACACTGCCTTTCGTTTAGATGCTCTGTGATCCTAAGCCTCAGTTTGGACGAGGTCAGAGATTTCCAAATTTCTTAAGGCGAACACTCTGTTTACACAAAATCTTACAATATGAAAATCAGAACACACCATCTGGAAAAGGGTGGAATACATGATTTTTATTTAATTAATTTACAATTTAGGATACACAGTGTTCTTGATGAAGCAAGTAAATCCTCATGAAACTGGAGAGAGACTTTTCAATTGTTTGAGATAACTAGTTTGCATTTCATGACTATTTAATTTACAAGCACAGAAATCATGAGCTTAGGAAGTAACTTTAATTCCGCAGATAGATTTGTGAAAGCTTTCAATGGGTCTGGGTAACCATTGTCATTTCTATTGATATTTATGTTAATAGTTTAGTGAACGTTCTGAAACGGGCAGTGTTCAAAAGTTCATACTTTAAATGAGAATAATCCTGAGTGGTGATACTGTAAAAGGGCTTTTAATCTGGCATTTAGACTTTGTGAGCAAACACGAATATTTTTCTTAAATTCCGTACATGAGAAAGTTCATTTCCATTTCTTCTTTTGGTCCTTTGGGAAACGCTTGGGAGGAACCTGACTGCATATCACAGTTGACTTCAGACAAGCCGTTTCATGCATAATTCAGAACCTACTTTTAAGAGACAGAATGACATTCTGTTATGTTACAGAAAAGCAGAGTGTGAATGTCCACTTTATCTTTTTGTTCTCACTCTCTGCAGTGCAGTTGTGACCAGCACTCACTTATGTCACTGGGTACTTCCTTTTTGGCAACCTAGCCCCAGCCTCCACCTGCCTGAAGCCACTCCCAGCAGGAGGCCCTGGGGCTGCCCTCTCTCAGGCAACAGCTCCCTCAACCAAGTGCAGGTTGCCTGAGAGATCTATTCAGGATTTCACTCACAAACCTCTGTACTCCCCCCTCCAGTTCTCTATTTTGAGCACAATTTTTAAGTTTTTGGTACCTACTCTTTTGCGCTGGACATTTCAGCTACTCTTGTTCCTTGCTTTGTTTTGAGTGATGCTCCACAGGCCCCAGCTTTGGCCCAGCCTAGACTTGCTCAGGCCTCCTGACCATTGTATTGCCCTTGACCTGACCCTGGGAGAAACAGCTCCATGCCCCTGCCAGCATCCTATACAGGAAAGGAGTCCCTATGGAAGTCCAGCGTCCCACTGAATCAGCACCACTATAATTATGGCATTTTTTTTTCAAGTTGAATGAATTATAAATGAGAAATCAGTTTGTATTTTAAAGTCATTTTATATTGGTTTAGGCAAGAATCCTTTTCGTCTAAAGAAGAACAGAAGAAACCCCCTTAAGATTATTTTCTTTTTTTCCCTGCTGGTCTCCAAATCCACTAAAATACTATAAAAGCTTGCTTTTCCATGATCATTTGGATGAATCTGACCAAGCTTAGGTAACAGTTTTGGAACTTGTTTTGTGTATATATTCATTGTGTATATATTCATTAGTACTTAAAATTTTTATTCTTGATGCCTTAATTCGTACAATTGTAAGATGAAAGGATTCATGTAGGTGGGCAAACATCTGAACATATTGGAATAACTATGCCTTAATCTGTTCTTTCATTGTTTGATGAAATATATAAGGCATTTATGCTCGATAGAATTCCATAAGGGGAAAGTTTGTAATCTAATGAATAGCTCAAAATAATACAGGTTCATACAAATATGTATTTTTCCCCCTTTATGCAGTTATTATATATGCTTATATTTGTATTCTTGCAGTAAGGACAAAATTCCTTTTAAATATGTTGTTTTCACTAAATTGTGAAAAGTGTTTTATGGTGTAATTCCACATAAAAGCTTCAGTTCTTACACTGTAAAATATGGTATTATACCTTAAATCCTAAACATTCTTGCTTGTGAGCTGAAAATTAAGAATCAGGATCCAGTCAAGTCCTTTCAATTGCTTTTGGAACAGGTGCTGGGGCAAAGCTGTGAAAACAGAAAGTTGAGCGCCAAGAATTCCCATGGCCTTCAAGAATGGAACAGACAAAACCAAAGGGTGGTCCAACATTCATTGCCAAATGACATAGCTCACTCTAATCACTGTATATTTTGAAAGCAAATGCACTGCAATAACGAAACATTTTTCCTTTATTTTTATATTTTGAAAAATAGGAACTAAGACAGTTGTGGAAATTCTCTGTGTTGGAAAGAGAAATTTGGGGGAGGGCTCTGAAGCTGCGCCTTTTCATTAGGAAAGCAAAAGAAAGACACAGGTCCCTGTTCCTCACCGTCCTGAGGCTCCCAGGCCTCTGTAGCCCGAGGGTCCTAGCAGCCAGGTAGAATTCTGGGAGAATATGGAGAGGCATCTTGCTGGGCTCCTACACAGCATTCCCCATGTGTGCATTACACTGGGGACTCTGGCCCCTCAAGTGCCCCCATCTTCTAGGAACTGACCTCCCCCTTCCATGCTACTGGAACCCTTGGAGTCTCAAAACTGCAGGGGCTCAGTGGTCAGGAACCTCCAATCTTTATTTGCTCCTTTGACCAGTCAGTTGGGGTCTTTGGGACTCAAATTTCTTTATCTGAACACAGAGCAAATCACAGGGCATGATCAAAGAATGTATACAAATGTACTTTTAAAAGCAAAAATTTTCTGGGCATCTGGGTGGCTCAGTTGGTTAAGCAACCGACTTTGGCTTAGGTCATGATCTCAGGTTGGGTGGGTTCGAGCCCCTTGTGGGGCTCTGTGCTGACAGCTCAGAGTCTGGAGCCTGCTTCAGATTCTGTGTCTCCCTCTTTCTCTGTCCCTCCCCTGCTCATGCTCTCTCTCTCTCTCTCTCTCTCTCTCTCTCTCTCAAAAATAAACATTAAAAAAAAATTTAAATACACCTCTGACAACCTTGAAAAATAATTTATTGGAAAGATATTGAACAACTCACAAAGATTTAAGAAAAAACCAGGATCATACTTGGGTTGCAGTAATGACTGAAGAGTCTCTTCAGGGCACCCATTGAGGTGGTTGAAGTGCAGGGAATGGGCCCAGTGCAAGCTTTTATTTTTTCCTGCCTGGAATAAATGGAAAAGAAGAAGAGATCTTCTTGTTGGAATGTCATTGTTTCTTTTAATTTTATTTTGAAATAATTTAGACTGACAGAAAAGTTGCTCAGTTAGTACAGAGGGTTTCCATGTAGCCTTCACTCAGCCTCCCCTCATATAACCATCTTCTATAGCTCAAGTGCAATTTTCAAAAGCAAGAATCTGACACTAGTGCAATGCTGTCAACCAAACTTCAGACCTTCTTTGGGTTTCACTAGTTTTCTCACTAATGTGTTTTTTCCTCGTCTACAATGCACACATGGTCATGTCTCCTCAGTCTCTGTCAATCTGCCACGTTTCCTCAGTTCATCCTTGTCTTTTGTGACCTTGACACTTTTAAAGAATAATGGTCAATGATTTTGTGGAATGTTTCCCAATTTGGGCTTGTCTGACACTTTCTGGGATTAGCTTGAGGTTATGCTTTTTTGGCAAAGACACCACGGAAGTGATGTACTTTCTAGGTGCATGGTGTCCATTTACATAACGTCAGTTTATCTTCTTACTAGTGATGCTAATTTTGCTCATTTGATTAATGTGGATTCTCCACTATAAAGTTACTGTTTTTCTCCTTGTTATTAAAAACCTATCTTGTGAAGATATACTTTCAGACAATGCAAATATGTTGTTTCTCATTGTGCATTTGCTCACTAAATTGGATATCCGTTGATGGTTCTTGCCTTAGGACAATGTTTGCCTGGTGGTGATTTTCTATTTGTCTTTTTTTTTTTTTAATTTTTTTTTTAACGTTTATTTATTTTTGAGACAGAGAGAGACAGAGCATGAACGGGGGAGGTTCAGAGAGAGAGGGAGACACAGAATCCGAAACAGGCTCCAGGCTCTGAGCAGTCAGCACAGAGCCCGACATGGGTAGAACTCACGGACCGCGAGATCATGACCTGAGCTGAAGTCGGACGCCCAACCGACTGAGCCACCCAGGCGCCCCTGATTTTCTATTTGTCTTATTCCGTCTCCATTTATTAAGAAGTCCGTAATTTCTCAATCAATACTTGACCTAGGAGTGATAATGATACCATGTTCAGGAAAATATTTTTACTAAAAACAAGAATTTGGTTATGGAAATCCAGGCTGAATTACTGAGGCTTCCTACAGTTAATTGCCCCCCAATTAGTGTCTAATGTACTAATTTACTGAATGCATCCAACTGTTTTAGCCTTATGAAATTTCATTTAAAAATCATACAGAAGCTGGAAAAATTGGAAAACTGTTTTATGACAGTTAAAAGACTTGCATGGCTAGTGTAATTGGGTATGATGAGATAAAAACTACAGAATTAGAAAACTGTTATAAGTGAGAGAATCTTGACTGAATCAGATGATGCTTGTTTAAGTCAGTTAATTGTTCAGGTTGGTTGACATGGTGTTGGAAAAAAGAATTAAATACATGTAAAAAAATAGGGTCCCTTTAAGAAACCAGAGTGCCAAATATAGGAATTGTTCCAGAAGAAGTGGCTTTCAGTGGGCATGGGGGGAGCCTTATGAAATGATTTGCCACCATCTTGATAAAAGCAGAAAGTGCGCAAAGGCTCTGAGCTCTAGCCTCTAAGTAAGGAACAGCCCTGGGGGAGAAAAATTAAGAGCCTAGAGTAACCAGAAGGTGTTAAGGAGGCAATAAAACCTTTTCCTCTACATGGCAGCCAGCAACTGGCTGAAGGAGAAGGTGCCAGGGGCCATGAAAAGGTCCAATAACTTGAACCTATGGCATTATTTCAGATCACAAAGTTTAGTTGGTATGACTGATAAACACTGTACATAAAATGAAGAAAATATTCCTAATTTATAGGGTCATGGGGAAAATGAAATAAAATAAGACCCACTTAGTGATGGCTGGTATCCAGTAAACAGTGAATAAATAGTATTCATTTTCACAACAAACATCCATTGAGTCTTCATGTAGTTTTACACGTAACCATTTTGGGCCTCAGTTTTTTATACTCATAAAAGCAATTATACTAATGACTTCTGAAGTGCCTTTTAACTGAAATGCTGTGACTACATTGCCACAGGCGGGGAATTTAAAAAAAAAAAAAAAACAAAACCCTGCACATTGGATTTTTATAAAGGCTGACCCAGCTGCCTTCATTTATTTATTAAACACTGGCTATGTAGCAGGCTAGAAACTATGCTAGAGGCTAAAAAAAAAAAATTTAAGATTTTATTTATTTATTTATTATTTATTTATTTTTGAGAGAGAGAGAGAGAGAGAGAGAGAGAGAAAAAGCATGAGTGGGGGAGGGGCAGAGGGAGAGAAAGAGAGCGAGAATCCTAAGTAGGCTCACACTGTCAGCTCGAAGCCCAATGCGAGACTTGAACCCATGAACCATGAGGTCATGACCTGAGCCAAAGTCAAATGCTTAGCTGACTGAGCCACCCAAGTTCCCCTAATGATTTTATTCTTAAGTAACCTCTACACCCAATGTGATGCTTGAACTCACAACCCTGAGATCAAGAGTCACACACTCCACCCCAACTGAGCCAGCCAGGCACCCTAAGGCTAGAATTTTTTTTTTTTTCCTAAGTAGGCTTCATGACCAGCATGAACCCAATGCAAGGCTTGAACTCACAAGCCTGAGGTCAAGACCTGAGTCAAGACCAAGAATTAGATGCTTAACCAACTGAGCCACCCAGGGGCCCCAAAGGCTAGGTATTTTTAAACTAAATATCCAGCACTCACCGCTGGACGTACGTCAGCCTTATATTCTGTTTTGACAGATGACCATGTAAACAAACTATGAATATGTGATAAGGTAGGATAGTTCAAGAGAGGGGTAGTTTTCTCTGCGTGAGTAAAGGCTGGCCTCAGAGAACTGAAGATATGAGACCTGGTCCAAGAAGAGTGAGAAGAAACTTACTGAGCAGGGAATAGTACACTGCAGGTAGAAGAGTTGGTTTGAACAAAGGCATGAAGGTATAGAAGTGTGTGGTGGTTTCAGGGTGAGCATTATGCTTTGGTGTGTGAAGAGCAAAGTGGTTGAATACAAGTCAAGTTGGAACAAGACTAGAGTTTAACCTCTGTGGGCAACAGGGAGCCATTGAACATTTTTAAGTAAAACAATCACATGATGGGCCAAAGTTTTACAAAGTATTTGTTAGCTAAGTAGAAAATGAAATGAATGGGGAATGATTGGTGGCTGAGAAAACAGTATAAAAGACACTTAAGTGATGCAGGGGAGAGCAGTGATTTCAACTAGGGCAGGATCCATAGGAATGGAGAGAAATGAAGGGATTCTATACATAGTCTGGAACTATGGTGGCCTCTAGGAGTTCCACATCCATACGATGGCTATCAAAGTATTTATACTAACCTTCTCACTGGAAAGAACTACAAAATGTTGTGCATGTGTCTGTGTTTCTTTAAGAATCAAAATATTGAAAAAAAATGGTAAGGAAATATCAGGCCAAAATCTACCTAGAAGACAGTAACCAGGAAGGTAAGCAGAGTTGTTATGCTGAACCTAGCTAATTTATCAAGACTTTGTGCAGGGTGAAGGGCAGAAGACAGAGCCTTTCTAATATAAAGCCAGGCACTCTAACAAGTAAATTCCCAATATACTTGGGCTCTCAAAGGACCATGCCAGATGTATAAGGATGTATGAGGCAACTAATAGCAAGCTCACTCTGCTCCTTCCATTTCCCCAACCTCAGGAGATTGTAAGAATTGCATAGAAAGTCATTGAGCAAAGCAGGATATGGGGAAAAATAATAAGGCAATCCCCGAGATGTTGCGACCACAGCCTTGTTCTAAAAGAATTTATAGGCAAAATTCACATCTTATGGGAGGCCCCCAAGAGTTCAAGCCTTGATTTTAACCTGAAGTGTTCCAGGACCGGCAGCACCCTATTTACCTGGCAGAAGTAGATGCAAGTTCCCTATGAGCAACCCCCCTACATCCTAGGCTTCACAGATTTCCCACATAGAATCTTTCAAGGGGGGGAAAAAGAGGTAGTTCACAGTCAAAGATAATCAGGTTCACAGGAAACAAGTTACCATGGGCAGAAATGCGAAACAACAGGCAGCAAAAACACCCTTCAAATGTTGATATGAGATGCATATTTTAGTGTAAATATGAGTACAAATTTATGTTTAAAACAAATCCAACTTGAGGAAAGAAAAGACAAACTTGAAAATGCCTGCAGGGAACAAAACTATGTTTCAAATGTCTTAGCAGATTTTACAATGAACCAAACAGAACTAGACAAATTATAGTTGGAACTACAAGCTCAATAGAGAGCTTTAACTGCATCCACAGTTGATGACAGGATTAGTGAAGTTAGGGGTCAAGGAGGGCCTTAGTAAGAGCCAGAGTTTGCAAAGATCTAGGACAAGCGTATTTCAGGCAGAGGGAATAGAATAGAAGAGCAAGGAACCAAGAAGGGAATATGCTTTCGTGTTAGAGGACAGCAAGAAGGCCAGGGGTTTGGAGCATAGTGAAGGGGAGAGAGAAAGTGGGAGAAGGCCAGGCCAGAGGAGGAGGTAGAGCCGAGAGTACATAAGACTTTGGGTGTCCAGACAAAACCCTGCTCTATGGAGATGGATATTATAAACAACGTGATGGGAACCACTGGAGAAGAGACTTTATGACAGAATCTGAATTACATTTTAAGAATAGCTTTCTACTATACTGTGGGTAGATTGGATTATAAGGGGATGATAGTGGAAACAGGAAGACCATTTACGATTCTATTGCAATAGAGTCAGCGAGAGAGGAGGGTAGTAGCGATCAGTGCAGAAGATAAATACTTGAATATGTGATTTATGGTCGGGTATTGGAACACACTTCTCTACAGGTGTCTCATATTTCTGCATGTCTTGTAAGAAGGGTCACTGATAGTTTTTGTTTTGGACTATCTTTTCTAGACTATTACCCCTCTGCATAGGGAACAATCTTGGAAAACAGAGGTAGTGTCTTCCTCTGGAGCAAAGGGCAGGCATGCTGATTGGCCATTATAGAAGATTTGAGTTCTCCAAGTTCAAGTTTCTTTCCTGGAAAGTAACCCACAGTGTATGCAAGTGTTACCTGGCCTTCATTGTATTGCTCTATAGGAATTATAGCTTGAGGTGCTGGTGTAAGAAAGTGCTAATATTCTAGCTATAGTTATTGAGCAATAAACTCCTTGGTCTCCAACTCAAAGTTCTCATGTCTTCTAGCATCCACAAAATGGAGGCAGGCTAACTTGGTAGCTTGCAACTAGGGCAAAACATCAGACCCTTCACAGTTCTTGACAAGAGGTCTAGACTTACTGATGAACTGTGCAGTGAGTAGAGATCTAATAAGAAATGAAATATTGTAAGAGGTGAATTCCTGGTAACACTGACTCAAGATAAGGGATTCTTGGAAGTTTATATAAGAAAGGGCCAACCATACAAAGGAGAAATCAGACCCTGGTCAGGGCTATAAGGACAGAATTTTGTATTTGGGAAGATGATTGATAAGATCAAGATAGGACCTCAGTACTAGGAATGTACTGAAATACTACATACGGTGTCAGAAATTACTTACAGAGAGACCATGAAAAAACCCCAGTTACATAGACTAAGGCATGCAGAGGAAGGAAAAATCACACAAGGGAGAAAAATAAATGAGGCTGAACAATGTGGTAAAATACTAGACAAAGGAGTTAATTTTTTCTTTTCTTTTTTTTTTTTTTTTTTGTAACTTGATTTGGCAAAGAGTAAAAGTGGAGAGTCAAAGGAACACAACGATCACACTGAGGGAAGAATGTGGCACAGAGCTCTGACCCAGGGACACTGGCCCTGCTTCAGGTGAAAAAGGGGAAGCACCTCAATATTAAGCTTCATCAAAGGGGGAGGCAGAAGCTGGCTAAGGCTGTTTAAGTACTTGCTGTCTGCTTCAAATCTGGATTGATCTTCAAATTAAGGGTGTGAACTGGGCAGATTATTTGGGGAAGGTGGCTAAGAAAGCCACGGGTATTGGAGGTCACGCAAGAATCAGAAAAGTCCTGCTTTGGTGATCCCATTCTCTTATATAAATGCCTTCATGTTTCTTAGCATTGCATTCCACAGATCTTCCAAATTTGCTTCTCATTCCTACCTTTCACATGCTATAAACGCTTGATAGATACGAAGACTATGTCCTAAGCCCTTTTTGACTGTTTCCAAGACCTCTTTCCCTTATAAAAATTATTAATTGGTTTTGTTACGAATCTTGCAACAGGAAGTAACAGAGTACCCAGCTAGCTATGGCTTAAGCAGTAAAGACATTTGATTATTTCACACAACAGGAAAAGTGACAGTGGGCAGTTGCAATTTCTATGATAATGTGGCTATATCATCAAAGACCCTGGTTCTTCCTCCCTTTCTGTTCTACCGTCTTCTATCCTGGCAACAATTTGGCTGTCGCTGTTCCTCATTCAGCTGGTTCAAAGCAGGATAGGACGGTGGCTATAGAAGGCCTTTGTTTCATGAGGCTCAGTCTTTTCACCTGAGAAGAAAACCTGCTGTCCAGAAGCAATGAGCTACCTCTAACGTCCCTTTGGCTAGAACTGGGTCCATTTACATTAGCCAAAGCTGGGCCACATGCCTACGCCAGACTACTCTCTAGGAAAAGGAAAGGGGTTACCATTACCATGACTGACCCAGACCAGCATGTCTCCAATTTCACCACACCTTGAAATCACCCTGGGAGACTTAAATACTGATGCCTGAGTCTCCCCTCCAGAGATGCTGATGAATTGTTCTGGGGTATGGCCCAGTCATCAAATTTAAGTTTCCCAGGTGATTCTAATGCACAGCCAAGGTTGACAACTATTACCTAAAACAATAATCATGATCCCTTAAGAAAGAGCCTAACTTCACAAGTTCAAGGGGTCCTAGCTGCCAACTGAATGAAACTGAGGTAGATAGATGGCTGCTGGTGGCCTCAGATTCATACTTCTTTTCTTGTCTTGTCTTGTCTTGTCTTGTCTTTTCTCTTCTCTTTTCTTTTCTTTTTTTTTTTAGAGAGAGAGAGAGCAGGGGAGAGGGGCATAAGGGGAGAGAGAGAGAGAGAGAGAGAGAGAGAGAGAGAATCTCAAGCAACCTCCAGGCTCAGTGAGGAACCCATCGTGGGGCTCCATCTCACGAACCTGGGATCATGACTTGAGCTGAAATCAAGAGTTGGACGCCCAACTGACTGAGCCACCCAGGTGCCCCTCATAATTATTTTCAACCTAGCCAACCCAATGGAAAAAAGTTCTCTTTGCCAATATTTCCAGTAAAAGCCCCATGGACCTGTCTTTGGGTCTGTGACATCCTTGAGCCAATCATGACTGCCAAAGGGATACAAAATACTAACAGACCAATCTTGGGTAATGTGCCAGGAAAGGAAATATGCCAATGGAACCAAGTAGACAAGAGGAAAGAGATTGCTCCCTAAAGGAACATATAGCTGCTGTTATTAGAAAAGGCAGAGAGGAAAAAAAGGAAAAAAAAAACTAGAGATGTACTAGTCCTCAATATATATTTATTGAATGAATGAAAGAAAGAATATTTACTACTCTTTTCCACTCAGTGAGAAGAGGGAAAAATTTGCACATGTCGGTCATTCAATAGGAGTCCGTTCTTCACAGGGCCTCTTTTGATTCTCAGGACATGTATCTTTGAAATATAATATAGTTTCTCTTCATTTGTTACATAATTATTTCTAGTCTCAGGCAGTGAACTAACTTCCACTAACTGGATAATGAGGACAGTTGTAGATAGAAGGTAAGAACATTTAGTAGCAAATAAAATGGAGTATTTTGTCCAAGTTCAACCTTCTAATCATGACTGTTTTTAACTGTGCATCTACAATTGTTAAATATTTAGCATCAGAGAATAGCATACTGCCCGATAATCAATTTTTAGTAAGCGAAAGTATTCTCACTGAAAAGTATTTTCAACCAAACCAAAGTATGACTTTGTTACTGACATGTTTAAAAAAAAACCAAGCAGGTCTTGTTGTGGTTCATTATTCTGCCTTTGTAGTCCCACTGAGCACAGTGTAGCATGGAGTTACAGCCTCTGCAAGTGCTATAGGAATATCACAGGACACATGATGAATAGTCTGAAAGAAAAAAATGTTAGGAGACCGGAAGTGGTTCACTCAATCTATATCTTGACTCTGTGACTCTCCACTTAAGGATGAACTGTTAGCTTTAGGGTAATTGCCCTGCCTGCTGAGTTGTCTCGAGAGTTTCCCAACAGATATTAAAATAACTGTGTTGATAGCAGCACCTTACATGAGGGGGCAATGATATGCATCTTACAAATCTCCAGGAAGGGAGAATGGAGGAAAAAAATCTGGTCTCAAACACCACTTGTGACTTTCAACCCCAGCCAGACTGGGGAAAGAGAAATGTTGATGAGCTCGGTGTTTTTGTTTCTTTTTTGATTTATTTATGTGTCTGATTTTTTTTTTCCTTTTTTCAATTTTATTTTTTTTATTTACATCCCAATTAGTTAGCATACAGTGCAACAATGATTTCAAGAGTATATTCCTTAATGTCCCTTACCCATTTAGCCCATATGTGTCTGATTTTAGTATAATAGAATATATTCTTGCCGTTTGCATTGGTCAATTGACTCAGAGACAACAGCAAAGGAATCGAGGGTTTCAAGGTTTTGTTTCATTCCAAGTACCTTGAAAGGAAGGGTTCTGTAGGGTCAAAGTTTTAGTACTTTCTAGGGGTATTTGTGGAGGGCATGGAGCCATGATGGGTGGTAGGAGAAGAGGCAGTTGTGTGGGGACGATTGAATAACAATATGTAAAAGCATCGGGATTGAATTAGGTCTTCAGTCCCTGACATTCTAAAATTGAATCAGTTAATTCCAACCAAGTAAGTATTACACATAATCCTTTGATTTTATGTGTAGGTGAGAGAACCTCAGTTTTACCTATGGTTCTGCTTCCCTCTTTTACTTTTTATTGGTAATTTAAGAAAGATAAAAGCACACAAGAATATATCGTTTCACATTTCTTTATCCAGGATTAACAAATCCTCACATATTTTCTTCTTTCTTTCATCCCAATTTTTCTTTCTTTATCTTCATTATTCCTGTTTCATAAAACTGATTTACAATTCATTATAAGGAACTCAAACGGCATGAAAAAGTACACAAGTGAAAGTAAAAAAATCCAACCCCACACACCCAGAAACCTCCATTATTAACGTTAGTTGAACATTAGTTGCCATATATCCCTATGCATGTGGGTATGTAGAAATCCTTTTATAAAACTGGAATCATCCCAAAGATGCTGTTAGTAACATAAAAGCAGTTAATTTTACTTGAATGTAAAATAAGAAAGAAAAGCTGAAATGGAAGGGAATGAACCATTCAATGCACGCACACACAGTATACACACACACACACACACACACACACCTCAGGAGATCTTATTTTGTAAACTATGCTAAGTCTAAAAAATAATTTGCAAATAACTTTCTAAAAGTTGACATGGTCATGATTTTTTAAAAATCTTTTTTAGGAGTACCTGGGTGGCTCAGTTGTTTGAGTGTCTGACTTCAGCTCAGGTCATGATCTCACGGTTTGTGGGTTCAAGTCCCACATCAGGCTCTCTGCTGTCAGCACAGAGTCTGCTTCAGATTCTCTGTTCCCCTCTCTGTCTCTATCCCTCCCCTGTTCACATTCTCTCTCCCTGTCAAAAATAAATAAACATTAAAAAAATGATTTAAAAAAAATCCTTTTTAAATAGTAGGAACTGATCCTTGGTTACAAAAGATGGAACATGAGCGCCCCCACAGGACCTCTTTTTCCCTCTTCACATCCTGATTTTTATTATTTATTTTATTATTTTTACATTGCCTGGGTTTCTGATGTCAACATTCTGTGCTGTAGAACACATGCCTATTATTTTTGTTTTTAACACATGCCTATTCTTACCTATTCTGGATTTACATTTACTTAGTGCTATCTTATCACAACTTTCTTATCTCTATATTCTGTATTTTGAGTTAACTCTTAAAAGGCTAATTTCATTGTCAAGTAATCTTTTTCAGAAGGGCACGTATGGCTGTATTCTTAAGTTGAAGGTCTTGACTGCCTGTAATAATTATGTCATGTCTTCCTTTTCCTCAGAACTTGGCAAACATTGCTTCGTTGACTTGTAACATTGAATTTTGCTGTAAATTAGACGGAATCTAGCTGGATTTTCTGAAATTTGTGTGTTTTTTGGGGAGAGAGGTGGTCTGTAACCTGAGGCTCTATAACGTAACTGGGGTGTGGATCAGGCTTAAGATTTCTGTGTCGGGGCGCCTGGGTGGCTTGGTTGGTTAAGCATCTGACTTCGGCTCAGGTCATGATCTCACGGTCCGTGAGTTCGAGCCCCGCGTCGGATTCTGTGCTGACGGCTCAGAGCCTGGAGCCTGTTTCAGATTCTGTGTCTCGCTCTCTCTCTGCCCCTCCCCTGTTCATGCCCTGTCTCTCTCTGTCTCAAAAATAAATAAACGTTAAAAAAAACTTAAAAAAAAGATTTCTGTGTCAAACTTTCCCGAAATTCAGTCTGTATCCTGCAAATATCGTTTTTCCTTTATTTTAGAGAAATTTTCTTGTATTATATTACATTGAGGAGATCTTCTATTCTTTTTGTGGGTACCGCTTCAGAGACCTCAATCATCCTTATTCTGAAATTGGCTTCATTTTCCCAAGATATTAATTTTGTCTCATTTGTAACTGCCATGTTTCTTTTTATCTCACTTTGTTGTACAATCACATCCTTGAGCTCTTTTTAATTGTTAGTTTGATATTCTTATTAAGGTAGACAATATAAAGCACTTAGGAGGATTTTTTTTTTGGTGTGTTTTTGAATTTTGTATTTTGAAAAATTGTTTTTCTGGCTGAGTGCTTTTTTGTTTGTTTCTTGTGTGTGTGTGTGTGTGTGTGTGTGTGTGTGTGTGTTTTAATTTGGGAGAGAGCATGAGCAGGGGAGGGGGCAGAGAGAGAATCCTAAGCAGGATCCAGGTGCAATGTAGAGCCCAGCCCAAGGCGGGGCTGGATCCCACGGCCCTAGGATCATGGCCTAAGCTGAAATCAAGAGTCTGCCGCTCAACAGACTGAACCATCCCTCATTTTGTTTTTCTCTTTTGGGTGGTTTGTTCCTTTCCTTTTCCTTCATTTTGTTGATGTTTGGCTTTCTTCCATTTTAATGTCTGTATGTTGCAGAGTTACTGTGCTGTTTCCTTTTGTATTGTTCATGCTTCAGTGATGCTCTCCACTCTATTTGCTCTGATAATATATGAGGGATTTCTTACCTGTTTTGTTTTGTTTTTTCCACATCCCACCTACAGGTTGAGGTTCTCTATGTTCTCACCCTTTTCTTCTGTAACCTAAAGGGATGGTGGGAAATGGGAGACATGTGCGGGCTGGATTAGATGACCTGAGGTCCTAAGATTTTCTTACATATCCTGTACAGAAGAGTTCACTCCAACTAATCAGGACTCAGTACCATTCGCACTGGGGAGTACTCCTGGGCTTTGATTTGTTTTCTGTTTCACCCTTTCCTCCTTTTCAGGCCCTTTTCTACTCTTCCTGGGTCAGAAGAGGAATCAGATAATAAAACCAACTCGGTTTCCTTTCTTCCATATTTGGAAGTTTTTGTGGGAATTCTCAGATGTTTGTGAACCTACCATCATGGTCCCTGGAAAGCTGACGGCTGGATTCTGAGCCAAACTATGTCTTTTCTCATCGCCTCATTCCAAAATCAGCTGTTTCTTATTGCAATAGATTATGCCTCTTTCCTTATTTGGTGGCTTGATGAGTTTTTCTTTCTGTTGACTGTTTCCATTTGTCTTAAAGCACGAAGGCAAGCTTGAGTCGAATGGATAAAGGCGTGAACTCCTGAGCTACAGTGCCTGGCTTCAAGTGCCTGCCACTTGCTTGCTCTGAGACTTGGGGTCAGATGTTTGCTTCAGTGGTGTTGGCTTCCCAATGTGTCAAGTGCCTTTCTAAAAGGGTTGTTATTCACTTTAATCAGTTAATGCATGTAAAGCTTGTAGAAGAGTCTCTGGCATGTGCTGAACACATAATGAATGTCAGGTAATCTGTTTATTTCTTTATGGCTAACTGTGTTGAGTACTCAGCAGTGGAAAATTCTTTTCAATCTCCATCTTCGACCAGCAGTTTTTGATCCTATACTTTAGGTCATCATTTCCTAATCTTTTTAAGTCTCTGACACACCTATAGCCTGACCGAATCGCTCAGTGGGGTGACTCGGAGATCCTATCAACTGGCCTACAGTTTTTAGGTACCAACTCAAATCATATGCCCATTTTTTATTTTGTCTTGTCCTTTTCTCAAAAATTTTGTCAAGTGTTAAGAGTGAAGAAATCTCTGTCTTTTAGGAGTTTATGAAGCACTTAACAGTAACTGGGTTATAGTGGGAACCAATCCATGTTTAATGAATAAAGGTATCTAAGAATTACCTCACACTGGGCTGTTTTATGCTCCTCTAAGTGTCATTCGAGGCTCCTTGCTATTTTTTTGTGTATTGTGCATGCTGAAAGAACCAGTTTAACTAGTCATCTAGACATCGTCTTTTATTGTGGCGTAAGTTAACACGATATATTTTAAAATAGTTATTTTGGCTCTATATTTCAAAATACCTGCCCTCTGCCAATGATTCCTAAATAGTAGACCCTGCCAGTGTGCCACAACCCGTTTCCACAGAGGCGGTGATATGGATGCCTCCTAGCGGCAGGGCCAGGTCCAGAAAGCTAAAACGGCCTGCTCTCTGGCCGCCTTTTCTTCGCCCTGCAACAATTCCCATTTTTTGTGTTCGCCATGGTATCGAGTAAGTTGGAGAGGGTGAATCTATGCAGTCAGAGGGGGTAAATTATGGTGAAAAGTAGGAAACGCTAGATGGACCCATGCACCGTCAGCCCAGAAGACAAATGATGGGTTTTAAAAGGCCCACCAAACCCCAGAAATTGTGTGCAGAGTTGGTGAGTGTGTATTTGAGGCTAGGCTCTGTAACTTTTACAAAAGCCTCAAAAACAATGTTTTCTAAAGTGTAATTTGAGATTCAGAATCACCTGACAAGAGTATTATTAGAAGTGTAGATTCCCTGGACCCCTCTTACTGAATATTAATTCCTTTAAAATAACTAATGTAAAATTCTTTCCTTGTGTACAAAATATTTGAAATTGTTTTCTGGACACATGTCAGTTATTTTTAAGGTGAGCTTAAGGGAAGTGCTTGTGGAAAAATTGAAAAAACGTCATGGTTTGCGTTTGACAGTAAGCTCTGACTGCAATGATAATGTAGAGTTGACCAGAAGTTAATAAGGTCTCATGCTTCTCTAAGTGCATATGTAGAATGAGCAATATAAATTTCCTTTCATTCTTCACAAATTATATCAGGCAGAGTCATATGTTCCCTCTCAGAAACCTTGAATGGAAGTTACAGAAAAACTAATTTCAGATCATATAAAGAATAACTTTCTCTCAACTCTGCTTAATGATGGAATGGGTCATTTTGGAGAAGGGTTTGCATCTCATGAGAGGGGTTGAACATAAGGGGCCGACTCACTTCCAGGAAGACTGTAGAGGGAATCCAAGCATCAGGAGTATCAGGATTCTGCCGTTACAATAATTTAACTTGCCCTTCCACCCCAATTTTAAAAAGTTTTTATTTGACAAAAGTCACACAGACTTATTGCAGAACATTTAAAAAATATAGATCAGCAGGCAGAAAAAAGGATGAAACAACTTTAACTCTATGCCATTCATAGATTATTGCCTCTAACATTCTATTTGAGTCTTCCAATCTTTCTTATAGACATATAAATATATAGATTTTTTTTCACAAAATTTGTGAAATTTGCCTAATAGTTTATAAATTGCCTTTTCACCTAATATTAATAAAAATATTCAATGTTAGTAAATCTTACTTAGAATATAATTTCAATGTCCACCTCTTATTTCATCTTATGGGTAGTCATATGAGAGGAGCCTAATTATTCTCTGATAGTAAATGTTTAACTTTTTTCATATTCTTTGTTATTACAGACAATACCACATAGTTGAAGCTTTGTATATATGTTTTTTCTTAATTTAAATCCAAGTTAGGTAACATATAGTGTAATAATGATTTCAGGAATAGAATTTAGTGATTCATCATCACTTACATATGACACCCAGTGCTCATCCCAACAAGTGCCCTCCTTACTCCCATCACCCAGTTAGCTCATCCCCCCACCCAACACCCCTCCAGTAACCTTCAGTTTATCTCTGTATTTAAGAGTCTCTTATGGTTTGTCTTCCTCTGTGTTTTTATCTTGTTTTTGCTTCCCTTCCCCATGTTTATCTGTTTTGTATCTTAAATTCCACATATGAGTGAAATCATATGATATTTCTCTTTTTCCGACTGACTTATTTCGCTTAGCATGATAAACTCTAGTTTCATCCACGTTGTTGTAAATGGCAAGATTTCATTCTTTTTGATCACCTGTTGCTTTGCTGAATTCATGAATCAGTTCTGGCTGTTTTTTTGGTGGAGTCTTTTGGGTTTTCCACATAGAGTATCATGTCTATAAAGAGTGAAAGTTTGACTTCCTCCTTGCCGATTTGGATGCCTTTTATTTCTTTTTGTTTGATTGCTGAGGCTAGGACTTCCAACACTGTGTTGAATAACAGTGGTGAGAGTGGACATCCCTGTTGTGTTCCTGACCTTGGGGGGAAAGCTGTCAGTTTTTCCCCATTGAGGATGATATTAGCTGTGGGTCTTTCATATATGGCCTTTATGATCTTGAGGTATGTTCCTTCTGTCCCTACTTTCTTGAGGGTTTTTATCAAGAAAGGATGCCGTATTTTGTCAAATGCTTTCTCTGCGTCTCTTGAAAGGATCATGTGGTTCTTATCCTTTCTTTTATTAATGTGATGTATCACATTGATTGTTTTATGGATATTGAACCAGCCCTGCATCCCAGGAACAAATCCCACTTGATTGTGGTGAATAATTCTGTTAATGTATTGTTGGATCCAGTTTGCTAGTATCTTGTTGAGAATTTTTTCATCCATGTTCATCAGGGAAATTGGTCTGTAGTTCTCCTTTTTGGTGGGGTCTTTGTCTGGTTTTGGAATCAGGATAATGCTGGCCTCATAGAATGAGTTTGGAAGTTTTCTTTCCATTTCCATTTTTTGGAAGAGCTTCAAAAGAATAGCTGTTAACTCTTCTTCAAATGTTTGGTAGAGGGGCGCCTGGGTGGCGCAGTCGGTTAAGCGTCCGACTTCAGCCAGGTCACGATCTCGCGGTCCGGGAGTTCGAGCCCCGTGTCAGGCTCTGGGCTGATGGCTCGGAGCCTGGAGCCTGTTTCCGATTCTGTGTCTCCCTCTCTCTCTGCCCCTCCCCCGTTCATGCTCTGTCTCTCTCTGTCCCATAAATAAATAAAAACGTTGAAAAAAAAAATTTAAAAGAAATGTTTGGTAGAATTTCCCTGGAAAGTCATCTGGCCCTGGACTCCAGTTTGTTGGGAGGTTTTTTTTATATATATAATTTATTGCCAAGTTGGCTAACATACAGTGTAAACAGTATACTCTTGGTTTTGGAGGTAGATTCCCATGATTCATTGCTTACATACAACATCCAGTGCTCATCCCAACAAGTGCCCTCCTCAAAGCCCACCACCCATTTTTCTCTCTCCCCTGCACCTACCCTCTTCAACCCTCAGTTTGTTCTCTGTAGTTAAGAGTCTCTTATGGTTTGCCTCCCTCCCTCTGTTTGTAACTATTTTTTTTTCTCGTTCCCTGCCCCCATGGTCTTCTGTTAAGTTTCTCAACTTCCACATATGAGTGAAAACATATGATATCTGTTTTTCTCTGACTGACTGATTTCACATAGCATCATACCCTCCAGTTCCATCCACATTGCTGCAAATGGCAGGATTTCATTCTTTCTCATTGCCAAGTAGTATTCCATTGTATATATAAATCACATCTTCTTTATCCATTCATCAGTTGATGGATATCTGTGCTCTTTCCATAATTTGGCTATTTTTGAAAGCACTGATATAAACATTGGAGGACATGTGCCCCTATGAATCAGCACTCCTGTATCCTTTGGATAAATTCCCAGTAGTGCTATTGCTGGGTCATAGGGTAGTTCTATTTTTAATTTTCTGAGGAACCTCCACACTGTTTTCCAGAGCAGCTGCACCAGTTTGCATTCCAACAACAGTGCAAGAGCGTTCCTGTTGGGAGACTTTTGATAACTGATTCAATTTCTTAACTGGTTATGGCATGTTCAAATTTTCTATTTCTTCCTGTTTCAGTTGAGTAGTTTATATGTTTCTAGGAATTTGTCCATTTCTTCCAGACTGCCCAATGTGTTGGTGTATAATTGCTCATAATATAATTTTGCTGGTTTGGGCTTTATTTGCTGTTTTTTTTCCAGCTCCCCTAGATGTAAGGTTAGGTTGTGTATTTGAGACATTTCTTCCTTCTTTAAGAAGACTGGGATTGCTATATACTTCCCTTTTATGACTGCCTTTGCTGCATCCCAGAGGTTTTGGATTGCTATGTTTTCATTTTCATTGGCTTCTATGTACTTTTTAATTTTCTCTTTAATTTTTGGTTAACCCATTCATTCTTTAGTAGGATGTTTTTTAATCTCCAAGTTTTCATGGTCTTTCCAAATTTTTCCTTGTGGTTCCTTCCAATTTCATAGTGTTGTGGTCTGAAAATATGGAAGGTATGCTCTTGTTCTTTTTGTGCTTGTTGAAAGCTGATTTGTGATCCAGTATTCATCTATTCTGGAGAATATTCCATGTGCACTCGAGAAGAATGTGTATTCTGCTGCTTTAGGGTGAAATGTTCTGAATATATCTGTTAAGTCCATGCACTCCAGTGTGTCATTCAGAGCCATTATTTCCTCGTTGGTTTTCTGCTTAGATGATCTGTCCATTGTTGTAAGTGGGATTTTGAAATCCCCTACTATTATGGTATTATTATGAATGAGTTTCTTTATGTTTGTGATTAATTGATTTGTATATTTGGGATCCCTTAAGTTGAGGGCATAAATATTTACAATTATTAGATCTTCTTGGTGGATAGACCCCTTAACTATGATATAATGCCCTTCTTCATCTCTTGTTACAGTTTTTATCTTAAAATCTGGTTTGTCTGATATAAGTATGGCTACTCCAGCTTTCTTTTGATGACCATTGAAGCTTTGTATATATCTATATTGTCTATTGCTGCATTAACAAATTATCCAACACTTAGTGACTTTAAATAACAATAAATACTTACTAATCCTCACATTTTCTGTGAGATTTTAGAGGCATGGCTGGATGGCTCTGGCTTGGGGTCTTACATACATAGCAGGCAAGATGTCAGCCAGGAAGGGGTACCTATGTGTCTCAGTCAATTAAGTGTCCAATTTCTGTTCAGGTCATGATCTCAAAGTTTGTGAGTTTGAGCTCTGGGTCAGGCTCTGTGCTAACAGCTCAGAGCCTGGAGCCTGCTTCAGATTTTGTGTCTCCCTCTCTCTTTGCCCTCCCCTGCTTGTGCTCTGTCTCTCTCTCTCTCTCTCTCAAAAATAAACATTAAAAAAAGATGTCTTTTACTGTATTATATATATGTATTATATATGTATATGTATTACTGTATTATATATTATATTAATATATATAATATACATTATATATACAATATATAATATATAATAATATCATATATTAATATAATGTAATATTTATATAAATATATAATAAAATATTACCTATAATCACTATGCTATACATTAGGTCTCCAGAACTTATTCATCTTATAACCAGAAGTGTGTACTCTTTGATAAATATCTCCTCATTTCCCTCACACCTCTCATCCCTGGCAACCACCATTCTAGTCTGAGTTTGGCCTTTTTATTTTTTTTATTTATCTATTTTTTTTAACGTTTATTTATTTTTGAGACAGAGAGAGACAGAGCATGAAGGGGGGGAGGGGCAGAGAGAGAGGGAGACACAGAATCTGAAGCAGGCTCCAGGCTCTGAGCTGTCAGCACAGAGCCCGACGCGGGGCTCAAACTCACAGACCATGAGATCATGACCTGAGCTGAAGTCGGACGCTTAACCGACTGTGCCACCCAGGTGCCCCATAGTTTGGCCTTTTTAGATTCCACATATAAGTGAGATCATATGGTATTTGTCTTTCTCTATCTGACTTCACTCAGCATAATGTCCTCAAGGTCTCTCCATGCTATCACAAATGGCAAAATGTCCATCTTTCTCATGGTTAAATAATATTCCATTGTGAATGTACATACATTTTCTTTACTTAGTGATCCACTGACAGACACTTAAGTTTCTTCTATCTTGATTCAATAAACATGGAAAGGCAGATGTATCTCTTTGTGAACCTTTGGATATTTACCCAGAAGTGGGACTTCTGGATCATATGGTAGCTCTGTTTTTAACTTTTTGAGGAAACTCTGTACTGACTTCCATAGGGGCCGTACCAGATATATTCCCATCAAAAGTGCACATTGTATTTTCTCTACATGCTCACCAACACTTACTGCTCTCTTTTGATGATAGCCATCCTAATAGGTGTGAGGCGATATCTCATTATGGTTTTGATTTTGATTTGCATTTCCCTGATGATTAGTAATGTCGAACACTTTATTATGTAGCCATTGGCCATTTTTGTGTCTCCTTTAGAAAAACATCTATTCAGATTCTCTGCCCATTTTTAAATTAGAGTATTTTTTTGCTATCGAGGTGTATGAGTTCTTTATATGTTTTGGATATTAACTCCTTATCAGATATATGCCTGACAAATATTTTCTGTCATTTGGTAGGTTATTTTGTTGACCATTTACTTTGTGCTGAAGCTTTTTAGTTTAATATAGTCCCACTTAGTTATTTTTCCTTTTGTTGCCTTTGCTCTGGGTGTCAGTCCACAAAATCATCACCATGAGTAACGTCAAGGAGCTTACCCACTATGTTTTCTTCTAGGTTTATGGTTTCAGTTCTTATGTTCAGGTCTTTAACTCATTTTGACTTGACTGTTGTGTGTGGTGTCAGATAGAGGTCCAGTTACTTTTTTTTTTTTTGCATGTGGCTTTCCATTTTCCCCAACACCATTTATTGAAGAGTCATCTGAAGTCTTGTCAGAGGCTGAAGGCTTGATTTCAATGGCTGACTCTCATGGCTGGCAAATTTTAGTGTTGGAATATGGCAGTAAGCCTCAGTCCCTCCTCACATGGGCCCCTCTACAGGCTGCTTGAGTGTTCTTACAAAATGGCACCTGGCTTTCATCCCAGAGTGATTGAGAGAAGTGAGACTTTCTAAAGTCAGATAGATAGAGAAAGAAGCTGTTCTTCTTATGGTTTAGCCTTAGAATTCACATAGCGGTTCTCTTGACCTGCTGTGTCTGCTAAAAGTGAATCCTCACTACATCTGGTTCACATTCAAGGCAAGGAATTAGGCTTCATCTTTTGAAGGGTGGAGTGTTACAAGGTTCTGTGGATGCATTTTAAAAGCCACCACAACTAACCTTAGGATAAATTCCCAAAGATGGGACTTGAAGGGCTATGGAACATGTTCAGGTTTACACATATTCCTGAATTTCCCTTTTAGGCAACTTGCACTAATTTTATTCCTATAGCAGTATATGTGATTTTTTTCTTCCCGAGCACTACAAAACATTTAGCATTTTCTTTAAAACAGGCCCTCTGTTTGTCCAAAGGTTGCCATTGTCAAAATTAGAAAAAAGTGCCCCTTCTTTGAGCAGGCACTGACCCCTACCAGTGTAAAACAGCTAGGCAAGAAGAGTGCAGCTAGACTTGAGCTCTCCCTGGCCTTCTGGGCTGGTAGACCTTGTGCAAGCCACAAGCTTTACAATCAAAATCTCTGGCCCTGTTCAGAGGGCTGGTTGTTGTTGTTGTTCTTGTTGTTGTTTTCCTGAACTAAACTACAGCTCTATCTTTTCCTGCTCATTAAAGCATATTTGATTGTTTTTTCTCATTCTGATCATTGAAGAATGACCTTGTCTAATTTTTGGTTTAAATTTATCATACATTTCCGGGGTTTAAAAACTTTGCCACCTTAGGGCACCTGACTCTTGGTTTTGGCTCAGGACACGATCTCACAGTTTCATGAGTTAGACCCCCATGTTGGGCTCTGTGGTGGCAGCATGGAGCCTGCTTGGGATTCTCTGTCTCCCTCTCTCTCTGCCTCTCCCCAACTTGCACTATCTCTGTCTCTCTCAAAAAACAAACAAACAAACAAAAAAAAACTTAAAAGAAACCCAAACACCTTACTTCCTTAACTACTCTTTTATTCATTTGGGCTGGGTGTCTTTTCTTTCTTTTTTTTGTTTTTTTTATTTTTTATTTTTTTATTATTTTTTTTAACGTTTATTTATTTTTGAGACAGAGAGACAGAGCACGAACGGGGGAGGAGCAGAGAGAGAGGGAGACACAGAATCGGAAGCAGGCTCCAGGCTCTGGGCCATCAGCCCAGAGCCCGAATTGGGGCTCGAACTCACGGACCATGAGATCGTGACCTGAGCTGAAGTCGGACACTCAACCAACTGAGCCACCCAGGCGCCCCTCTTTTTTTTTTGTTTGTAAGTTTACATATTTTGAGAGAGAGAGAGAGAGAGAAAGAGAAGGAGAAAGAGAGAGAAAGAGAGCGGCAGAGAGGGAGAGAATCCCAAACTGGCTTTGCGCTATCATTCCAGAGCCAGGTGCAGTCTCGATTTCACAAACCATGAGATCTTGCTCTGAACTGAAATCAAGAGTCGGATGCTCACGTGACTGAGCCACCCAGGCACCCCTGGGCTGGATTTCTCATCCCTGCTTGCCTTCTGTCTAGTCACCCTCGTAAATAAGGATAGGACTATGTCACCATATTATGACAAAATTGTCATAGAAGTGGTTTTCCAGTTTGTTACGATGCAAGCAAGATTGTAAAATGCTAGCCAGGAAAGTTACGTACGTACTTATAAGCATCAATTGCCCTTGACCAAATCGACAGTCTCTGCCCTGCCCCCGCCCCATCTTCATTTCCTGTAAGGGGAGATGGGATAAACTACAAACCCAGCTATGAATCTTATACCTGCTACAATTTGTCATTTGGATCCTGGCACTTATTCTTCATAAAATTTACAAGCATATTTATGTCAGTTTACATAAAAATACACAACCTATTCACATGTTTTCTATTTAAAATGTTCAAATTATGTTTTTTTGTGCTGCGTAAACCAGGCTATAATTATCATCCATTGTCATACACCCCCTTTGTTCTCGTACAACATCAAGCATCAGGTTCTTGGTAACTTTTGGCTGTTACTTTTAATTACCATTCATTTCATGTCTTGTTAAGATTGAAAGTTTTGTTTATTAAGTGGTAAAAGAAAGATTTTAAAGTTTTAGAACCTTAACTAATATAAATGTTGATGATATTGTTAGACAATTTGACTATTTTAAGTGATCTGATCACAGTTGTTTTTTGTATTAAATCGACCATTCAGTTTAATCATAAACAGTAAAACTATTTATGTGGTTAGCATCGTTGAATCCAGAAACATGGTTACCGTTTTTCACCTCCAAAATTTAGGTACAATATTATCATATTCGGTTCCTCATTAAATCTGTACTTGGTGGCAGGTATTAAGAAGCAAGAAGAGGGGTGCCTGGATGGCTCAATCAGTTAAATGTCCAACTTAACTCAGGTCATGATCTCATGGTTCGTGAGTTCAAGCCTGTGCTGACAGCTCAGAGCCTGAAACCTGCTTCGGATTCTGTGTCTCCCTCTCTTTCTCTCTGCCCCTCCTCAGCTCGCACTCTGTCTCTTTCTCTGAAAAATAAACATTTAAAACAATTAAAAAAAAAAAGAAGAAGAAGAAGAAGCCTTCAGCTCAGATTTAGTGCCACGGGAGTCATGGAAAGTATAATTGAAATATTACTTGAAATGCAATTGCTTTTCCGTCAGAAAATTTAAAACTGAGGGTCTACTTTTCCAGGTATCAAATATGCATTGAATTTTAAAAAGAGGTGGCAAAGTCACTGACATATAAAATACATCTTTATATCAGACAAATAAAAATGATTTCCACTATCTCAGAAGTGGAAAAGCCAGCTCACTCATAAAAATATATGGTTAGCTCCAATAGATTTTTGAATTAAGTAATTTTCATGAAGGGAATAACTTCTAATACGACTAAAACAGAAAGCTTACTAATGGCTTAGAATCCATTCTGAAATAGTCCCCTGTGATCATTAGATTAAGCGAATCTATTTTAATTTTAGTGGAAGTCTCAATTCTCATGATCATCGTTATTGTATTGTAAGAAGTATTTCTGACTCTAAGATGTGCCTGTCCTCAGTTGTAAACCTGGACTTTACATCAGTAGAGAGAACAGTGTGAGAAAAAGCTTTAAGTGGGCCAAGAGTTTTGCTGAAATCAATTTCTGGTAAAGTGCTTTCTCATTTATCACCTCTGAAAGGACATTTAACAAAGGGCCTCTGATGTAACTTTTGTCAGAATACCAGGTAAACTGCTCCTTAAGCATTTAGCTGAGTCTAAAGACCGAGCCTTGGGGAGGGAGGGGCGGTCTTCAAACTTTAATCTGTACGAGGAAGTGAATTTATTTTGTTTAAAGTAGCGAGCTGCGTTTTCTTAAATAAAAGTCTGTCACTTAGAGCTTAACAGTCTCATGTCCAGAGTGAGAACTACAGTGTGAGGCATGATCCAAGGGATTAAGATATTTAAAGGTTAAAAAAAAAAAAAAAAAATCAATGAGCAGAACGCTGGAAATAGCCTTTCCAATGCAATAGTATGAAAGGTTTCATGTGTACTGTGAACCTGGAATATTTGGATCTTGTGGGGGAAAGTTGACTTTGCTGGCAGAGTTTCCTGGGGTTTTCTTTTTCTTGCTGTTTTTAGGTTGTCTTGGTTTGTAGCACTGAAACTGAACATCAACGTGAAGTGGAGATTTTGTATAAGTGGAGAGGAAATCATTTCTATGAGGCATTTTCACAGGTTTTATTATATTCGTATAAGAGATCAACGTCCCAGGGCAAAACAAGAATATTTTAAGGGGAGATGACACTTTATTAAATGATCTTAATATTTAGAGTGAAGTTATTTTGAGGGCAAAATGTATCTGAGGCAGTTCTTCCATTCTCAACATCACCTTTTTGGCAGTAACATCCTGTGGGTAGACCAAATTAGAGGTAGGCAATAAACTGGAACATGAAAGGAAAGATCATGCCTCTACCAAACCTGGCCATACAACCAATGTTTATGGGAGCTTTTTTCTTTTTTTTAATACCACTCGGGATTTGGAAGGGAAAAGAGACAATCTTTTCTGTTTTATGACTTAATGCTGAATGTAGTCAGGAACAAAGAGAGCACCCATGGGGATTTTAGTATTTGTGTTTAAATTAAAATATGAATAGAGCAAGAAAAACCTGAATGTATATCACTCTGTGTGTGAACAATGCCCTCAACCCTCTAGAAGTGGAGGTTTTACAGAATGAGGTAAGCACGGGACAGGATGCTGTATAGAGGGTACGTTTGTCTGATTACAAAGCTCCAGGGTGAATTGCATTGACTTTTTGTCTTTGGAGTGATCTCCAGAAGTTTGAGAGGAACATCTTATTTGAGTAGGTCTCTCACGGTCTCTACTCCAGCCCCCTTCTTGATTTCTGCTGATTAGAAACTGCTTGAGGGGCTCAAAATGACAACGCTCATAATTTTGCTGAACTGTAGTCTACTGACCTTCTGAACATGGCTGCCGGTAGGTCCATGGAGGACCATATAGGCGATGCCTGGCACCGCGTGAGGGAGCGCTATCTTCATGACTCCAATGTGAATGGCTCTTGCTGGAATTGTGCTTCAAGGTGGGCTTTGCTTTGGATATGAACAAATGGTGCTGTATTCCCTGAGTCTATCATGTGCTGATGGCAAGTATTTTTATGCAGAAATGGGCAAAGTGCTCTTTCCTCTGTGCCCTGACTCACTGGGACACCTAACCACTGAGTAGTACTGCTTGCATCCTGTCCTTTCCGAAAACAGCAGCTTCAGCTTCTGCATACAGACTCTCCAGGCACAAGGGTGGGACTAAGATGTGAGAAGGGTGGACTGCTGACCTCTTTTCCTAGTTCTAACCCCGTGTTCCCATGAAAAACTTTCATGCAACTCTTAAGGACCCTAGCACATCAATTTATTAGGCAAGTTTGGCACGCTCAATTTCTTCTTTGGGACCAAGCTTGGACACTTGCTAGAATTCAAGTAAATGAAAAAAATGAGTGAGGCACTGGGTTTTGGGGTCTATCTTTTCCTATATATATTTCTATTTATTTATTAAAATTAGTTTGTGATGGAAAAATAATAAAGCCTGTATGTGGTGTTAGTTGCTACAGTGGAGTTTGAACCTGAGATCTCCTATTAATGTCTGTTGGAAAGATAAGTTAATTATTCTTGTGTTTTCTATTTATTTAGACCTTCTCTATATGATTGAATGGAAAAAGCTTTGAGTTTGATATAGAATTCTCACAAGTTGCTAACGGATAGGCCATTAAAAGGACAATAGAAGACAACTAAACATACTCTCTAGAGGAATTCTAATAATTTCAGTGTTCTGTTTGGCTTGCTTTAAATGATGGTTACCTAATGGTTTTTAAGGCACCTTTAACATAAAATTAAAATTAGTTTTATTTTTAAAACAAAACCTTGGTTATCTTTAAACTACAGGGAGAACTGTGGTATTGTTTTATTTTTTAAGATTTTATTTTTTATTTTTATTTTTTTGAGACAGAGTGAGTGAGTGTGAGCAGGGAAGGGTGGAGGAAGAGGGAGGGCAGGGAGGGAGACAGAATCCAAAGCAGGCTCTAGGCTCTGAGCTGTTAGCACAGAGCCTGATGAAGGGCTCAAACCCACAAACTGTGAGATCATGACCCGAGCCGAAGTTGGATGCTTAACCAACTGAGCTACCCAGGCTCCCCAAGACTTTATTTTTAAGTAATCTCTACACCCAACATGGGACTGGAACTTACTACCCCAAGATCAAGAGTCACAAACTCCACTGACTGAAGCAGCCATCTCCCCACACCCCAGTGTTGTTTTTTTTGTTTTGTTTTGTTTTTACTCAAGGGTGAATTAACAGTTCAAAACAACTTGTTTCCAGAAGCTATAACTCCCTGATGGGAAGTATCAGAGCCTCAAGCCAGAATGCAGTGATCTATATATATGCACACACCTACTGAGCCTAAGGTCTTGCATCCAGAAAGTCTGTAGACGCAGGTTATGGAGGATCTGAAGGGATTTTGCTCTCTCATGTAGTCTCTCTCTTTTTTTTTTTTTTTTTATTATTTTTTTTCAACGTTTATTTATTTTTGGGACAGAGAGAGACAGAGCATGAACAGGGGAGGGGCAGAGAGAGAGGGAGACACAGAATCGGAAACAGGCTCCAGGCTCTGAGCCATCAGCCCAGAGCCCGACGCGGGACTCGAACTCACGAACCGCGAGATCGTGACCTGGCTGAAGTCGGACGCTTAACCGACTGCGCCACCCAGGCGCCCCGGTAGTCTCTCTTTTAAGCATAGTGGTTCTAACCAGTCTGCCATTTCTTTAATGTCTCCCAGTTTACTGTGGGGTAAACCAGTGGAGCTGATTGAAAGCTTTTGAAAAGTACTATTGCTGACAAGTCTAAACTCCTTAACCTGTTAACAAGGCCTTAACAATGTGGCCCCAACCTACCATTGCCACTGTTTTCTAACCTCTCTGGCTGTATAGCCTATGCCCCGGCCAACATTAAACTTAACATTATTGCTCATATACTGCATACAGCACACTTCTGTGACCTCATGCTTGCCATTCCTTCTAGAACCTTCTGCCATCTAGAACCTTCTAGAACCTTCTGCCATCTAGAACCATCTGCTTTCTCTTCTCCATGTGACATAATCTCATTCATTCTTAGTAATTGACAATCTTTAGGGCTGTTTACAGATGTCCCTTTCTCCTGCTTCCAGGGAAACACTTGGTAGGATTGCTCATCCCATTTTAGATGAGGTCATGTGACTTGCCTTTTCTAATGCATGTGAGCACATGTGCTATGTATCAGCAGAAATTCCCTGGCAGAGATATTGAAAGGGAGGAGAGTTCCTGTGTTCCCTCCCCTGCTGCATCTATCAGGAAGGCATGAATTGAGATGCAGTCTCTCATCTGATTACCTAGTGACTATGCTCAGCACCAGTTCTCTGCTAGCCAGAACTAGGTGTATAATGCGCGAAAGATAGAAACTGTTGTGTCGGTGCCAAATTGACAGAAATTTCAGGGGACTTTGCTACCATGGCTTACCCTCTCTGACTGATAAACGAATGTTTGAAGTGGGTTCAGTATCTGGAACCTGTTCCACACGTCTCCTGCAAAGACAGATTAATCACAACAATGCTAGTGCTTCCATAATGCTTTGTACGTGATTGTTACACTAGCCACAGTGCAGGTAGTTTTGTTTACGTGACTCTTTTCTCTGTCATACTTTGAACACCCCAAGGGAAAGACCGTATCCTAGTCCCCATTATTATCTTCTCCTGCCTTCCACACTTTCCCATTTTCTGGCATATTGCTTGGTATATGGTTGATATTTAACGAGTTTTTTAAATGACATAATGGATAGCAGGAAACCCACTTGCCTCTTATGATTAAGGAGGTGTTTTTGTTTGTTTGTTTTTAATGGCTCCTTTGTTCAGAGAAAATAAACTCTTTAACTTATCAGGCCATGCATTTTTTTTTTTTTTTTTGCCCATTTAAAGCCAAGAACATATTAAATTTGTTTAAATGTCCATTTTGTCCAAGAAAAAAATCCAAAGGATAAAACTCATTTTGTTAATAATTTTGAAATATCAGTACCAAAATCTGCATCTGCTCGAGTTATCTTATTTCACTCACATTAAGTTAATCATTAATATTAATCAGTTAATATTGTGGTTGCATATGAATATTTTATTCCTCAGCAAATATGTATTGACTGTGCTGTGTCTAGCACTGTGCTAAACACTGGGGAACACAGACGTAAATAAATGGCAATCCCTAACACCAGGGATCTTATAGCCTAGTCAAACAGAGGTATAAACAGGTAATTGAAACACAGTGTAGTACAGGCCATGATTGAGGTACATGCAGGGCATTATTCATGAACACAAAAGCATTAGATCAACTTGAAGAGTATAAATCAGGAGAATGGAATGTCACATTCACAATCCAGCTTTTTCACTCTGGTTGTAAGATGGCTGTTTTTGTGCAATGAGGCCCTGACCTTGTGCAATGGTCGTAGAATAGAAAGGAGGTAAAATCCGAAGGTCTAAGTGATTGGATGGATGTGGGAGGAAGGGAAGGGAAGAGTCAGAGATGACACCCATATGCTAGTTTGTGTGATTGAATATATGATAGTGCCACAGATTGAGACCACAGGAAGAGCAAAACGTTTAGATGAAAGGTGACAGAATGATTTGGATATGTTGAATTTGAGACATGGGTAGGATATCCAGGGGTCTATAGAGATATAGGTGGGATATCCTGGGATATCTGTATCCTGCAGAAAGTTAAAGATACAAGTCTGAGCCTAAGAGAGATCTATGTCGGAGATACAGATTTGGAGTTGCCAGCATGTAAAGAGTGGCAGAGGATATTGGAGAAATTCAAGTATACAGTAGACCATGGTTCCCATCAAGGGTGAAGGGAGATACTGCCTCAAAGCAGGATGTTTTTAGTCATCACAGTAATTGGAAATCCTGTAGGCATTTAGTGTCCTACAATGAAAGGACAGTTCTACACAATAAAGAATTACATTCCATATGACTTTTGACTATCCTGCTGGACACTGATGCATGTAAAAGCTTGTTCTATGTCCAGAACCTGACTCCATTTTAAACAGAAGGTTTTGTTTTCATGGTTTCAATATACATTGACCTTTTCTCCCCAAAATAGAACTGCCTGATAAATAATTGCACTCTTATGTTTGAAACTTTATCAAGAGTTGCTTGCTACTTTAGAAAATCATACATTCGGGGCACCTGGGGGGCTTGCTTGGTTGAGTGTCTAACTCTTGATTTTGGCTCAGGTCCTAATCTAGGGTCATGGGATTGAGCTCTATGTCAGGCTCATGCTGAGTGTGGAGCCTGCTTGAGATTCTCTCTCTCTCTTTCTCTCCCTCTGCCCCTCTCCCCTGCACATGCTTTCTCTCTCTAAAATAAAATAAAATAATAAAAATAAAATTATACTGTTGATGACAACATCATGATATTTGAGTTACATAATTAGTATCAGTTTACATTGTAATCATCACATTGGTAGTTAGAAATAGGGGTTCAAGAATCTGATTACTGGGGCGCCTGGGTGGCGCAGTCGGTTAAGCGTGCGACTTCAGCCAGGTCACCATCTCGCGGTCCGTGAGTTCGAGCCCCGCATAGGGCTCTGGGCTGATGGCTCAGAGCCTGGAGCCTGTTTCCGATTCTGTGTCTCCCTCTCTCTCTGCCCCTCCCCTGTTCATGCTCTGTCTCTCTCTGTCCCAAAAATAAATAAACGTTGAAAAAAAAAATTAAAAAAAAAAAAGAATCTGATTACTGAATGTTGTCTATTTAAAATTTTTTTTGAACATTTATTTATTTTTGAGAGACTGAGAGAGACAGAGCATGAGCAGGGGAGGGGCAGAGAGCAAGAGAGACACAAAATCCAAAGCAGCCTCCAGGCTCTGAGCTGTCAGCACAGAGCCTGATGCAGGGCTCAAACTCACGAACTGTGAGATCATGACCTGAGCCGAAGTCCGACGCTTATCTGACTGAGCCACCCAGGCGCCCACGTTGTCTTTTAGTGTAGTTGAATACAAATATTTAAAGTGAAATATGTACTAACTATAAATTATCCTCTTCTCATACTAGAATATTTTACTGAATATTTTGAACACATTTGTTGTATAGATACATTACCAATTAATTTAACTTCAGGCTCATAAATGGGACATCAGATGATATATGTTATAACAAGGGGCACTGGGACTGAGAGACTTAGTAAGCTGTCTCCACATTTCAAAAAGGCCCACAAAGCCTCGTGCTTCTTTCTCAATGGCGGCAGATAAATGCAACAATTTGTCCTTTATTTTTTAGTAGATTTCCCTGCATGCTTTAAAAAAAAAAAATGTCCCTGATGTTGCGGACTCCTGGAGCTTCATAGGGATTGTCTCCTACCCTCTGAAGTATACGCATCTTGCACAGCAGAGACTTCTGTGTCATCTTTAAGTAAGGTTAGGAGTACAGCAGAATCTGAGATTTCCAAGGTTCACTGACTGAGATGTTCCTAATGGGCCTTGCCTCTCAGGGCCCTAAAATCAAGCTGACTTGTCATTTGAGGATACAAACTTCTGGACTTCACTCTCTAAGTTTAAAGCCTGATCCTCAGTTTTTTCTGCCCTCTGGCTGCAGGAGCTGAACCTCTTTCTTTACATTCTGCCAAGGATGGTCTCTAACTTTTATTTTATTTTATTTTATTTTATTTTATTTTATTTTATTTTATTTTATTATTTTATTTTATTTTTTAACGTTTATTTTTGAGAGAGACCTCCCCCCCCCCCGACACACACACACAGCATGAGTGGGGGAGACACAGAGAGAGAGGGAGACACAGAATCCGAAGCAGGCTCCAGGCTCTGAGCCGTCAGCACAGAGCCCAATGTGGGGTTTGAACTCATGAACTGTGAGATCATGACCTGAGCCAAAACTTGACATTCAAGCAACTGAGCCACCACCCAGGTGCCCGACAATGGATATTTTTGATAGTTCCTGAAGATATTCTATAACATGATTGTGATAGTTGTTACATTGCTATATATACTTGTCAAAACTTAACTGCATTCTGTATTTAAATAGGTAAATTTTATTGTATGTGAATTCTTCAATAAAGTTGATTAAAAAATAGTTTCCACTCTTAGAGAAATGGAAAAGAAGCTCCCTATAATACATTTTAATCACAATGGGATACTGAGATGACTTTTCTACCACTAGAAAGGGAATCTGGTAGTACAATTAGGTCCTCCATTGCAGAAAGATTAAGTTTCTGGTTCGAGCAAAATATAACAACTTGGGATCAATATTTCTTTAATTGATTTACTATTTCCTCTCTGCTCCTTTTGATTAATTTTTAATATTAATTTTAAACATGACTTACAAAATTTCTAGGAAAATGAACTTCAATAGCACTGAACATGGATATGATCCATATCCATAAAGTACAAGGGAGTAGAAACAGTGTATTGTATTACAGTCCCAAATAATAACACACGGCCATTTCAATCAGCCATGTTAACACGGGAAGAAATTCCGCATTAATGATATGAAGTCTGGAGTAAGAAGACTCCTTCAGATGTGATTGTCTTTTATCTTCGGAGGGTTGGAGCGAGAGTGATTTCAATAAGCAAATTTGTATATTTATTTTCTTAAGTTGTCAAACCCTAAATATTAACTTTATATTATGGCTACAGATAATATCACTTAAAAATCATGTCAGTTGGTTTGGAAATACAAAGAGGTATGTAGTGAAAATAATCAACTATGGGAATAGATCTTGAAAGCTTTTAATATACAAGAGCAACTTAATTGGTTTTCTAGAGTATTAGTTAATCCGGTATTTGAAATTCTGCTAATAATAAGATAAAATGCTTTATTGGGTCTTTCCAAAAATTTATAGTAATAAGATTTTAGATATAACGTTGCTGAAGTAATGTAGGACCATAAATGACGTATCATGTGCTAAGTTACTGGTTCGTTGGAATCTCCCGTGTTTATTTTTTAAGCAACAGAACTATATATCTTACGTATTTGTCTTCCTAGCCTTATTAGAGTGCTAGCTATCAATTAATGCGTGTACACTGACTACAGGTGAACAAAATACTCTGTTGGATGTTATTTCAAGACTGGTCATTAGGCACAGTGAGGGCAGCTCTTCCAAATGGAGGTAAGAGTTATTGCCAGGAGAGGCTTTAGATCTGCTCAACAAGAACAGTTAATAGAAAATGGAACTGAGGCCCAGAGAGGTTGTGATTTGTTCAAAGTCATCTAGCCAACCAGATCTAGAATTTAGGACTCCTGCATTCTAGTTCATTTCACTTTCTAATACCTAATACTGGTCCCATGGATTTTGAAATCATCTGATGAGCATTCACTTGTTCAACAGTAAGTAAATATTTAATGCACTCCTATTGTATGTCAGGAACTCTCCTAAACACTGGGGATAAAGTAGTGAATGGCAAATGTACCCTACTTTAATGAAACTTGGAGTAGAAGCCAATATAGATATGTAAATGGAACAATTACTAAATTTTACTTTATTATAAAATTATTATAGGAAACATTTTTTATTACCCATTCAGTTAATTACTGCACATTCCAGGCACTTTGCTGCCATTCATACAACCTCATTATGTCTTCACCAAAACTCCCTAAGTAGTTACTGTTACCCTCATTTTTTTGTTTCAAGTTTTTATTTAAATTCTAATTAGTCAACATACAGTGCAATACTGGTTTCAGGAGCAGAATTCAGTGATTCATCACTTACATACAACACCCAGAGCTCATCCCAACAAGTGCCCTCCTTAATACCCATCCCCCAACTAGCCCATCTCCTACCCACCTCCCTCCATCAACACTCAGTTTGTTTTCTATCTTTAAGAATCTTTCATGGTTTGCCTTCCTTTCTTTTTTCCCCCTTTTCCCTATGTTCATCTGTTTTGTTTCTTCAATCCCACATATGAGTGAAATCATATGGTATTTGTCTTTCTCTGACTGACTTGTTTTGAGCAAAACACAATACACTTTAGCTCCATCCACACTCATTGCAAACGACAAGATGTTTAAGGGTGGGGGAGGGATCTTCTGGAGGACGGGTAAATAGCCAAGGGCACTCACTCCTTCAATGTCCTTCCCAGAGGGTTCAATCTTCAGGTCAGCACTAGGCACCTGAGTAGTGAAGAGAGCCGGTGGTCTCTGCCTCCTGAGTGTGAACATTCACGTAAGCCACCAGTTGTCCTCCCTTCATCCAGAGATCCTGTGTTTTTGTCCTTTCCACAGAGCAAATTACCATTTTTTTTTAGTTTAGTTTTTTATTTGGTTTTGCAAGGTGAGGAAAGAACAGTTGCCTAAATAAGTGGGTAGGGGAGGGAAACTGGGAGTCAGACTGTTCCTTTTATTTATCTATTTTTTAAGTTCATTTATTTTGAGAAAGGAAGAAAGAGTGGGGGAGGGTAGAAAGAGAGGGTGAGAGAGAATCCCAAGCAGGCTCTGCGCTGTCAACTCGGAGACTGATTCGGGGCTCGATTCCACAAATGTGAGATCATGACTGAGCTGAAATCAAGAGTCAGGTGCTTAACAGATTGAGCCACTCAGGTGCCCCAGTCAGACTGCTCCTTAAGCGGACTTTCAACCAGTCTTCACTGAGGCTGTGGTCCTTCACACCTGATACCCCAGATAACAGTGTGTGATTGTGGTCACTGCAGGTAAACATTGGGTATGTCTAGTTTTTTACAACCAGAAATTAAGAACATATTATTTTATTTTGTTTTATTTTATTTTATTTTATTTTATTTTATTTTATTTTACTTTACTTTACTTTACTTTACTTTACTTTATTTTATTTTATTTTATTTTATTTTATTTTATTTTATTTTATTTTATTTTATTTTATTTTATTTTATAGAATTGGTGTGCTAGAAGGGCATGAAAATTTTCAAGATTATTGTTACGGTTTGCACTTTCTATGTTTTCTTAAAGATATCACTACCAATCATGGGATCCTGAAAATATGCTCCGTGTCTTTTCTTCACTTTTAATGTTTAATCTGTGTGTATTTTTGTAACTAAGCCTATTTTTTTCCTTCTTTCCTCTACCTCCCTGCTCACCATCCCCCCCTTTCTTTTCATATGGATAATCTATGGTTTTACCAGCACTTATTGTAAAGTCCATCTTTTCCCCACTGTTTTCAATGCAAGTTCTATTAGAAATCAGGTTTCCACAAATATACAGGTTTATTTATGGATTTTTTCATTATGTTCCACAGGTTAGTTGGTCTACATTTTCATCATTACCAGACAATACTAGTTAGTGTAACTCTATTAATACTACTTGGTGGACTACCCCCACACCCCCACTCTCACTTGTTCTTTCTTCTTTATAGTGACTTGGCCTTTTTCACATTCATATACATTTAGAAATGGCATGTCAAGTTCTATGGACCCTGTAATATTTTAAGTCTTGATTAGAGTTGTATTTAATCTATAGATCATCTTGGGAGAAATCAACATTTTTATGATACTGAAGCAATCCATGATAATGGTTTATTTTTAAATCTTTTTTTTTGAAACTTTATAGTCTACTTTGTAAAGATTATTTCAGCATTTATTTCTAGATACTTTATATTTTTCTGATGGTATTATAATTGGCTTCTTTAAAAAATTACATTTCTAAGGGCACCTGGGTGGCTCAGTCAGTTAAGTGTCTGACTTCGGCTCAGGTCACAATCTTATAGTTGGTGGGTTCCAGCCCTGCATCAGGCTCTGTGCTGGCAGCTCAGAGCCTGGAGCCTGCTTCTGATTCTGTGTCTCCCTCTCTCTCTGCCCCTCCCCTGCTTGTGTTTTCTTTCTCTCTCTCTCAAAAATAAATAAACACTTTAAAAAATTACATTTCTAGGGGCGCCTGGGTGACTCAGTCGGTTAAGCTTTGGACTTAGGCTCAGGTCATGATCTCATGGTTCATGAGTTCAAGTCCCACGTTGGGCTCTCTGTACTGGCAGTGAGGAGCCTGCTTGGAATTCTCTCTCTTTCCCTCTCTCTCTGCTCCTCCCCTGCTCATGCTTTCTCTCTCTCTCAAAATAAATAAATAAAAACTTTATAAATATCATATTTCTATTTGTTGCTGGCATATAGAAATATAATAATTGACTTTTACATATTTACTTTGTATCCATGTATCCACCAGCCTTACTAATCTAAAACTTCTAATTACTAATCTGAAGATTATTTTGCATTTTTTAAAGTAGGTAATCATAGCATCTGTGAATCACTATGTTTTTCTTTCTTTTCAATTCTCATTCTTTTAATCTTTTCTCTTGCTTTATTCTACTGTCGTAGACCTCTTAGCAGTGTGCATTTTTTTAACTTTAAAAATTAGGGGGCGCCTGGGTGGCGCAGTCGGTTAAGCGTCCGACTTCAGCCAGGTCACGGTCTCGCGGTCCGTGAGTTCGAGCCCCACGTCAGGCTCTGGGCTGATGGCTCGGAGCCTGGAGCCTGTTTCTGATTCTGTGTCTCCCTCTCTCTCTGCCCCTCCCCCGTTCATGCTCTGTCTCTCTCTGTCCCAAAAATAAATAAACGTTGAAAAAAAAATTACAAAAATAAAAATTAAAAAAAAATTACTTTTCCTATAAATACCTAAAATTTAGGGTATGATTAACACAAACTCACTGAACCATGATTTCTGATTTCGGAATCTGATTGATTCAGAATTATCCTATTAATTTGGAGGTCCCTATCTAAAGAGACAATGGTAAATCAAATCAGATATAGCTCAAAAAACCCACATAAACTCTTATCTTTTGAGAATGTAGGAAAGTTGACATAATTTAAAACTCATTTCTAATGAAATTCACTTGACTAAAATATGTCTTTAACATATTTTGAAAAAGCAATATGCTCCTTGAATTCTTCTGTTGTTCCATATTTCTGGAATTTTCAATTGCTTTTCCTCTAAGAGGACTCTTCTCCCTTGCTTCCCATTATTGCTGCTTATCACCTCTTCATTTAGAACTTTTATGTATCCCAGAGGTAGGTATCTGCTTTACCATCACTTCATATGAAAAACCTTCACTGGTCTCCAGATTATATGCAGTCATGGAAATCTGTTCTCCAGAGTTGACGCAAATCTTTATTGCTGACTCAAATCTTTATTGAGGAATTACTGTGTGCTGTTCTAGCACATATGTTTGGGAAGTAAATACCTAATTGTGTAATTCTTTAATTGTTGGCTTTCCTAACAAACCTTAAGCTCCTTGAGTGGTAGGGTCTAGCATATATATCTGACACATAATAAACATCTAATAAGTATTCATTAAGTGGATAAAGTAATGCATGCAAGAAGTCGTTTCGAAGTTGATAATTACACTTTAGGCTTAATGACCTCTGTTAATGCCATGGATTTATTTCACCCTGATTGTTTTTATCCGTGCCACTCAAAATGAAGTCCCTGAGTCAACAGTATCACTATCATCTTGGAGCTTGTAGAAATGCAGACTCTCAAGAACTCAGAACTACTGAATTTGCATTTTATCAAGACTCCTCAGGTGATGTGAGTGCACATTCCTGTGGGAAGACTTGCTCTCCACGATGCCTGAGGGGTTACCTGATTTAGGATCCTTTCAGAAGTTTAAGACTTCTTAGGCTCTGCCTGATTCTAAAAGACTTGAAAATCCTGCTGCATTCAATTGCTCAGCTGTTGCTAATACGTGCTGAATGTCCTGGAAATTAGGTAAATCTTTTGTTTTCCTGCTCAAAGGACAAGGATTTCCTTCAGGAGCACAGTCAATCCAGGATGTAGATGATCTTTTTAGAGAGGACTGAAAATTTTCCTTCCTTTTTTTCACCAAGAAAATGCTGGAAATATTTGGCAGACAGTGAGTTCAAGCTCAGCACGGTCTGTGTGATACTAGTCTTTTGAAATGAATTAATGTTTGCATTAAGTGGTAGAACGTTGGCAATCTTTGCTGTGTGCTTGCAAATAATGTATATGCTACATTTGTTGAGTGCAAAGTTCCATATATGTTTATCAGATCATGCTTTCAGGTGGTCATGTATTCCAGGCAGTAGGAAGGAAGGAAGTAAAAAAAGCGTTTCTCCAAATTCAGCTCTCTCTAGCCTCACAAAACACTTCTGCTTCTATCTACCCCAGTGGCCAGGAATCAGTCCCATCTTATGGGAACCTGGAAGATACAGGCTTTCTCTGAGTGGTGCGGTATGCTCAGGTAGGAATTGGAATTTTGTTTCTGAGGAAGAAAGAGACGTTAGATATTTGTATGTAACTACTAGCACTTGTGACATGTGCTAAATTCCCTTTCCTCATTAACATGACATTTATGTTTTGTTTTGTTTTGTTTTTTTGAGAGAGAGGACTGGGGAGAGGAGCAGAGGAGAGAGAGAATATCAAGCAGGCTCCATGCTCAACACAGAGCCTGACGCAGGGCTCGATCCCACGACCCTGGGATCGTGATTCCAGCCGAAATCAAGAGGCAGATACTCTGCCGAGCCACCCATCGCCCCGATGTTTCTATTACTTGTTAGCTGAAACTTGGCTCTTCTAAAAGACACTGCTTCCCCAACAATATTCTCACATAAATGCTGGCTTTCTGTCCCAAAGACCACCCACTGAGGTAGTTCAGGAGGTGTGACCTGAACTGCTCTGATTTCCCAGAACTATTTCAAGACCAGTCATTAATTCTCCCTTTTCTTCTAACACACGTTGTCCACTTAGCCATGCACTATTCAATTACATTATACTTCCTCTCAGAAACTGTCAGCTGCCAAACTCCTAATCCCTGTGCTCAAGTCGCTAAAGACTTGAGTTTCTGAGTCTTCCTCTCCACTCGCATCCTGAGCACGGTATCTTCTAACTTAATGTGCACAACAAAGCGTGGTTTTCAAAGTGCGGTCCAGTGTTCCTGAGGTTCTCAGGGACTTAACTTTTCCAGGGGGTCCATGAAGTCAAAAGTACTTTTGTAATAAATCTAAGATGTTATTTTTCCTTTTCACTGTCACTCACTCACATGTATGCGGTAGAGTTTTCGAGAGGCTACGGGATGTGTGATATTGCAACAGATTGAATGCAGAAACAGATGAGAATCCAGCTGTCTCCTATCAAGCAGCCTTTAGAGGTTCATAATAGGTAAATGGTGGTACTTTTATTTCTAATTTTGTTTTAGAAAAGATATTCTTTCATAAGGATATGTTCTTTATGTTAACATGTAATGGTTTATTATTTTGAAATGAATTAATATATATCTTGTAACTTAAAATTTCTGAATTTATATTTCTCACACAGTGGATATATATGAACAAAAATCTTTTTTAGGTACTTCAGCGTTTAAGAGTGGAAAGGTCTCCTGGGACCAAACAGCTTTAGAAATGCTGAGGGAAACAAAAACAAAAATACGATATCTCAGCCTCTAGTTCCTTGCCTTTATTTTTATCATATTTTTAAAGGTTTATTTATTTTTGAGAGAGTAGGGAGGGGCAGAAAGAGAAAGGGACAGAGGATTCAAATCTGGCTCCGTGCTGACAGCAACGAGCCCGATGTGGGGCTTGAACTCATGAACCACAAGATCTGACCTGAGCTGAAGTTGGATGCTTAACCAACTGAGCCACCCAGGTGCCCCTTCCTTGCCTTTATTGAAGGCATCTTTGCCCTGTAAGAATAGTGGAGGAACAAGGGGCAACAGTTCATGTCTGATCTCCACGTTCAACTGTCCAGCATGCTTATGCTTATGCTTATTTCCTCATTTTTTTCTGTTTATATATGTAGATTTTAAAGATTGAATGTACATTAGTTTCAGACGTATGACGTAATAATTCAACAACTCTACACACTATGCTATGCTTCCCGCAAGTGTAGCTACCAAGGTACAGCACAGGCAATATAGTCAATGGTATCGTAATAGCGTTGTATGGTGACAGATGGTAGCAACTTCCTTCTTCATATTTCCAATTAGATGTGTCATGGGCCCTTTAGGCTTATCATGTCAAAGCAAAATCTCACCACTTCCTCATCAAACAAGTTCTTCCTCCACTTTTACTGCTTCACAAAAATGGTATCATGATCCACCCAATGTCTTAAGCTGAAAGCTTGAAAGTAATCCTTGCCTTTCTTTCCTCTGTTCCCATATTAACAATTTACCAGGTTTTGTCATTTGATGCATTTGTCATGTATCTTGCTTTTTGGTGTTCACATTTTTTAATTAAAAATTTTTATTGTAACTTAAATTTATTTTTGATACATAATGCTGTGTAAGTTTATGTTGGTTGGTTGGTAAGGCAGGTTGATTTGTTTGATTTATATACAGGACTGCAATGTGATTGCCCTTGTACCATTAGCTAAAAACTCATTTCACATCATTAGCATTTCTTTCTTTATGTTGGGAATAATTAAGATCTAAGCTCTTAGCAAGTTTGATGTTTAGAATATTGTTGTCTATAATCACTGTACTGTACTATACATGAGATCTCTAGGACTTATCTACTAGTTGCAAATTTGTATCCTAAAATAGCATCTCTCCTATCCCAGTCCCCCCACCTCAGCTCCTGGTAACCACCATTTTATTGTTTTTATGGGTTCGTTGTTTTTTTTTTTTTAATTCCACATATAAGTGATGTCATATACTAGAAATCTTGCCATTTGTGACAACATGGATGGAGCTTGGGGATATTATGCTGGTGAATAAGCCAAAGAGGAATATTGCTAATTTCTTAGTGGTTCTGGAATCTGTCTACTGATCTCCAGCCCCAGTGTCACTACCTTAATTAAGAATACCAACATCTCAGACTCTGATTTGAGTGTCTTCCTATTGTCTCTTTGCTCCTCTCAAATCTGTATTACAAATCTCACTTGGATTGAATGTTCTGAAACAAGTCTGGTCATGACACTTCCTCACTAAAACTCTTTTATTGACTTCTCACTTATCTCAAAGTAAAGCATAAACTCCCTGAGATAATTATAATTTTGTGAACATACATTATTTCCATAAAGCAGATACTATTAGAACCAAATCATCTTTTTTAAAGATAAACCAAGGTGCAGAGAGGTTATATAACATGTCCAATGTATTAGGGAAACAAAACCAGTGTGAATTACAGGATAAGGGATTTATTATAATATTAGTATATATATGTAGTATTCTGAGATATGGGAAAGGAAGGTCATAAATGAGAAACCAGAAGATTAGAAGAATCACCAGCGAGTCAGTAAGAAAAGCCAAGCAGGTTCAGCTACGCAAGTGGGACTGTGAGAGTGACTGGTAGCTAAGTTTCTGGGGGGTATTGTCTCTGTGAATCTGTAGTCAAGACATCCAGTGATGGTCCAGGGCTGCTTTAGGTCAGAAGAGCCAAAGTTGAGGAGAAGAAAAGGACAACCTGATTCCCTCCAGGCAGCTCTGGGTCTTTCCATCACTTTCGACCAAGGTCACCTTGAGAGGGTAATGGCTGCCGCTTTACTTCCACCTAGTAAATCTTGCACAATTTCCTTATCTGGCCAATGCCAACAGAACAATCCAGGGAAGAGGGTATGAAATATGCTTCTCAAGATAACCAAGGTGCTAATGGAATGATTCAGCACACCTAAAGTCATCAAGACACAGCTTGTAAGTGCAAACAGGATTTTGCCTCTGGTTCTATAATGGTTTACCTTATTATGTCTTCATGATTTGGCTCCTGATTCCTTTGCTCACCTCTGCCTTCTTGATTTCTGTGCTGCATCCTCTCCCTCTACTAAACCACTGCTAGGGCTCTGGCTATGAGGTGGCCTCTCTGACTTTTGTGCAAGTGCACTGGAACCCTGCCTTTCCTCATTCTTTGTCTGGCTGACTGTTATTTACCTTTTTGGTCTCAACTAAGCTGTTACTGCCTCCAGAATGACTTTCTTATCCCCTAAAGACTGGTTTAAGCGCTTCTGTGTGATAGGATCTGATGTTTGATGCTATCTTAGGACTCAACACCCACCCTCTATCTGGGCAGAAGCCTGCTGCTCTTGCTCACTGTTGTATAACCAACACCTCACACGGTGGCTAATAAATCATAAATAACCACAAGGTTTAGTAAGTTGTTTAACTCCCTCTTGGGACTATAAACTCAGTTGAGACAAGGAGTTTTGTCTTACCTAATACATCCTCCGTCTATAACATAATGTCGATTTATATAAGATATGCTGAATTAATGAGGCCAAAAATATTGAGAAAAGCTTAACATTTAGATAATCAATTGAATGTGTTCTTTACCTGGTAAATAAGGAAGACAAAGACCTTGTCAGAATTAACTCGGGAAAGAATATTCTTCAGCTCAGTTCATGAGCCTCGTTAATCACTCTTCTCTGTTCATCTCTTCAGGCACAGTTATTAAAGTTAATTTATTTCATGAAATTCTAGGTTATTCTTTCTGGTTTTAGTGACACCACAGTACAACTGCAACTTCTTTAAAAGATTCAGAGGTTAGGGGCGCCTGGGTGGCGCAGTCGGTTAAGCGTCCGACTTCAGCCAGGTCACGACCTCGCGGTCCGTGAGTTCGAGCCCCGCGTCGGGCTCTGGGCTGATGGCTCAGAGCCTGGAGCCTGTTTCCGATTCTGTGTCTCCCTCTCTCTCTCTGCCCCTCCCCCGTTCATGCTCTGTCTCTCTCTGTCCCAAAAATAAATAAACATTGAAAAAAAAAATTAAAAAAAAATAAATAAAAAAAAAATAAAAGATTCAGAGGTTAAGCCAATAATAAAGGATGTGAATAAATTATCATTATTAGAGAATGAGAAAAACACTCTGACTTCCTTTAAAAATTCTTGCTTTTTATGCTGTTAGGCTTGATTACTGGGAGAGGTGCATTTAACAGTTCTGCTTGCTCATGAATTCTGATAAAGTCCAGGGAATGAAGTAATTATGGTCCTCGTTCAGAAGGAGGCTGCAATCCAGATGTAGTACATAGCAAGGTAGAGTTACTAATGTGTTTTCTATGAAAATACACTGGTTTCAATAGGAAAACCAAAGTGAAAGAATATGCTGTACATTAAAGTGAATCCTAAATCTTATAAATCCCTTTGAGGAAAAAAACATGGAGGAGAAAATGACATGAACTAGAGTACGATCTAGGAAAAGACATGTACTGTGTATTAATGGCTATATTGGCATGCCACAGGAGAGGGATAAGAACACTTTTTAAAGATAAAATCAATAGTATCAGCCACTTCAGCTAAACGTGAGAAGATAATCCTTTGAGAGATAAAGGAGAAAGTTTTAGATGATTAGCACGTCCAAAGTTTTACCTATTTTAACAAAAATGTTAGTTAATAAATGCAGCCAAAAGTGTTAATTAGCAAGTTAATGAATAAAGGTTTGTTTACATTCTTTTAGGATGAATTATTATTTGTTAGTAGAAGACTTTATTTCTCTACGAGTGTCAACACACTCAAGTGTTGGCGGAGCCTGGATGAAAGACGAGATGTTTATAATAAGCACACAATTGTAGAGGTTCAAATGCAGGACTTTTTGTTTAAACAAATGATTATGGCTAAAGTAGAAGTGTAAACAGGGCCATAACTCATGACACATCAATTCTTTTTCCTGCTGCAGCCATTAGTTTTACACCTTGCCAGTAACACCCATATGACTGCAACAAAATAGACCATAACTAAAGGATTTGGTAAGACTATGCTTTACAAGAAAACAAAAACAGATACAACATTACGGAAGTCCTGTGAATTGCTGTTTCATGAGTTTCCTACACCCATGGAGCTATACTACACTATGGGGACGTCTGCTATCTGAATCTTCTTTTGCTTCCAATTCTGTTATATTTATATTGACCTATTCTGCTTCTGGATTACATAAACTAGTCAAAGGACCTAAATAATATCGGAGTTAATTTTATTTTATTTATTTATTTAAATTTTTTTTTTTTTATGTTTATTTATTTTGGAAGGAGAGAGAGACAGAGTGTAAGGCGGCAGGGGCAGAGACAGAGGGAGACACAGAATCCGAAGCAGGCTCCAGGCTCTGAGCTGTCAGCACACAGCCCGATGCGGGGCTCGAACCTGTAAACCAGGAGATCGTGACCTGAGTGGAAGACGGAGTCTCAACTGACTGAGCCACCCAGGTGCCCCGATCAGAGTTAATTTTAAAGAAATGGAGATCTTGGTATCAGGCCTTTCCATCTGCTACTGTATCATGACCTAGATTATATGTATGGAACATACTTGAATAGAACCTGGTCATGGTTATATAGAAGTGAATGCTGCTTTTTAATGACATAGCAAAACTTGGGAGTCTTCAATTCAGAGCTCTATTCACTCATGAGTATACCGAGATAAAGTCTTCAAACAGCTATTCATTAATCGGGAAGTAAAGTGGTAATAGCATGGCAAGGAATTCTGAGGTTAATGGCATCTTGGTGTAATTGAGAGTAAAGCTGGCTCACTAACTTTGCCAGCTCCCTGTGAGCATCATACACGCACATCATTCTATCCTTTCCTAAGGGGACGTCATCCTGGAGTGTGAAGGTCATTAAAACAATGGCAGCAGCCACAAAAACCGTATCTTGGTTAATACCTTGGACACCTCTATGTTAATTTCATATATATTACACACTTCTCTGTTTTCACAAGTATTGCTTCTAAATGCAGCATTGTCAGGTTGCTAAGTGTAAAAGTACAATTATCAGTAATTTTGAATTTGAGTTGCAGATACAGTGATAATTCATGTGAAATGTTCTATTGAATGATTTGAAAATCACTAAAAGCCCTCACAGTTATTAACTTTTTGGTCAGTTGTCTAAATTTCTTTCCCCTCAAAAGAGTACAATGATGTGGGCAGCCTAAGGCAGCAACCTCATTAATGAGTGTTCAAATATGAAAGTTGCCTTTCTCCAAGTCGATTTCTCACTGCCCAGATATTTATTCTTCATGCCTTTTTAAAAAGTTTATTTGTTTATTTATTTATTAAAGTTTATTCATTTTTGAGAGAGGGGAGGGGCACAAGTGGGTGAAGGGGAGAGAGAGGAGGAGACACAGAATCCGAAACAGTCTCCAGGCTCTGAGCAGTCAGTCTGACATGGGGTTGGAACCCATGAACTGTGAGATCATGACCTGAGCCGAAGCCAGACACTTAGCCAACTGAGCCACCCCGGGGGGGGGGGGGGGGGGCTTAAGTTTTTTTGTTGTTTTTTTTTAATTTATTTTGAGACAGAGAGAGTGTGAATAGGGAGGGGCAGAGAAAGAGGGAGAGAGAGAATCCCAAGCAGACTGCTTACTGTCAGCACAGAGCTCAACGTGGGGGTCGAATTCACAAACTGAGATCATGACCTGAACTGAAATCAGGAGTCAGATGGTTAACTGACTGAGCCACCCAGATACCCCCAGATAATATTCTTCATGCTTGATCAGTGTCTTGTGGCTTGTTAGCACCATTCAAAATGCTGCCACTGGTTTCTGTATAACATACACAGTAGACTATAGTCACCAATGTACCAGGCTTCTTGTTAGCTTTGAGACCTCTCTCTTTTAAGAGGGCTGGAATCTGAAGGATGATCTGCCCCTATTTCAGGAATCACGTTAGAGTATCAGCGTAGTTTAATTTCATTTATTCCTTAATTCTGATATCTATCTATCTCTAATACGTACAGGTCAGAAAACATAGTATGAACTAAAATGGGATTCAAATCACATGATTTATCTACCTGTTAAACACGTATGAATGTCAATTAATATGCTACAGAGTGTGCTGAATGCTGGGGAAACAAAAATGCAAGCATGTAGTTTCAACCTAAAGAAGTTTAGCAACAAGGAGAAGAGAAAGATTAAATAAAAACTTAAAATTCAATATAATTTCAGTGCTTTAAAACCTTCAACAGAAGGAAAGGAGGATGCTAATTAAAATATTTCCTCACTCCCTGTTGATGTTGCAATTTCAATCAGGCACAAAAATTTTATCTTTAATATCAAATGATATTGAAAGTCCTCTGTGGTATCTGCGTGATGGCTTTGTCATTAACATTTCAGTCTGGGGCATCGTTACATCCATAGCAATGAAGTAACTTTAAGACAGTGAAACAAATGGCGAAGTATTTTTAATCACTAATTGTATATCTTTTTTTGTTTCACAAAAGAACAATCTTATAAGGTAAGTTCATGGTTCTAGAAAGATCTATTACTAACAGTGACAAGAACAAAATGATAAATTCAGCTAGAAGTATGTAAGTGAATTCATGCATTAGATTGCACTTTTAACTATAGATAAACATATGGTAGTATTCAGAAGATCTAGGGGGATGGTCTGGTTAAGAATGTGAGCTAATATCCTGGGTTTAAATATCCACTCCATCATGTACTAGCTCTGTACCTTACCAAGTTCCTTAATATCTTAAAACCTCATTTTTTTTTTGCATCTGTAAAATGATGGTATTAATAGTATCTGTGATTAAATTAGATAACAAAGTAAATGCTATAGTACCTGGTACATAATAAGCAATGAACAATTAACAGTCATGATTTCTAGGATATTATTGGTCTTGTTATTTCAGTTCACCCTAAATTTTATTTAATCTGATCTATAATAGGAGTGTGTGTGAGAAAAATCAGTCTGTCCTTATTCTGTTTTAAGAACACTCGGTGGGTGAAACAGTAATGTTATGAAATTGATACAGAGTCATGTTAAACATTATTCATTCATTCCTCATAGATTTATCAAATTCTTAGTAAGCGCCAGGTGCCAGTTGTTAATTTTGTGTTTTTGTTCTCAAGAAGCTTTCATTTGCATCAGAAAACATCTTGAAATACTCAGTATTCAGATATGGATGCCCTGAAAATCTGACCAGTAATCTTAGCAGTATATAATTAACGATCGTTTTCTATCATTTAGAGATGATAGTTGTTGTGGACTGGATGTTTGTGTCCAACACCCCACCTCTCAAATCCAGACATTGAAATCTTAACCCCTCATGTGATAGTACTAAACAGTTGGGCCTTTGGGAGATAATTAGGTCATGAATGGGATCAGTGCCCTTATAAGGGGATGAAGTAATCAGAGCTTGCTTTTTCTGCCATATGAGGATACAAGAAGAATTCAGTCGTCTGCAACCTGGAAAAGGGTCCTCACCAGAACTGGATCATGCTGGCATCCGGATCCCTGACTCTCAGTCTCTAGAAGTATGAGAAATAAATGTATTGTTTAAGGTATCCACTCTATTGTATTTGCGTTAGAGCAGCCGCATGGACTATGACAATAGCCTTTGGAATTCCTGAGTTGTTGCAAAGCAATTTTACCCCCGAGCCAGTAACTCCCAGTACCTGACCGCAATTCCATCATCTGGGCCCTTCCCATCCCATACCCAACCCAAATTACTACTCAGGTTGGTCTGGCCATTTTGTGCTAGACTCTTGCTTGCCCTGATAGTAAATAAACTTGCGTGGCTTTTTTCTTCATTAAGGGTTGGTTTTTTTTTCTGTTTAAAAAGTTTTTTTTTTGTTGTTTCTGTAAATTTTCAACAAACCTCCATGTCTCCTGCTGCCTATACATCCTATTTATAGAATGTTAATTGTTGTTTCAAGAGATCTTTTTTTTTGAGTGGTCATTTCAGTTGAGAATTTAAAGATGGTTCTAAAATTGGCCTCATTATTCTAACAGCAAAGATATTTAGAGCACCTATTATGTGCTGGGCATTGTGTTATGTGTTAAGAATATTAAAAATTATAAAATAGGAGAGTGGTAATGCAGAAGTGTGGGAAGGAGTGACTAATATGCCTGGAGAAATGAAATGTTTTATGAAAGGAAAGACCTTTGACTAGGGTCTAGAAGGTGAATGTCAGATGATGAAGGGATATTGGTCAGGGGGGCCAGATGGTAAAGTAGCCAGGAGAAGTTGTCAAGATGTTTGGCAAGCAGTCTGTCAGTCTGGAGTGTTTGGCAGATTGGCTGGAAAGGGATGTTGAGGCCAGATTATCATGGGCCCCTAAGGTCCCACTGGGATACATGGATTTATTCTGTAGGCAAACGAGAACCCTACAATTTTTTTTAAGCAGATGAGTTGTAATTACAGCTTCAATATTTCGTGTATTCTGACTTACTATATAAATAGCCAGCTCAATTTAATGAATAGTGTTACTTAACAAAATCGCAAATCTGATCTGTGTTAAACAATTCTGCTACCAGAGAGAAAAAAATACATTTTCGAATATAATTTCCTTAAATTTCCTCCTTGATCTTTTGCTTCCTCGTTCCTGCTATTTTTTGGTACTTGGTGGACTTGTTTTCTCTTTTGGTTCTTTCCTCTTGAGATTTCAATTCTGTCCTTTCCTTTCCACTAATAGTAGCATGAAATTTGCAGGATTTGTTCAATAGTGCCAAGGAAGGCTGTGGCTTTATTCTGCAGCATGCCCCAGAGATCATCAATTAAGCTATTTTTGTAGTATGGAAATCTATATAGTTTCAATGTTCTAGTATGAATATTTTCACAATATATTGTTTCAATACCTATGATATTTTTATAATTAGAAATGTCAACAGGGAATTCTAAAAATGTCTTCTTTTAACGTAGTTATAGTCAATATTATTTCTAACATTAACAGTGTTAAATCTCTGTAATTTATAAAAGGCACAATCTCAGAATTCATGAAACAGAAGTTAAATTACTTTTCTCCACGAGCATAAAACAATTCTATAATTTAAGAACATATGATGGAAAGAATAGGCAATTAATAAGAGCCAAAACCCATTTTTTTTCCAGGTAGTTTCATTGGAGACTTGTTCTTCATGTGTTTTTGCTCTTTAACTTTTCTGTTCTTTTTTCTAGTACAGAAGGAAATAGTTGCTGTATATTTCTTCCTGAGGCACACACTGTAAATATACTGTGAGTCAGGAAAACACAGAAAAGTTCCAAGGTTGGCAAATCATTTTAGAAGGAAAAAGTCATCAGGAACATGAGACTCCAAAGAAACAGATGTAAGAATTACTTTTTATAAGTTGTGTTGCAGAATTTTTTCCTAATCTCCCAGTTTTAGAAAATATGTACGTGTATGGATCAGGATGGTTCAGAAAAAAAGATACTTGGACTTTAGAAATTTAGAAAAAAATTTAAATATTGAAACGACATTGCCTTCCAATTTCAACGGGATTAATTTATATCAGGCCCTGGATAATTTGGCAACATATAAATAGGTGGATATTAATATCTGCTTAATATCTGTTTTATTAAGAAAAACTGAATAATGTTGACAGCAAAAGAAAGCAAAATCATTTCAGCATTTTTACTTCAGGTTTTTTTCATGACTGTTCCCATTTCCGTTGAGGAATTCTGTTTCTCTTGAGCTTACATAGTGAACAAAATTAATTTGTTATTCAATTAGAATCTGTGTTATTTTTTCCTGTATATAATTACAGTTGTTTTGTATAAAATCAAATAGAGGACACCAGAAAACAGAGTAGAAGTTTTAGGCCATGAGTTTGGGAGTAATTTGATGCGTATTTTAATTGTGAGATTATGACTGACATGTATCGGAGTGAATGGATAGAAATATGTTCACATTTATTTGTTGAATTTATTTAATTATACATACTAATATCTATATTTAAATGAATTATATTAATGTTGATATTTGTGTTAATATTTTGAATTATTCACATTAACTATTTAAATATAGACGCGGAGAGTAGTAAGGGGTCTTAGAGATTTTTTAGTCTGTCTGCTCACCCACTGTAGAAACACCTTCTGTAATAGTCAACATTTACCTCTGGATACTTGTGATGAGAATCTCACTTCTTTATGATGCAATCCACTATACAACATGAAAAAATCTGATTTTTGAGCTAAACTCACCCATTCCAATTTAGTAAAAGTGGTTGTGTTAAAAAAAAAAAAGTGGCTGGGGGAGTAGTAAAAGACAGGGAAAAGATCCTCAGGAAGTTCACAACTTGGCAGAGGGCTAGCCAAGGGCATTAAATGCTGACCAGAGACGGACATTTTAAAAGCCACAAACCCTATTGCTTCCCATGTTCCTGGCATGGCCAGATCTTCCCCCAGCTGCTACCTTTCCAAGGAGCTCAGGAAACATGAAAAAAAAAATATATATAAAGGAAACAAGTATTTTGTCTTTTCACACTTTCTAGGATCAGGCTCATGTATTATCTTAGATTAAAAATCTTCAGGTATTTTTGTCTAGTATCTGTTTACTGGGTACTTAAAAAATGTTCTCACTGGTATAGAGTAGTTTAGTGCACTGAATAAGACTGAGGTCTTGCCTAAGGTTCATATCCTGCCTCTTCTACTTCATAGTATGGCTTTGAACATGTTATCTAACTTCTCTGTTCCTTGGTTTCCTCATCTGTAAAATGGGAATGAAATAGTACCTTCTTTATTATGAGACCTCAGTACATTAATATGTGTGAAGTGTTCAGCAGCATGCCTAACACATGGTGATCACTCAATATGGCTTTTATTATAGAAGCTACATATTTCACCAATACTTATACCTTCTTATATTAACAAGTGAGGATTTAAATATTCCAGTTGTTGAGAGATTTAATCTCTTATTTTGTGTCTGCAGAGTCAACGCATTAGCAGTGGGTTAAAAGGCAGCCACAGCTGTGTGAATTGTAAGGAAAGAAAGATTTCTTGCTTCTGCCGAAATATTTCTTTAATCTGATTCCCAAAATACCTCAAAAAAGAGACAAGTTTTTATTCCACATTTAGAGAGAAGCAGTTTAAAAGCACATGCTCTAGAATGTTACTTAGCACAGTATACATTAATTTAGGATAATATATTAATGGTTGTCAGTCCTTTATAGTTTTGAAAGAGGGGAGGTGCAAAAGGGAAAGATGTGGGAGTAAGGATACCAATGAAGAGGAAACAGTTGGAGAAGGGGAGCGGAAAGCCCAGAAGCACGCTCACTGTATTACTTTGTTCCTCAGGCCTGTCCTATTTAGCTGCATGTAAATTCCCCACGTAGTCTGTGGGCAAATGCCTACCTTCATGGGAAATAAGCCTGTGAATTCTTTGAGAGTCCTCACCTTTGCTGACCTGGTATTCTCTCCTGAGATATCTGGAACTTTTACAGGATTTATTTTTACAATTGGATGAAAAAAAAAAAGACATTGTGTTTTTGTTCAAATTTTGTCATTCCACCAAACGGAAACCCTCTCTCCTCTTCTTTTCAATAGCTTCCCCTACCCTGCCGTCCCTCGTGCCTTTACAAGCACCACCATCCCAGGCTGCAAAGCAGGGAAGCAGCGTCTACAACTCTACCTGAAGTGTCTTTCAAGTCTGCTATTGATCTTGGTAGCCATGTCACTATGTTGGTTCAGATCTTCACTCTACACGATAGAGTCCTAACTGGTTCTGTGCTTCCATTTCTCCCTCTCTAGGTACCTCGAAATGACCTTTTGAAAACTCCATTCCAGCACTTAACTCTTTGTTTTAAAAATCACTAATGCTTCCCTATCGCCTAACAAGGAAATATCTACGTCGTTAGCATATCTGACAAGGTCATTCCTGAACCTTGCTGAGCCTGAGATTCAATCTGCTGCACCTTCTCCTCCTAACTTGGGTAGCAGCACTGAGCTACCAGCTGTTCCCTGGATGCACTCTGCTGTTTTCCATATTGTTCCCCTCTGCTTAAAATGCTTATTCTGTTTGCAGCTGCCCTTTCATCTCTAAAGACCCTTCAGGACCCTGATGTGACCACTCTGTCATTCCCAGGCAGAATAGCTGCTTTTTCTGTGCTCTAGTAGTTGTGTGTGCATGTATTGATCACTGTGCTTCTCACAGAATGTTCTAAAAAAAAAAAAATATATATATATATATATATATATAATTTGTTTTTTGTCTCTTCTATAAGTTTCAAAAAGGAATCAACAGGGTTTGAATCTCAAACACCAGTGTGTGGCATGCCATAGGTACTCAATAAATGTTGATTGTTGAATGGCTTATACCTCAGATTCCCCATCCCTGCTAATTTCAATGCTACCTTGTCAGGTCCACTTCACAGTTTCCTGTGCTCTGATTCTCTCCCATGCAGAGCGCTTTTTTTCCTTTCATGAAAAACTATACAAATTTCTTTATTCCTGATGGAGAGTTTTTTTTATACCTTATCATTAAAAATATCTCCTTATTTATAAGTTAGCTGAAATAGAATTGTGTCCAGAGATGCCTGTATTCCCTGGATCTGTGTCTTATGTCCAGCAGATGCTTAGGATATTTGCTGAATAGAGTTAAGCCAAGAAAAGCCAATCCTTAGCACATCTTCTGAAAAGATATGCATGACCCGAACACTGCTCCACAATGTCTGGTTTCATTGTGGTTTCTGAGGACAGAAATTCTAAGAGAAAAAAATATGTTTGCCAAATAAAAGTTATCAGTAATTCACACAGTACAGGGGATACATTCATTTAGATTTCTTTTCTTTTTAAACCTAGTTAATATCAGGATGGAAATGATACGAAATTCGAAGGAAGACCAGCAAAGTAATTTAGGAGCACAGAGGACTTAAAGCGAGGGTGAATTGAATGGTTTCTATTTTAGGATTCTTGGGTACCAAGGACTAGATTATGAAGGTTGAATCAGGAAGGCAAGATGATGTCAATGGCAAACACTACCTGTTCTGAAAATTTTCTAGTGTTATACTAAACAGACCTTTCTTCTTCCAGCCCAGTGTCAGGCACCAGAATTCAGTTTAGTCCTGATAATAATATGTATGGTTCAGGTACGTTAGGGGGCAAACATACTTTCACGGGGATCATAAAATTTCTTTGGGGGAAATGTGTGTGTATTTCACAAACTCATCAGTAAATGCCTGGAGTACCACCTGTTCCTAACTTGGGAGCTGTATAAAATAAATTTATATACAATTGAGTTATTGATGAGTTAAAAAGATACTTAATGTCTAACAACAACAACAACAACAAAAACCAATGGGAATAATTTTAGAAAAGGGAGGAGTTGAAAGAAAAAGGTTTGCCAAGACAGGGTAATAAATAGGCAATAGAGACAGATGAAGAAAATTGGAAAAAAGCTAGGTCATGATGAAATGTCATTAAGTCATTTAAATCACACATTTGGTGATGAAGGAGGAATTATCGGTATATTTACAAGATAGAAAAGTTTTTCAAAAAAAGGAAATTAATTCTGAGGATAGGCAGCTGAAAAGGCCTTGGGAGTTAAAAAAAAAAATTATAAGTCACAAGATATCTCCCTGGGAGACAGAACTGGAAAACCGCTGATTTAAAAAAGTTAACTCTTCTCCCCAAGTCTCCCGAAAGACTGTGGACTAGCTTAATTTATATTTACTTCCGTAGAAAATGTTTCAACACAAAGTTTTCGCAAGGAGACCACAAAGTAAAGCGGTTACATACTTTTCCAAAATAAACACTACTAATTATAAAATTTCATCAAATATAAATGGAGAGCGTTTTCTTTTTCTTCTTTTCTCTTTCTTTCTTTCTTTCTTTCTTTCTTTCTTTCTTTCTTTCTTTCTTTCTTTCTTTCTTTTTCTTTCCCTCCCTCCCTCCCTCTCTCTCCCTCTTTTTTTCACCAGTTTCAAAATATTTGAGGAAAGGAAATAATTCATTTCCCTAGGAGGTCCAACTGTGTGTTTCAGAGTTCCTACACCCTGGCCCAGAAAAGCAGACATAATCGGATGTGTGTGCGTATTTTCTGCGAGGTGCGTCAGCATTTTATCAACTTCTCAAAAGTGTCAGTGGCCCTGAGAAGTTCAAATTCCCGGCACCAGATTGTCTTTGGGAGTCCCTTTCAGCTCTCAATGTACCGTAATCCCACGAATCTTTGTTCTTGTAACCTAGCCTGTTTTGAAACCCCTTCTTCCACACATCTAGGACTGCCATCCAAGTGATGCTCTGCGAAGCGGGCTAAGCTGTGGAAGTTCCCCCTGGACCCGGGGCTGGGGAAGGGCATGAACAGCGCAGCTCCCCGAGTCCGCTCACCACTCCTTACACAGGCAGCGGAGCTGGGGCAGCTCCAAGTGCGCCGAGAAGTGTAATCCCTCCGCTAAGTACTTGGCTCTCAGTCTCCAATCACTAGTGGGAGCTGGAGAGGGCAAGTGAAAAAAAAAAAAAAAAAAAAATCCAGAGGCAGCCGAGGAGCGAGAGGAAAAAAAAAAAAAAAAAAAAAGTCCCGCGGCGGCGGCAGAGCGGCCGCGGCGGCCAGAAGTTGACGGTGCGGCGGGAGCGGGGCGCGGAGTTGGCGTGGGGCCTGCGCGGGGCGCCCGGACAGTTGGGGGGCCGCGGGGACAGCGGCGCTCAGGACGCCGGTGCCGGGAGCTCAGCGGCGGGTAAGGCGCGGGGGGGGGGGGCGGGGGGGGGTGGCTTGCGCGCGGGGCTCGTCCCTGCAAGCGAGCGGGAGGCAGCGGAGCCGGCGTGGGCAGGGGGGCGGCGCGGAGCCGGTGGCGGCGCTGCGGTAAGGAGCCAGCGCGCAGGGGGAGAGGAGGAGAACGTGCAGCGCGGCCGTGGGGCGGCGCGGCGGCGGGCAGCGGGTCACAAGGTGGCCGCCCGGGCTTTGTGCGCGGGCGGCGCTGCCGGGACCCCGAAACCTCGTGCCGGCGCTGGCGGGGAGTTGGGGGCAGAGGCAGCTGCGGGCGGGACACGTGCTCCGGACCGGGGGAAGGAGGGACGCGCCGAGGCGGCGAGTCGGGACCTGCGCACCCAAGGATGGGGCGGGAGGGCGAGCGGAGGGCAGCCCGGGAACGGGGGAAACGGGCGCGAGGCCGGCAGCCTGGGAGGCAGGACCCGCAGACACCCAGCTCGGCCGAGCCACCTGCCTCGGAAGCCTCCCGGGACTGCGCTCTGCGGCGGGAGAAAGTGCGCAGCGGGCTGGTCTGGAGTCGCGGGCTCGGCTCTCGGTGTCTGCCGCTGTTGCCTCTTTCCCTCCGTCTCTTTCCCTCTGTCTCTTACTGTGTCTGTTGCGTTCTCAAATGTTTCTCTCTCTCGCGTTCTCTATCTCTGCCTCTCGCCCTCTCCCCACCTCCTCTCTCTGTCTCTCCCTGGGCCTGTTTGTGTGTGTCTCCCTCTCCCCACCCCCTTTTCAGTCTCTGTGTCCCTCCCTCTCTGTCTCCTTATCTTCTTCCCTCTCTGTCTCCTACACTCCTTTCAGTCTCTCTCGTTTGCAGGCTTTCTGCGGCTCGTCTGTCTCTACTTCTGACTCTTCGCTCTCAGCGCTCATCAATCCACTCGTGACCGTGTCTGTCAGGGCCCCATATTTCTGTCTGTCCCTTGCGGGGTTAGGGTTTCAGACATTAGAGAGGATCCTCCGGAAGTTGTCCAGTGTCTTATTCCTTTTGAGCTGCACCACTTCAGCTGGGTCCTGGGTCCTTCGCATTTGTTCTCCATAGAATGGGAACTCTGTAGTTTCCGTGAGTTATTAGGAATTGCTCTTTTCTTAGTCACCTTTCCACCAAGGTGAGGTCAGTGACTGAGCAGCCACAGAGGTGCCAGTGAAAGAAAACAGAAGAAGAGAGCCGCTTAATTGCCTCCAGCATATAAAGAGAATGTACCAAACGTATCTGCAGTGAAGCAGAACCACCTGAGAAGCGTTTCTGAATTGTGGAAAGAAACACAAAGCCTCCAATCATGAGAGGAGTCAGCTAAAAAGTATTTGAAAATAATTTGAAAAGTATTTATGGAAATGTCTTGCTGTACTAAACTGATGCCAACGAATTATCTGTGTTTCTTGCATATATTTTTAGGATCCTAGTGACAACTCTCCTAATTATTGTTTTGGGAAAATTATGAGAAATGTCCTGTGTCGACTGGGACATTTGTTTTTGAGAAAATATTCCGTCTTTGTACTCTTATACCTCTTTACACTCCAGTGATCAAGAAGAATTATTTTTAACTGCAAAGAAAATAGGAAAGGATTTGTCAGTAATTTTAAAACATGAGACCTTCCAGAGATCAATAATTTCTTTGGAAAACTCTCACTGTAAGGACGTTTTGAAGGATATTACATCTTAGTGAAATATGCAAGTTATTACACACTTAGATCATTGTGTGATGCAAAACCAGGTTGTGTGCTGTAAGCAAATCATAGTAGTGATGGTTTTTTATGGGAAACATAGCTGGGAAATTAATTGCTCTGATTTTCACTGTTTTCTTTAGTCATGCATAATGTACCTTTGTTTTTAGCAAAATATGGCCGAGGGCTACAAAACTTGATACAGTGTGTTATTTGTCCAATCTGAATTACCATTTAGAAAACCACCTTTTCCTTTTGCTCACGAGATAGAAGTTGATATGATCTCATTACTCATGTGCCAGGGTCTCCTGATGAGTTTTAATGGCACTGATTTGTGATTTTAAATCAAAATGTTAGCTTTTGGTGAGTTAAAATCCTGATTTATGTCACGTTAGTGAATCATCACTATTTATAGGGGCTTTGCCACCTTGTCTGCCAGGTGCTGCGTGGTGTTTAGCCCAGGCAGGGTTGTCTGAATTCCCTGTTAGATTATTGTCCCTCAGTGACGTGCTGCCTCTACTTGGGGTGTGTTCACATATGTCCCTCAGAATGTTCCAGTCATTAAATAATATTTATTAAGAGGAAATTGACTTAATTTTTTCCTCGTAAACTTTGAAAACTGTGTGAGATGGCCTGATAAAACATTTTTATACAGTAAATACTGATTTTATTATTTAACAGTGTAAGATCATTTAAAATGTGATCTCTTTTGGTGCATATAGCAGCCTCCAGCAGTCAACTCGTGTTTATCATCCAACTCTAAAGTCAGTTGTCACCCCCTCCAACCTGGCAAATCCCTTCCTAATTTTCCTAAGCCTCCTCATCTCTGCTGCTCCGTTTCTGGGCACACCTCTCATTGTTTCCCTCTCCGCCCGTCTGGTTCCTTGCCGGGCTCTTCCTCACTGGGCCGTCTTTTCATTGAAATAAAATAGTGTGTCTTTTCTTTCCTTCCCTGAATTTCGGATGCCCAGTGAAGTACCTGCCCTAAGATAGTCAAAAAAATCCTTGAAGGGTGATTTGTCTTTAACTTGTGATGCTAATTCTCTGTAGGTGCAGTAGCTCAAAGGAAATGCTATAGTATGGTGTAATAGATCACAGACGGAGGGATGAGACAGTCTTAGAAAGCATCTCCTCACACACATTAATATTAAAGATGAAGAGGATGAGGCCTAAACAATTTGAAAACCTTGTTCAACAATAGACAATGAAGCCACAGTCCTTTCCCCTGGACTCCTGCTTGCCTTCATTCGCTAGAAGTAAATCCATTACCAGGAGCTCACATTTACTATCTAAGCTCTGAAGATTTCTTCTCATGCTGACCAGTGACAGTCATGCGTGAAACTGACCATCTTGCAACAACTGATAATCATTGGTTATACGTAATCATGGAGGTAATAGCTGTCTTTCGAACATTGACTTCTAAGTGCATTTATGCGAAGCGTTGTGCTGTGTCATCTTGGGCAGACTACTTACTTCTACCTGAATAGAAGATTCACATTCTCTGGATTAAATTTTCTCCTCTGTAAATTTCTGTGCATGTGTTGAGTGGGGGTAGGGAAAAAAGAAAGGAAGTTTGGACCAGATTAGGAGCACTTTTTGAAGTTTTTCTTCAGAGACCACCAGTTTAACTCCCAGACCAACTACATATTCATCTGTTTTACATATCAGACTTCCCTGTGAACTTTTGTTTGAAAAAAGACTAACACAGTTTAAAGAAAGCTTCAAGACCACTTACTTTTCCAATCTCTCTTGTGATTCTTGAATTTCATAATCAAGGTAATTCCTAGCTTTTAAATCTGGGTATTTGGAGGATGGTTGATAAAGTTATTAGGATGGAAGGAGAAGCTGATTTAAAAAAAAAAGTTTATTTTTGAGAAAGAGAGAGAGGGAGCATGAGTGGGGGTGGGGCAGAGAGAGAGGGGACAGAGGATCCAAAGCAGGCTCTAGTGGGCAGCAGAGAGCCCGGTGCAAGGCTGGAACTCAGGAGCCATGACATCATGACCTGAGCCGAAGTCAGACTCTCAACTGGCTGAGCCACCCAGACGCCCCAGGAGGAGAGGATTTTGCCTGAGAGATACTAATTTCAAATTCTCATATGCTGAATTTGATGTGATGGTAGAAATTTGAGTGGAAATGTCGGACTATATAGAGGCACCCAGTATTCCCAGGAGGGAGGGGATAGGGCTAGAAATACACACTCACACTGAATTTATAATTAAAATTGAAGAAAACTAAAACTTATTAGAGATAGATAAATAAATGAAGGTTTGGGAGTGGACAAGAGGGGCATTTTGTTACTTCTGAGTATTTATTAAGGTCTATAGTATTGAGACAAAAGTAGGGTATTATATAATAATGTACATCAGGCAATAAACTGTTTTCACGATTTTTAGAGTATCTACTTTACATCCTGGTAATCTTAATTACATTCATTTTACTTAAATGTTTGAGTAAGGGGCCTCCTCTCTGCCTGGTGTTGTTATACACCTCAGGGATACTGTAGCCCTAAGAGACCCCAGGCTTCTGCTGTCGTTGAACTTGCATTCTAGAAAGAGAAAACAACCAGGAGCAAGCACATGAGTAAGACCATTTCCAGGAGTGAAGATTGACATTCGGAAAATAAGACAGGGAGGTATGACAGCACGTGACTGGGGCTATTCTTTATATGGGGTAGCCATGGAAGTCCTTTCTGAGGGTGTCCCTGAATACCAAGAAAGCCAGCACAGTGGAAATCCAGGAGAACTTCCTGGAAGAGGGAATATCAAAGCTGTCTCTAAAGCAGCAGCAAGTTGGGCACATGCTTGTCAGTGTGGTTGGACTCAGGCAATTAAAGGAAATGGTAAGAATGAGGTCAGAGAGATAGCCAGGCCCATGTTATGGAGTATTTTATTGAACCACCCTGGAAGATTTTATACAGAGGAGTCAATAAGTATGACTTAGCATGTCTGTAGCGTGAGCAGGAATGTCTGAAGTAAGATGATGAGGGAGGCTATGAGAAGGATCTCGCTGATAGTTCGGTGGTTTGGCCAAGGGTGGAACCCAGAGAAATTGATCAGATGTTGTTCTTATTACTGAATAAGAGTCACGGAGTTGAATCATTTCCCCCATCTTGATCAACATTGCAGCAATCCACTGGCTCAATACTTGCTTTTACTCTTACATCCACACTTCATTTCCCACATGTCACCTCCTTACCTTCCTTCAAATATCTCCTGGGCTATAAGCGCCTTGACCCAGAAGGTGCAGTATATCCTGGCAAGGTTCTTCAGGGCAGACTCTGGACTATGCAGGGATGCTTGACAGTTTCAACTAACTAACATCACTTCATTTTACATACAATTTGTGTTCTGGTTACAGAAGAAAGGAACCAAGTAAGTTAGAATTCCTTTAATCAGGCTTCAGTGGCATTTTTCTCCAGCTCTCAGCTTTGAAAACAGCAGTGCTTCTGTAAGAACTTCACTGCGAAGTCCGCGTTGTTAGATGTGGATCTCACCCATCCTTGTATCTCAGCCCTTTGCAAAGAACCAGTACATAGGAGGCATTCAGTACATATTTGTGGAATGCTGCTGAATGCAGTCTTCTAGAGGACCTATAGTTTTCACTCAGCTCACTTCAGTTCTCTTGTCTTTCAGCAAGTATATGGCTGCATGTGCCTGCAGCTTTAGAAGGTACTAAGCGGCAAGTTTGGAAATGATTTTTCTGAAGGTTGTAGTTCCTTATTGGCTAAAGGAAGAAAGATACAATCCAGGGTATCTCTTCATAACCTTTTCTTGCCTGGCTCTCTTGAGATAAATATTTTAGTCATTTTTATAGCAGTTGCATAGACAGGGACTTAAACAAGTACAGACACATCTGTCACTAGTTAATTTGTTGATTTATGAACCTAAAATGACTCCCAAGGAAGTCTGTAATGATGGTGCCTTTGTCTAAATTAATCTATCAATAGAAATCAGTGACTTTTATCTAATATATTTTACAGACATCTTAAAAGATACGAAATTATCAGTTCTGTTGTCCAATAGACATTGAGCCATAATAGTACATATAATGAGGGATTATCCCCAAATCCTTCCTCTTATTACCGAATGTAGTGCTCTATTCAAATGGGGTTGCAAACAACTTGGAATCACCTTACTGTATCTAGCAGTTCTTTTCACTGTTTTAATCCTTTTCCGTTAGTCAAGAGGCCATGTCTTCTTTTCCTTAACTCTGTTTCCTTACCTCTATTTTGTTAATAAAACCTCCTGCAGTATCCCATTGCCTTCTGTGTCAGGAGTGTTCTGTTTGCCTCTCCAGATCCACTTTGAACCCTTCTCCCTTATGCTCTCTGGCTAGGACAATATCTGGGTGAGCTTTTCTGATTTCCAGATGGTTTAGGTCATTGGGGAACCCCAGCAGGAGATTAAGGGGAGAGTGGAGAAGAGGCTCTTAATTTTCTTGGCTCCTTCTCTGCTAGATCAACTTGGGCTATCTGGGTCCCTGCACTGAAAGGCACTACTTTTCTTAAGGTAGGCTTCCTTCCAGTAATCTCAGAATCTCTGCTTTTACTATTCTGCTTTACTGTACTATCCTTCAGGGTTCTTCTAAACTCCTGTCTGTATAGGGGCGCCTGGGTGGCGCAGTCGGTTAAGCGTCCGACTTCAGCCAGGTCACGATCTCGCGGTCCGGGAGTTCGAGCCCCGCGTCGGGCTCTGGGCTGATGGCTCGGAGCCTGGAGCCTGTTTCCGATTCTGTGTCTCCCTCTCTCTCTGCCCCTCCCCCGTTCATGCTCTGTCTCTCTCTGTCCCAAAAATAAGTAAATGTTGAAAAAAAAATTAAAAAAAAAATAAATAAACTCCTGTCTGTACCTTAGATAAATCCTCTTATCAACTTATCAGAAGTTGTAACAGTTACGGTGTCATTTTCTGTTGATTCAGCTTCTGAAAGCCTCCTTTTTGGAGGCTTCTTGGATTGATAAGAACAGTTAGCCACCCTTACCTGTATTGGACATCTGCCTTTCACCCCCATTTTTATTCTTCTATTCATGCAACAGTGGCATAGAAAACCTAAGTTGTTGTTTAATAAATCTGTCAACAAATTTATTGGTTTAAACACTTTAATTGACAGTCATCTGTTTACCTCCTCTATATGTAATTTGATTGTTTCATTCACTCTTACTCATTCATTAGCACAGGACATATTTACAGAGTCCGTATTTAGGGCCAGGCAGTATGCAAGGCATTGTGGATACCAAAAGGCAGATGTTTACCCTTATGTGGCATGAGGATTGGAAGGAGCAGGAAAAAAACAAAAAACAAAAAACAAAAAAAATCCCTAAACAATATTTAGAAATGAAGTTGTGATTAAGGCTGTGAAGGAAATTAGAAGGGTGTAGTGGGAGAGAGTAGTAGGAAGGACTCTCACTTTGCTTGAGATCACAAGCAATGGTCAGGGGCTTTTGCTGACCTGCGTCTGTTATCCAGGCTCTTTATGTATGAATTTTAGAAGATTTTCCTAAAGAGACAAATAATAAATCTTGGTAGGATAAGTAGAAATTGTAGGTAAGCCTACAGTTGCTTCATATCATTACTTAAACTTAGTATTATGGTCTACATCTGTATCCTCTTTAAGAATTTTTTTTGTGCATTTTTATGTATTTTTAAATAAAACCAAGGTCACATAGATTATCTTGTTACTTGCATTTTTCACTTAACCAGACATTGACAATACCATTGTACATCAATCTATTCATTTTAAAACATAACATTTAATGTATAACCTGATAGTTAATGATCACTGTTGGTTATATTTATTAGGATTTTTAAAAAGTTAGATAAGCATGAAGAAAATGAAAATGACTAATAATCCTACCACAAAAATAGTCTCTCGAAATTAGGAGTCTCTTGGTACTTGAGGGTATAGAAATGGCTTCAGTCAGGGGTGACTGGGTTGCTCATTGGGTTAAGCATCTGCCTTCAACTGAGATTATGATATCACGGTTAATGGGTTTGAACCCCACATTGGGCTCTGTGCTGACAGTGTGGAGCCTGCTTGGGATTCTCTCTCTCTCCCTCTCCCTCTGCCCCTTTCCGACTCATGCTTTCTCTCTCTCTCTCTCTGTCTCTCTCTCTCTCTCTCTCTCTCAAAATAAATAAATAAAATTAAAAAGAAATGGCTTAAGTTATACAGATTTTTATTTCATCAAAACTCCTTTGAATTATGTCTGATAAACCAAATGACAACAGAGAGGGAAAACAATGTAATCAAACCTCTTTTGTCTAGTAATTCCAGAAATTTTTAGGCCTAACACCATTGCTAGTTATCTCTATCTTATCACATATTAAATGAAAAATTGGAGTTTGGAGAAGTGTAGGCTATATGACTAATTCAGGAAAGCAATTTACGTATAACAGTAGGTGTTACTTTATTTCATTTCTTTCCTCGATGTATCCCATGGAACCATGGTTTTGTGAATGTCAGGTGTTTAACTCAAGACGGATCCCACGGGTGGCAGCGTCCCATTGCTAACTGTGGGGACTCTGGAGTTTGACTGGCTTTGAATCTTGGCTCTATTGCTTATTAGCTGTCTGACTTTGGGCAAATTACTGAACCTTGTTTGTCTCTGCATGATCTGTAAAATGGGGATGACAATAACAGTGATTACTTCATAGGTTTGTTTGAGGTTTAGAATAGTGAATATTTGTAAAGGGTTTAGAACAATGCCAGGCAGGTAGTAAACACCACAGAAGCATTTGATAAGTAAACAAATGATCAAAGAAATGAGGGAATTGCTATTTTCCAACTGCAATACTTCTGTGAACCTGTATTATGCTCCTGTGCCTTGTGGCAGTCCCCCAGGGGGTATTTGACCACGGGACTTGTATTTTTCCTTGCATATATTCAATGCTAGTATTGAATTAGTATTCCTTAGAACATGCTTTGGGAAAAATTGATATAAATAATTTACTAAACATTTCACCAGTCTATTTATTGTCTCCTGAAAGAAAGGAACCATTCTTGTTGCCGGGATATTTTTCCTCTGTCACGCACATCATTCTTGGGTTTTTTTTCTTTCCCTTTTTCTTTTTAAAAGTAAAATGAATATTTTTTTTTTTAAATTTTTTTTTTCAACGTTTATTTTTATTTTTGCGACAGAGAGAGACAGAGCATGAATGGGGGAGGGGCAGAGAGAGAGGGAGACAGAATCGGAAACAGGCTCCAGGCTCTGAGCCATCAGCCCAGAGCCTGATGCGGGGCTCGAACTCACGGACAGCGAGATCGTGACCTGGCTGAAGTCGGACGCTTAACCGACTGCGCCACCCAGGCGCCCCAGTAAAATGAATATTTTTTTTTTTTACCCAGAGAAAGAATTTTTGCCAGTATAGTTGTGAGTATACTCTGGACCTCTGGGACTTACTGAGCCCAAAGTTTACAGTCTATAATATTTTCTAGAAAGCTACTTACTGTTATTTTTTTTCTAACAGCAGAGAATATGTATTCATTGATGTGAACTTGGGGAATGCAGGAAACTAACAAAATAAAAATCACTCAGGTTTCTACTACACGGAAATAGCCACTCTTGACATTTTGGGTCTTTTTTTTTTTCCTTTATAAAGTTCGGAGCATAATATAATAGAGTTTTGTGTCTTGCCTTTCTTTTTCACTTGACTTTATGTAATATTCTTAATCCAAGAAACTTGGTGATTTCTGGCTTTCAGATGATTGGTAATCTACATTTCAAAAGAGTTTCCTTCCTTTCTCCCCAAATTCTGTGGCCAGAGACAATATGAAAATAAAATGGTGTATCTAGAATGAGTTTCTCTCTCATTCGGAAATTGGAACCACCTGGTAAGCAGTTGGCAATTCTTTTTAAAAGACCTGGAGTAGGTGACCTCAGGTTGCTTCATTTTTATGAGTCATTCCAGTGTTCCAGCCAGCAGCCAGATGGACGCAGAAGAGTCCGTGACCAGACTGCTTCGGAGGCATTACTTACTCATCCCAAGTGGACTGTGAGTGAACTTCTATAATCTTGAGGTTAACTAGGAAATGTTATCCAGGGAAACCTGAGTTATCCAAAACAAATTTATTTAATTTTAAGATGATAACTCTGTTTCTTTCATTTCATGTTGGAGGTAGGGCTCTCATAATATACTAATACAGAGGACAGTGTCTCTCAGTATTTTTTCTTGTCTTACAATTTTGAGTGGGAAATAATGTTGTATTTATATGGCAGTGTATAAAGACTTGAACAGTTCTAACCATTGTAAGTTTTACTCGGTGTACTTCGTAAATGACGGATTTATGCTGTAGTGATTAAAGTGTATCTTGCTCACTAAGTCCTTTTTCATTCAGAAGTCCTTCCACAATTTTGAATCCTCATCTGACTCAAGATTAAATCAGTCACTCTTTAAAACACTTATCTTTAATATCTTTAGCAAATGAAAATATTTAAACTCTTTTTTAAAGAGGAAAACCATGCTACACTGTTTAATTGAATTAAATTAGCTTTTCATGGAAATTTACCTAGGAGCTGTTTCTGGAACCAATTTGGAAAATGATCTTTGTATTCTGTGGCATTTATGTCTGATTATGTTTTTCTTAGTAATTCCCAGTGGACCTGATTCACTCCTTGCTTCAGTCATCAAACCCTTGTGAGTTTTGTAGGCAAATTAGGCATTTCCTACCCAATAATTATGCATATTTATGGAATAATGTGTGCTTCTTCTTTAGATACAGATGGTGTAAGAAATTGTTAATTCTAGAACTTAAACTTATTTAAATTTTGTCATTTTAGCATTCTGTAGAGTATGTTAAGGCTAAGATAAGTCATATATAAACTTCTCCTGAAAAATGTTTCATAGAATGTAAGTTTTGACCCCTTTACTGATAAAAGCAGGTGCTGTTGTTTTGTAAAAATGGCAGATGATCCAAAAGTTCTTAAAAAATCTGTTTCCTTGAAACCTTGTGTACTTCAGGCACATCAAAGATTTTGTATACTACATTTTCTGCTTTCTCTTAATGTTGTAATCTGTTGTTTTCCAAAGCCATGCAGAAATTGAAAACTCCTTAGAAAAACTCAGTGTTCAAGTGTTTTAGTTGTAAAATTTATCCTTTGTGATCAGCATTATGGGGACATGTTTTATATACTTTGGTACGAGGACTGTAACTTAATGCCTTTATTGCTTGATACTTCATATATATAGCACTTTAGAAGTATTAAAAACATATTTAGCTTTTCAAAAAACTTTTGCTGAATCTGCCACAGTCTGGATGTGAGACTGGCAGTTATTTTGTGCATACACGAATGCTCGTTTGTGTTCTGTATACTGTCTGTACCATCCTACTTTCCCTCCCTCTCCCCTTCTGTTTTTTCTCTCAGTTTTGCTCTTATTTTGAAAGCATCATTTCTTCGGATTACTTTTTCTGAGCCAGAGAGGTTAAAACTTGCTCATTTCTAGGATTCTGAACCTGTAGAGTATTCCCAAGGTCCTTACTAGCTTCACATCCTCTGACTGATTGGAGTTTTGACTAAGTTAGCATAATTGACATGATGATTTGATATTCTTCAGACCTAATCTTAAAATACTTTAATATCATAGACTGATACTAGCAGCAAGATAAATTTCTATTTTGTTATGAAGTCACTTATTTAACTATAATTCCACTCGGTGTTTTTATGAAATATCCACGTTTTAAACATTTTAAAAAGTGCATTCTTACAGCTAAAACTAAACATGGCATGGACATATTATACAAAATATATTGTAGGTGTTCTTATATCTAGACAGTTTTTATTCCTTTATACAATCTCTTTGATATACAAAAATCTGTAATTGCATTATATAGACTTTCTCCAAATACTCTCCAGCTTATATATTTTTTGAAATTACACATATTTATAATTGTTATTTGAAAGTTATTGTTATATATTAAACATTTTTCTTACAACTCAACTAGTATACAGCTTGACTTACCATGAGACTGTAAATTCCTTTTTTGGCTCATCTCTCCTAAACCTGGAAGGTATAATGCAGTTTAACAATAATATTTTTTTTCTTCAGTTTGTGAATAATGTCTTTCTTACAGCTGGAATTATTAAATGTTTATGCAGTGTGAAAGAACTTGATGCAGTATGTGTCAAAGAGATAATTGAGTCTTGCTCTGAGGGGAAAGATGTTTAAAATTACAGATGATACATTACCACAAAATAAATGCTGAGCACAAATAGACAGAGTATGGGAAAGACAAAATGAGAAGTTGATGAGAACATCTATGAAGTGCCATGTTGACTCAGTCTCTTATTCTGTCTTTAGATGATGCCATCAGGGGGTATGTTTTGGGAAGGCTGGGTTGGTGTTCCATGATTTCAGGCTTCAAATTCAGACTTCTATCCTTCAAATACCTTAGTTTTTCTCAATTAAATTACCCTCTTTTTGAAAATGCTTAGAATTTTTTAGTTTAACTTCCTGGATTATATTTATATTTCATTTCTCAACCAGATTATGAATTCTCGTTGAAGTGTGGCAGCAGTTCCTTAGCTCCATTTTTGCCATGTTCCTACTTTCCGTCATTGTAGAGAGCTTTGACATTGTAGCGAGCCTTGACATTGTAGAGAGCCTTGACATCTGTAATGCTCCCTTGTAGTCTTCACCTTTGTTGGCTGACAGAATGCTGATCTTCCTTGTTTTTTTTTTTTTTTCCCCCCACAGGACTCTCCTGTGGTCAACTTGATCATTTATTTTTATTTGCTTGGATTTTCCTTAGCTTCTAAATATTTTTTTCCCTTCTCTTTTTGGTGAAATTAGAGTTATAATTTCATTCAGCAACTGATTTTTTGGAGTGCTAGGCTGTAGTAGACTAGAACTGCTTGTGGTATTTCAAGTAAAGATGAACTGTAAAGATGAGCTGTAGTTTTAAATGGGATGAGTACCATGAGTTTTGTTCTTGAGTGATATTGGTGCCATTGTTAGCTTTGTTGGCCATGGGAACACATTCATGCAGTCTTTTAAGCTCCTTTTTATGATAACTAAGGCCCATTATCCTGAGAAGTCTGGTCTGTTACTTCTTCCCCTACATGCCTAACCCTATAGTTTTCCACTTTGACTTTTATTTGATGTTTTCCCCCTAGTAACTCATAAAGTTTTGGAAATCTTGTAGGTTATCCCACTGACTTGGCATTTCATGTACTGGAAAAAGTTAGTGTCTTTTGCAGACCTGGAAAATTTAATCTACATTTCCTCTTTTACATCATTTATAAAGATGTTAAATAAGACCACTTCCAGCACCTTCCCTATTTATAGCTTTCCAGCCAAAGCAATGCCTTTTTTTTTTTTTTCACTTTCTTTGTTTCTCCAGCAGAAGTTCATGAAATCCTCTGGGGAAACTTTTTTTTTTAAATAACTTTTGTGGTAGTATCTTGTCAAGGGATTCTAAAAAAAATACATGGATTGTAGCCACTGGTTTTTCCCTTGAGGCTGCACACATCTTTTAATTTGCTAAGACATAATTACTGTTGAAAAAATTCAGAGCTAATGCCCCCCCCCCATTGTTTGCTGAATTCTTCAGTGAAGAATGCTTTAGCATATGTAGACCTCACAACATTGCCAAATTACCAAGAAATAATTATAACACTAGTTTAGAGAAATTTGAAAGACGGTGGATAAAAGAGATGAAACTTAGCGTTAATAGGGATGGTTGAAATGCAATTATATATAAACAAAAAATTATATATAAGCAAAAAAGGGGGTTACTAGGGTGCCTGGGTGGCTCAGTCAGTTAAGTGTTAAGCTCTTGGTTTCGGCTTAGGTCATGATCTCATGGTTGGTGGGATCGAGCCTGAGTTGGGCTCTGTGCTGGCAGTGGGGATCCTGCTTGAGCTTCTTCTCTCCCTCTGTCTCTTTGCCCCTCCTCCCCTGCTTGGGTTGTCTCTGTCTCAAAAATAAATAATTAATTAAAAAAGGTGGGGGGTTATTGTGTCTGAGTCTTTCTTAAGTTCTAGACCATGTTCTAAATAAGTCCATCCTGTTTAAGATAGTAGTGATTGTCATCTCCATGTTACAGGTGAAGGAATTTAAGGCACAGTGAAGTTCAGGTGTAGGACTTAATCTAGATCCTAATCTATACCTAGCATAGGACCATCTGATTCTAAATCCTTGCTTAAATGTTGAAAACCTCTTAGAGCCGGACGTTGTGTTGGTTATTGATACTACAAAATTACCGTCACTCCGTCCTGGTGGTCTGGGAAAGAGCCTTGGAGAACTTGGAAAGACTCCTGAGGAAGGAAGAAGCCTATGCATAAAAACTCTTTGAGATGGTAATTGTCTGTGGTGGGTGCTGTGAGAGCATAGGAAAAGGCTGATTGTTAAGGAGTTTTCAAGATAGAGACTTGGGTTCTTGATCACGTTTTGAGAAGAGAGATTGATAAAGAGAAAATTTTGAAAATCTTTGGGAAAACATTTTGAACCTTAAATGGTATAATCTCCTTTTTTTCTCCTTTAAGTTACGGAACATTTCTATACAGAGAGTATGGACACTGCTTTTTAGAGCAAAGTTACCACCTCTTTAGTAAAATTGACTTTGATTTGATCCACACATATTTGTGTATATGTGTGTGTGAGAGAGAGAGAAATAGATGAGGGGCATGTAACATGGGTTAAATACAGTGACATATTAGTGAATTTGGGAAATCAAATACCTCAAATAATTTGCTGAGACTATAGAGATGCAAATGATGAAAAATCATTTAAAAATCACCAGTTTATCTGAAATGATTGGTTAGATTCAAAACCTGACTTTGAAGGAGGCACCATAACGTATACCTAATAGTAAACTGGACTGTGGGGTTTGGCAAAAGTTCAGTTGTTGCGAGGGAACAGAAGGTATATACTAAAAACACAATAAAAATCTTCAAGGCGGGGGGGGGGGGGTGCGCCTGGGTGGCTTAGTCCGTTAAACATCGACTCTTGATTTCCGCTCAGGTCAAGATCCCAGGGTCATGGGATTGAGCCCTGCATGGATTCTGCACTGTGTGTGAAGCCTGATTAAGACTCTCTTTCTCCCTCTGTCTCTGTTCCTCCCTCTCTCTCGAAAACAAAACCAAAAACCTTCAAGGAGAGTTTGGTATTGAAACTCAAGTATATCATTTTTTAAAATATTGAAATGGAGTCTAGATCATCATCTTTAAAGAGATATCACCTATATTTTATCAGTTCTGTTTTGATCTGTCAGAATGCACTCGAGTGAAATGACATTCCTACAGTGTTTCTCCAGACTGGTTTGCAACCTGCCAGAATGCACGTTATGTGACATGGCTTGCTTTCTATCTTCACACACATCTTTTCTAGAAAGAATCATAAAACCTTCCTTATTTGTAGCGTAATAGTGTGTGTTTTACGGCAAAATGCAACGGGGTCTCTTGGCTGTGTCCATGGAGTGCAGCTAAGATAGTCTTTAAAGTAAAAAAGAAATCTTTAGTTTCCAAAATAAACCAGATCGAACATGTATTTTGCATGAAGACAGTGCTATGAGGAAAGCAACATTTAAAATTGATTAAGAGGCATTATAAGTAATCATAAGTAAAATTAAATTTAAAAATTTATTATTATAAGTACTATATATGTGTTAAATGAATACATTTTTGCTAGTCAGTAATCACCATTTGATTTTTCTAAGGAGTATGGAGTATAAATAACACAAAAACATAGTAAGCTATAGTATGATTTATAACAAACATACTAAGCTATAGTATGATTTGTAACAAATAGAAATCTTCCTTAGTGACTCCTTATATTCTAAAATACAATTTTCCCATTATGGAAAATTATATTTATGTTGAACATAAATAATCAGATATTTGCTTCCCTAATGATCCAGATTATTTTAAAATCATGTTACTGGATTTAACGACATGACCTCTGTTCTGTGACCTTGTGTATTTCTGGAGGCTTGTTGTACATGTCAAGGGTATTTCCTTTTATTTGTTTTAATTTTACCTGCCATTTAAATTATTGAATGACCCTTCATAATTTTATTATGAAGCCATATAATAAGGAAGGACCAGTTGATTATTTTTTGCTTTAACTTTCATAATCTCATATAATTCCAGTCTTCTTTGTGTTCTCATTTCTCAGGTCAAATAATTCTTGTTTTGCAATTTCTCATCACAGTAATGGATGGGATACACTAATATGTTTCAGTACATTTATTGTTCTCATTTTAGCATTTTACATCTGTTCTCTCTTCTAGGGGAGGAAAACAAGTAGTATGTCGAAAAGAGCACACGACTGGGAGGCAGGAAAGGCCATAATTAGTTTTGGAACCTTAGACTAATCACTTAAATAAAAGGCTGGTCAAACTCCGTACGGTCTTTCTGGCTCTGAAATCCTGTGATTCTGTAACCTAAATGAGCAAATCTTATCATACTTAATAAAGGTAGTATGGCATTAGTTTCTTTGGAGCAGGGCACCATAACTGTGGCGTGTTTGTATTCCCCCCTGTCCCAGGTGGTATTTGGAATTTCAGAGACAAAAGACAATGTTCACAGAGTAAGTCCTTTCCAAATGTTATCATGTCTGAGATTTTATAGTTCTTTGCATGAGAGACTGATATTTAAAACTCATATGATTATACTGTGCACCATTTTACATGCTTCTATAATTCCTTTCCTCAGGGGTTCCATATAATTTTGGTGAGTAGGAAGTAACTCTACCATCAATATCTTACTCCTTCTTTTGAATTATTTTCTAAGAACTTTAAGGCATTGGTTGAAAAGGTTTTGTTCAGAAGTCAGATTCAGTTTCATGTTTTGACTGTGTTGGATTATAATGGCTAATTTTACTAGAGATAAAATATGCAGAGCATGCCAGCAATGTAAGTTCGTTTTTGTGATTGTAACTTCACTAATCAATGAGATGATCTGTGTGCTTTATTGGTTACCCTTGTTTCTGTGACTCCCTGTACTAAGTATTGTCTTTTAAAATGATTTTTTTTTCAACGTTTATTTATTTTTGGGACAGAGAGAGACAGAGCATGAACGGGGGAGGGGCAGAGAGAGAGGGAGACACAGAATCGGAAACAGGCTCCAGGCTCTGAGCCATCAGCCCAGAGCCTGATGCGGGGCTCGAACTCACGGACCGCGAGATCGTGACCTGGCTGAAGTCGGACGCTTAACCGACTGCGCCACCCAGGCGCCCCTAAAATGATTTTTAATAGAAACAGAGACTGAATAGGTTGAGGTGTTCTACAGTTATGCTGGTTGTGTGAGAATTTAGTGCCCATTCTATTCCTATAATACTCTTTTTTTTATACTGTTCTAGGATTGATTTAATGTTCACATTCCTTTAGAACATTTAAGCAACTTGATATAGTGTTATTTTCAAGTTGATTAGTAATTTCCTTTTAAAAACTGTATTTTCATCAGCAATCAACTCTATTATTTTTATATGTGTTAAGGTTTCCATGGTATTTTCTATATTATCCATATCAAATTTTTAATCCCAGCATGCCTCTCTGAAACCTTTCCCTATAGGATGTCAGTATGTATTGAAAGACCCTGTAGTAACAGGTTCATTACACTTATCAAGCTAAGTAAAATAAAATTGAGAAAACAAAGAGAGACACTGGAAATTCATCTTGGAGCATTTGCTGTTAATCTAAAGCAGGAAGCCTCCACTGAAAACTATAGTTGATTGTTTTACATGAATTATTGGTTCTTAAGGGAAACAAGATAAAGAAAAAATTGAATTCTTAAGAAGTGCTGAAAATGTTCATAGTGAATGAACATTGTGAAATGAGTGAGGGTTCACGATCCTAAAACTCTTAAATCAGAAAAGAGAATGAATATGAAACAGAGTAAGGCAAATCCCCCTTGTATGGACTCTTTTCTTAGAAGTTGGTTTGAAAAAAAAATCTAACTACCTTTACACCCTACATGGATCACTTATCAATTTCTCATACTGATACTACTCTTGTGCTGGTCCCTTCTTTTGAAACCTGATTCAGAGTTTTTACAAGATACTGTATTTATCCCATTCAACTGGACTTATTTTCTTCCTTCTCTCTGCTTGCACCCTGTTGCTGATTAACTAATTTCGTGAATTGTTAGTGTAAGTGGCATCATTTTTACTGTACTGATTGCCAAAAAGTGTGTTCTGTTCCTCTCTTTCCTCCATATTTCTCAAATATGGAGTTGCTTGTTTAGTGTTGAGTGACTGATTGAATTCTCTGTTTTTATATGGTTCTAATCTTTATTTCTTTGTAATTGTGGAAAATTTCACTTTGAGAATACGTGAGAAGCTTGGGATTTTTAAAAAATGTCATTTGTTTTAAAAACACATTCTGGGACATGAAATAGGAAAAAAGTTCTCTTCTCTATCTTAATTAAAGCCAGTGTAGATGTTCGACGCTGAATTTTGGAAGTAGATACCTGGGTTTGTAGGCTGGCTCTCCCACTCAGCATCCTCATCTGTAAAATGGGGATAGTAAGAGTACCTACTAAATAAGGATGCTGGGGGAAGTAAATGGAGAACCTAGAAATCTGCCTGGCATACAATAGTTGTTCAGCAAGTGTTCGTTCATCTTTATTTTAGAGGTCTTTAAGTGGCATTGGCACAGTAGCTTACTTTATATAAGATTGTTCCGCTAAAAATAGAATGAGGAAAATTTACAAAGTCAATTGATCAATATTTAAGAGAAAGCTTTCTTACAAAATGTTTTCAAATGCAAAATTTTAAGGTCACAGATATTCATATTAAAATATGTGTCTAGTTAGAAACAAGAAGCTCTCAGAAACAAAGTTATTTCCTTCCCTTTTTATTCAATTTGGGATTCTTCCATTTCTATTTCAAATGCTTGCTTCTAACAAGGAGTTCATATAATGAAATAAGAGGATGAATTGTGTGTTTTTATTAATTTGAATGATATTTTCCCTTGGATGAATTATGAAAAGTCTGGTTAAGTTTAGTATTAGTGGAACTTGAAGAGATGTTAATATTGGGCACGTGTTTAGTTGCATGACATGATCAGTTTACCCTGATCCAGAACCTTAATTAAAGTTTTATTAAACTGTGTAAACCATGATCCAGTTTGGATTTGAAAGTAGATAGACATCTGTTTCAAATATTATTACTACAGTTAGAAATTAATAGCTTTTTTCTCTGAAAGTCTGAATGTTTCCCTTTTGAAACTTGTTTCTGTCTCACTATTCCCTCTATGTTAACATATTTTCGAGATGTTAAGGTTTTTTTAAAAATCACATTCATAGTCTTTGTAATATCTGTACTAAGGAAAAGCAGGAAAGTGTTTAGAAGTATTTCATCTAAGAACAATAAAACAAGACTCCTCTTTGTTTTATGTTGAAAGCACATTTCTATAGTGATGCATCAGAAGCACTTACGAGGGCTTTCTTGATTGAGGACCTTTGTGCTCTGTCCCTCCCTCTCTTGCTTTTGTTCTTTATGAAGTGAGAGCCAATTCTCGGTAAATTTTGGTGTCGTTTTGCTCAGGATAAAGAGCCATCATTTTCTTATTTCCTTTCTTTGCCTCAATGACAGAAAATACTTCACCAATTGCCTATCTTCAGCTAATTATTGCATATGTGTTTTACCCTCAGTTCTGGAAAGAAATCTTGAAATCATATTTCACTCAGATAACACTTAATGCTATTTAGAGAAAGAACAGCAGAATTTAATTTCCTATTAAACCATGCTCACCAAAATGGGAGGAAACAAAGCTTGTGATATCCCAAAGTTCAGAATCCATTCATTTACTATATTGCTATATTGCTATGTCAGTCAGCAAGAACTGATAATTACATGAACACTTTTGATGGAAACTTTGTAAAATAAAATAGGAAGAGTTCAAAAAGGAAATTGTATTAATTGGAGTCCATGTGTTGCCTTTTTAATATATTTTCTTTGTTCTTATGCATTTTTAGATTTTAAAGAATCGGGAAATTACCATCTTAATTTTGTATTTTATTTTTGCTTAAAATTATGCTGTGGAGTTCTTCTCATGTTATTAAGTATGCTTCCAAGTATTCTCATGACTAGAAAACAATTCATTTGTTTATTTTTTAATTTCTCATCACAAATAATGCTGCAATGAGTATCTTTGTGAATAGATTTTTAAATATATGAATATTATGAATGTTATGTGTAACACCAAATTGCTTTCCAATGAAGTCATTCTAATTTATAATCTTACCAGCAGGGTATTTAATTTTACCCACAGATTTAGATGTGTTAATACATATTTCAGTTATATCTGTGAAATCTCCATAACACTCAGAAAAAGTCAAAACAAAATGTGAAAGACCCAAACAATAAGGTAGTTGGGATATGTGGGAACATGCTTCTTCTTATTTTTATTAAAAAAAGAAAAAGCACAAGTTTTTACTAATACCAATACTGACCATTACTTTTGATACATAATTTCATAAAATTTATTTAAAAAATGTAAATTAACTCCAATTATTATTATTATTATGTTTGAGCATTAATTTATAACCATAGGAATGCTTTAAGGAAAAGGCTATTAATTCGTACACAGATCCCTGAAGTCAAAGGCAGCAGTTACCTCAGGAAAAAAATTTAAACCAAATTCTTAATTGATATGCAAAATATAAGATGGTTTTTTGCTTTGTGGAAGTGCTTTCATATTATAGCAGAGCTACAGAAACTAAGTTGTCTGAGCCCTGCTCTTTTCTTGCTTGAAAAAAATGTATGTTTTTATTTACTTATTTTTTTTAATGATTATTTATTTTTGAGAGAGAAAACATAAGTGGGGGAGGTGCAGAGAAACAGTGAGACAGAGGATCTGAAAGCAGGCTCCCCGCTGACAGTACTGAGATCACTGTGGAGCTCGAAGTCACCAACAACAAGAACATGACCTGAGCCAAAGTCTGGTGCTTAACCGAGCCACCCAGGGGCCCCCAAAATGTATGTTTTTAAATGAAACATTTCTTCCATATTAAAGGGCATAAACCTATATGTACATTTTAAGGAATAAGAATGAATGCTTTTACATCTGCTAGTCAGCTTTTGAAAGAAAATAATCCTTTTAAGCCTCCTATGTACTCCTCAGTCACATTTCGCTCCTTTCCTTCCCATTTGAGTAAACACCACCCTGAGCCTTGTGTTTATTGTTCATTTTTTTAGAGTTTATTTTTTGAGAGAGAGAAAGTGGGAGCAGGGGCAGAAGACAAAGAGAGAGAACCCCAAGCAGGTTCTGCGCTGTCAGCACAGAGCCTGATGTAGGGCTCCATCCCACCAATCATGAGAGCATGACCTGAGCTGAAATTCAGAGTTGGACGCTTAACCCCTGGGTCACCCAGGCACCCTATTCGTTTATTTTTCAAAATAATTTTTCCATATGCATGTGTATTTCTTCTTTTTTTTTTTTTTTCATTAATATGTGGAATTTATTTTTTTTATTATTATTATTATTTTTTAATTTATATATGAAATTTATTGTCAAATTGGTTTCCATACAACACCCAGTGCTCATCCCAAAAGGTGCCCTCCTCATTACTCATCACCCCCCC
>NW_024412376.1:89021877-89027067 GCF_014898765.1 Herpailurus yagouaroundi | reverse complement strand
GTGTCGAGTAAGAGATTGCTACGGCTGAGGTCAGAGAGGTCTTTTCCTGCTTTCTCCTCTAGGGTTTTGATGGTTTCCTGTCTCACATTCAGGTCCTTTATCCATTTTGAGTTTATTTTTGTGAATGGTGTGAGAAAGTGGTCTAGTTTCAACCTTCTGCATGTTGCTATCCAGTTCTCCCAGCACCATTTGTTAAAGAGACTGTCTTTTTTCCATTGGATGTTCTTTCCTGCTTTGTCAAAGATGAGTTGGCCATACGTTTGTGGGTCTAGTTCTGGGGTTTCTATTCTATTCCATTGGTCTATGTGTCTGTTTTTGTGCCATATGCATGTGTATTTCTAAACTGAATTTTTGAGGTTTGTAAGAGGATCATTCTGTAATAAGTGTTCTGTGTGTTTACTCCCCCTCCCCCCACTCTCAAATTTATGTTTCTAAGATACATCCATGTTGCCTGAAGCTGCATTTCACTTACTTTTATTATGTTGTATTATTCTGAGGTGAATAGACCACAACTTAGTTTCTCATTTGCTTTTTGATGGGTTGTTTCTGGATTTTTGCTATTATAAGGAATGATGTTATGAGTTTCTTGTGTTGTGGTGCACAGCTATAAGGTACTTGGTGATTGCTTGGTCACAGAAAAGGCGCATCGCACAGTTATGAGATCCTGCCATATTGTTTTCATCCTCCCCCCTAGCAGCATATGCTATTTCCTGTTGTGGTACCTCCTAACCTATTCTTGAAGTTATCAGTTTATTAAATATTTACTGATCCATATATAACATGATATAAAGATCATAATTGATATTTTCTTAATTGATAATGACGAACATATTTTCATGCGTTTTCTTTGTCCATTTGTTCTCTTCCCCTCACGCCACTGCCAACAGTGTGAAATGCCTGTTGATGCTTTTTGCTTATTATCTGTTATCTGTTCATTTGCTTGCTCTTTTCTTAGTGATTTGTACTGATTTTGTTCTTACTGTTTACTGTTTATTGTGAATATTAATTCCTTAATCAGTTAAATGAATTGCAAACATCTCCTGACTTGTAGTTTTGTTTTATCTTTGTATGGTAGTTTTTAATGACAGAGTTTTCAATTTTAATGTGGTCAACATTTTCCTTTATGGTTTATATTTTTTAGTCTTTTGTTTAAATCACCCTTGCCCATCCCAAGGTCATAATGATACTCTCTTACACCCTTATTCTGTCTGCACTTGAATTTTGTTTGTGAGGTGTGAGTTAAGGTCCAATATAATTTTATTTCTGTATGTTTAAACTGTTACTAATTCCAGAGTGATTGTCCGTTTATGTCAGCTCTGTTGCGTATGCACACACAAGTATATATGTATATCTTCATTTCTGAACCTTAAAATTTTGTTCCATTGCTCTGTTTTTCTTGTGACAATACTACACTGTCTTAGTTATGAAAGTTTATTGTGTGTCTTGATACCCGTTTGGGTGTGTCCCTTCCTCTTTTTCTTCTTTATGAGAATCTTGGCCCTGTGCTTTGCTCTTCTGTATAAACTTTATAATTCCGCAAGTTTTTGATTGAAATTACAGTTAATTTAAATATGAATTTGGGGAGATGTCATCTTTATGATAGTCTTTTTACTAAGAGATATGGCACATTTCACTATTTTTTAGATAGCTTTTTTATAGCATCTCACTTAGGATATGATATATTCTTTATTGAGATCTGGCACATATTTTGTTAGGTTTGTTCCTAGGTACCTTATTTATTTATTCTTTTTTTGCTACTGTAAATAGTATTAATTATTAATTATGTTTTCTAATTTTTTGTTGAATATATTCCTTGTTGAAATTATATTCCTTATGAATTATTACAGTTTTGATTCCTGCTTTCCAGTCTTAGATATTTGATTTCTTTTTCTTGTCTTAGTGTACTGGCTGAGAATTAGAATATAATATAGAATAGTAGTGATAGTGATTGTACTTTTCTTTTTCTTATAGGGCCTAAGTTTGTCACTGTTACTAGTTAATCTAGGTTTCATATGTATACTTACCACATTAAATTCTCTTACATTTCTGATATGCTGAGTATTTTATTTTTGTGTATTCATTATAAGTCAGTATTAAATTTTATCAGATTATTTTTTCTGCATCCTTGAAACTGTGAGCTTTCCTCCCTTCCTTTAGTCTCTTTATATGATGAACTACATTCATTTACTTTATAATGTAAAACTGTTCTTACCTTCTTAGGATAGACTAATTTCATTGTGATATGTAATTACTGTCTTAATAAACTGCTAGATAATCCCATTTAGGATTTTTGCATATGTGTTCATAGTAAGATTAGTAAGATTAGTTTTTTTCTCCTATCATCTTTTTTATTCCCAAGCAGCCACTAATCTAATTTCTAGCTCTTTGGTTTTCTCTTTTAGGCAGTCTGTATAAATGCAGTGATGCAATATGTGATCTTTTGTGACTGGCTTTTATTTAGCATAATGTTTATTTAGCATAATGTTTTCAGGGTTCATCCATATTGTGGCATTTATCAATACTTAGTTTCTTTTTATAGTTAGATAATATTCCATTGTATGGATATACCCCATTCAGTAGTTGATGGGCATTTGGGTTATTTGCACTTTTAGGCTAATATTTGTAATACTGCTATTAACATGCATGTCCAGGGTCTTGTGTGGGTATGTATTTTCATTTTTCTTGGGTATATACATAGGAGCGGAGTTGCTGGGTCATAGGTAATGCAGTGTTTAACATTTTGAGGAACTTCCAGAAGTTCCTCAAGGTGATCTCAGCATTTTATATACCCACCATAAGTGTATGAGAGTTCTAGTTTCTGCACCTCTTTATCAACATTTATTATCTTTTTGGGTATAGCCATCCTCATGGGTGTGAAGTGGTATCTCACTGTGGTTTTGTTTTGCATCTTCTTGATGGCTACTGATTTCAAGAATCTTCTCATGCACTTATCTGCCATTTGTGCATCTTATTTGCAGAAATTCCTATGCAGATCTTTGGCCTCTTTTTTAAATTGGGTTATTTACTTAGTGATAAGTGCTCTTTGTATGTTCTAGGTACATACTGCTTCTATGATTTGCAAATATTTCCTCCCAGTCTCTGGGTTGTTATTTTCACTTTCTTGATGGTGTCCTTAGGAGCAGAAATGTTTTACATTTCAATGTCCAGTTTGTCTATTTTTTCTTTTGTTGTTTGTGCTTTTTGGCGTCATATTAAGAGATCCCTGCCTAATCCAAGATCATAAGTATTTCCATCTATGTTTTCTTAAAAGAGTTTCACCCTTGTATTTGAAAGATGGCTTTGGTGGATATAAGATTAATAATTGACTTTTTTTTTTTTGAGAGAGAGAGAGAGAGATTGTGCATGTGTGTGCATGTGCATGTGAGCTGGGGAGGGGCAGAAGGAGAGGGAGAAAGGGAACGTTAAATAGGCTACACGCCCAGTGCAGAGTCGGACAGTGGGGCTTGCCAGTGGGGCTTGATCACATGACCTGAGCTGAAATCAAGAGTCAGATGCTTAACTGACTGGCCACCCAGGTGCCTCTTGGTTGACATTTTTAAAAAGCATGTGAATATTATCATTCCAGTGCCTTTGGCTTCCATTGTCTCTGATGAGAAGTTAATCTGATTGCAGTTCTCTTGTGCATGCTAGGTCATTCTTGTTTATTTGCTTTCAGAATAGTCTTTAATTATTTTTACTATGATGTATCTGGGTGTAGACCTCTTTATGTTTATTCTACTTGGAATTTGAAGTTCTTTTTATTTTTTTAAAGTTTTTTTAACGTTTATTCATTTTTGATAGAGACAGAGTGCAAGTGGGGGGGGGAGGGGCAGAGAGAGAAGGAGACACAGAATCTGAAGCAGGCTGCTGGCCCTGAGCTGTCAGCAGAGACCCTGATGTGGGGCTCGAACTCATGAACAGTGAGATCACGACCTGAGCTGAGGTCGGATGCTTAACTGACTGAGCCACCCAACTGCCTGGAATTTGAGTTTTTTTGATTATTGGTTTTAGGTAGATTGAATAGTGTCCCACATTTCTCTAAAGCTCTACTTAATTTTCATTTTTTAAATGTGTTTTTCAGGTTGTGTAATCTTTGCTGTGTCTTAGTTTGCTTACCTTTTCTTCTGCCAGTTTGAGTCTGTTAAGCCCCTCTATTCAGTTTTCCGTAACAGTAACTGTACTGATTATCTCCATAACTTCCATTAAAAAAGTTATTTTAGAGGAGTGCCTGGGTGGCCCTGGGCCCTGGGATTACAGTGGTTTGGGCAGGTCTTTCTTTACTGTCTCTTTCTTAGATTAATTTGTGTGCCTCTGTTATCACACCTAGCTGTTAGGCTCTACTAATTTTTGAATGATAATTCTGTTGTTTATGATGATGGTGCTCTGGAGCATAAATTTCTTCACAGGTTGGTGTAATACATTTCAAACTACTTTTTAGCTTTTTAGTTTTTGAGGCCAGTGATTGATATTTTTTCTGCCTCTGGAAGGGCTCTTTGCTCTTTCCCTAGTTCTCTTTGGTAAACTAGCTGGCTAGTAGTTTAGCTTGTATCTCTCATGGAGCTACCAGCCTCCTCTTAATTGCTTACTACCAGAATGTTTTTTGTTTCTTTCTAGAGCATTGCTTGGACTTTCCTACTACACTCTATGGTTTCAGCTAAACTTAGTGTGTGTGGTAAGAGTTTTGAAGCTCTGTTTTTATGGACTGCTTTATGGATTGGCAAAATCTCTGAGCTACTAATGTGGGGTGTGGGAGGGGACGATGGTCCGCTTCTCTTGGTGTGATACCACTATTTTGCAAGCATGGTGCTGGGCTGAGGTGGTAACCTCTGTTCTTCACATCTTGCCTTTCCTGGTATGGAACCATTGCACCGTGAGTGAGCTGGTGTGAGGGCCTTCGGAGCCCCAAGATCCTCTACCTGCCGTGCTCAGTGTAGAGCCTTCACCCTGTGAGTGGGGGTTGGTGGAGGAAGGAAGCACCAATCTCTTAGCTACTTACATAAGGAATTCAGCTATTGCAACTGAGAGCTGGGGGGATGACAAATGCTGGTGGCCTCTCCCTTCCAGTGAGATAGAATGCCTTGAGTGAGGGCTGAGGGGAAGGGGATCCCTATTTTCTTGGCCATATCCACATGGAGTGGATCTTCCCTCAAATTGAGCTGGAGGTGGAGAGAGAGTGGGCAGATTGTGGCT
>NW_024412376.1:89001877-89016877 GCF_014898765.1 Herpailurus yagouaroundi | reverse complement strand
TGACCAACTGAAACAGGGCCTTAATCTGAAGCCAAGAGAGTCTATCATGAGTAAAGTATCTAAACTCATATTTATCATCTGATATCTCTGTTAACTGGTTAGTGGTGGTGTTTGCTTTTTAGTCTAGGCTATGTTAGTTGAATTTTCTTCCTTTTTTTAAATTTTTTAATGTTTATTTATTTTTGAGAGAAAGAGAGAGACACGGAGCACAACCAGGGGAGGGGCAGAGAGAGAGGGAGACCCGGAATCCAAAGCAGGCTCCAGGTTCCAAGCTGTCAGCACAAATCCTGATGCGGGACTTGAACTCACGGACTGCAAGATCATGACCTGAGCGGAAGTTGGATGCTTAATCAGCTGAGCCACCCAGGCGCCCTGTTAGTTGAATTTTCTAATTAAACATAACTACTTGAGATACTACTGTAAAAATACAGCTTTTAGATAGTTACATATAAATTTTGAAGCAAAATTGGTTATGGAAGCATATGCAAGAATATACAACTGTCTACAAGTCAATTCTGCATTTACCTTTTAGAAAATCACTGTCTAAAAGCAATGACATTGTTTAGAGAGTCACAAAAAAGGGAAAACATGATATAACTAATTTCTGATGGCAAGATAGAAACCTTATTGAGACATTAAAAAAACCAATTTGCATCTCAATTAACATTTAAAAGAAGTAAAAAAAGGTATACCACATCTGAGTGCACTAAAACATTTGGGGACTTAGATGACAATGAGCAGAACTATAAAACATTTTAGACTCAAATTGTGCTATTTGAATTTTATGTTTAGGAAATTCACGTTGCATTTGTGGAAGTAGTGATATTACTTCACATATTTGGAGGTGGTCAGTAAATTGCTAGGCTAAGTTTACATGAGCTTTTAAAAATGTGCTCTTTTGTCGACATGGTATGTAGTGAATAGTACGTAGGTGAAGTCATGTTTGTAACAGTAGGTCTGACCCTAATTCTACTGAACAGTAAGTTTGGTAAAATTGGAGACTTGTGACTGATGTTTGTGGCATCATCATGTTTCTGAATATACTGAACAACTAGAATTAATATATGTTAAAGAAATCCATGTTCTGAACTTTTCTCAGGCTGTATACAAATAGGAAATAATTCAAGCCTTTCAGAAGAGGTTTTAGAAGATGTTTGTTTTAGGTTGACTGAAGATTAGGACTGAATGAATGGAATAAGGGATGTTTAAATAATTAATTGCTCTTTAATCTTATTAAAGACAGGCTTTAAGGTAACAGAAATTTTCCCCAAATAGGGTACCTTTCTGTGGTTTTGGTTCTTATGTGGTCCATGTGTCTTTATTAGGTTTCCTTGAGTTTCTAGTGATTACATAGTTACAATAATTATTTTCCAGTGCTTCTTGAAATTGTGATGTGTGCTGTGAAAAGTAATAACAAAAAATAGCCTCCAAAGTAATTTTTGCTTCTCATTTATCTTAAACCTTGTGATTGCAATCAGTTTAATAAAATTTGCCTGTTTTTTAAATATTAAATGTAGTGTGAAACTGTATAAAGTATAGTTTGGTCTTTGTCGGAGTACTTAGAGTTCAAGATATATGTATATAATATATATGTAACATATATATATATATGTATTTTATTTTTTGTAAGAAGTAAATATAATTTAGTTGGAGCCATTATTTCTCTATTTCTAGAATATTTACTTTAAAAGTGCTGAGAATTTTCAGAAACATATTTCTGAAAGTATTTTTTTTAATGTTTAAAAAAATTTTTTTTAATGTTTATTATTGAGAGGGAGAGAGAGACAGAGCGCAAGCAGGGGAGGGGCAGAGGGATAGGGAGACACAGAATCCGAAGCAGGCTCCAGGCTCTGGGCTGTCAGCACAGAGCCCGACGCGGGACTTGAACTCGTGGACTGCGGGATAATGGCCTGAGCCGAAGTCAGACGCTAAACTGACTGAGCCACCCAAGTGCCCCTGAAAGTATTTATTTTGTCAGCTGAAGTGGTGTGACTGCAAAATCTGTTATACAGAAGAAATGATACAACAATATTAAATATGAATTCAAAAGTTGTTGGAAATAATTGAAGCAAAAATTGTGACCAACTTTGGGCTTGGTGATGAACAGTGAGGTGGATTCACTTCGGTCTGGGGTGGACTATGTAGTATTTCCCAAATTTGCTTAATAGCCAGTCTTTCCTGAGTGCTGGAGGGAGGATGTGTGTACCTTAAAACACATTTCCGGGTCCTTTCTGAAGAGATCCTGATTGAGTAGGGTTGGGATGGAGTCCGTGAGTTTGTGTTCTTAACAAGTACCCTAGATGGTTCTTTCTCACCAAGCATGTTTGGCAAATCCTCACAGGAGTTAAAGAGTTAAACTGGCAGGTAGTGTGTGTTGAGTTGCAGCTGCCACACACAGAGCAGTAATTCTACTGTTTGAGGACTGTTTGCCATGTTAGTGGGTGAATTTATAATATTGATGGTGAGAAACAACTCTAGCCATATACCTGCATTGTTCCTTCATCATAGTAACTAGTACTTTTTTAGTATTTAAGATACGGCAGGCATTGTTTGTTTATCACATACAGCGTTTGTGGTTATTATTTGATATATCTCATCTAATTTTATCTCCTTTCTGAGATGAGGAATCTGAGAGCTGTGACTTGACTAGGGTCCGATTGAGTGGGCATGGTATGATTTAAACTCAGGCAGTCCAGTTGCCAGAGTTGGTAATCTTTTTTTTTTAAGCTTATTTATTTATTTTGAGAGAGAGAGAGAGGAAGGGGCAGAGAGGTTGAGAGAGAATCCCAAGCAGGCTCTGTGTGGTTGGCACAGAGCCTGACGCAGGGCTCAGTCTCAGGAACCTGAGATCATGACCTGAGCTGAGATCAAGAGTCTGACGCTTGACCGACTGAGCCACCCAGGCGCCCCAGAGTTAGTATTCTGGACCAAAGATTAGGTGCATTGTATGCTTTGATTCCCTTTTCTTTGATAAGAGTTTACAGTTCTGAGATCCTTAACCCCAGCATCCCTGTAATAAGAAAGCAGTTCTGGGGCGCCTGGGTGGCTCAGTCGGTTAAGCGTCCAACTTCAGCTCAGGTCATGATCTCGCGGTCCGTGAGTTCGAGCCCCGCATCTGGCTCTGGGCTGACGGCTCAGAGCCTGGAGCCTGCTTCGGATTCTGTGTCTCCCTCTCTTTCTGCCCCTCCCCCATTCATGCTCTGTCTCTCTCTGTCTCAAAAATAAACGTTTAAAAAAAAAAACTTTAAAAAAAAAGAAAGTTCTGGTAAGAATCAGTGTTAACTATTGGGAGTTTTGTGAAGGGACTATTGCTCTTCCCAGTGAAATGTGCCCTACAGCTCTCAAGGAAGGCTTTAGTACAGAGAGAGTTGCAAGTAGCCTGACATGGTCCTAGAGCATCCCCCATTTTTATAAGTTTCCAAATAACAGCTTAGAGTTGCACATAAAACCAGCACACCACCATTACCCCCCAAAAGAATCTCCCATCAGGGCTCCCATGCATCTTCTCAAGGATAGGCAGCTGAATCCTTGACAAGTGTTTTTACTTACTGACAGACCTTTGGCAGGTTAGGTGCCTCAGTCCTAAGTGATAACTTAGGTGACATCTGCCTGTCAGAGTTGCAGAGTGGGGAGTTTAATCAGGGTGCTGATAATCTGAGGTGTTGACTGTGGGGGAGGGCGAGAGTTGCAGAGTGTAGGTTACCCTTTGAGTCCTTAGGATTATAACTACTGAAGGTTCCTCTTCCCTCATCTACCCCCTCCATGTTTGAAACCAGCATAATGTAAACTTCTGGAATCATTATGCTGTATGCCTGAAACTAATGTAACATTGTGTGTCAGCTGTACTCAGAAAAACAAACAAGCAAACAAAAAAACCCACCAGATTGATTCACCTTAGTTATGAGAATCTGTTCACTCATGTTGCATCCAGGCAGGAAGAGAGAAGCTAGGCAGTATCTTCAGTAAGGTATTTGGCTGATGTGAGTCACTGCGGTTTTCATATAAAATTTCCCATCAAGTATCCCAGGCATGTTTTAATGTAGCTTCTCAGACAACTCCTAATAAAGCTTTTCTCCAATCCAGTTTGAAACAAAAGAGGAACAATGGCTAGCGCTCATAATATATTTCTAGAACACACTTTTTCAATGCAGCCTCCCCACATTCATACCAGGTGAGAACTTGTTCTTGGTTGTTCTTTTCACAGCTGAAAAGAACTTATCTTTGAGATGCCATGCTGGCTAGTATTCACACTGGCTACTTTGGATAATAATTCTGACCCATCCTTTTGCCTCCAAGGAGAGATGACTTTGGGGTATTTGTTTAGACTTTTTTTTTTAAAAAAAAATTTTTTTTTCAACGTTTATTTATTTTTGGGACAGAGAGAGACAGAGCATGAACGGGCGAGGGGCAGAGAGAGAGGGAGACACAGAATCGGAAACAGGCTCCAGGCTCCGAGCCATCAGCCCAGAGCCTGACGCGGGGCTCGAACTCACGGACCGCGAGATCGTGACCTGGCTGAAGTCGGACGCTTAACCGACTGCGCCACCCAGGCGCCCCTAGACTTTTTAGACAAAGGGGAAATGAGAATCAAGTTTAAAAAAAAAAGAATCTCACTTTTGTGTGATTTAAAATGACTGTATGGGGGGGAGGGGAAGGAAAAAAAAGTGGGAGAGAGCCAAAGCATAAGAGACTCTTAAAAACTGAGAACAAACTGAGGGTTGATGGGGGGTGGGAGGGAGGGGAGGGTGGGTGATGGGTATTGAGGAGGGCACCTTTTGGGATGAGCACTGGGTGTTGTATGGAAACCAATTTGACAATAAACTTCATATATTGGGAAATAAATAAATAAATAAATTCACCTACAAACTTGAAAAAAAATAAAATGACTGTATGTTTTTAAATTTATGATTTCTTTGCATCTGCTGTTTTGAGTCCATTTGATTCAGTGGGTGTCACTTTTTCTAAGTGGAATTCAGTAGAATAGTGTAGTATTTATGATTGGAATAAGTATTTTCTGTTTTGGTACAACTGGAGGATGATCCCAGATTTCTCTTGTCATTTGCCTTTTGGTCATCTTCAGCAAAAGGCATTGTTTCATTGCTGTGTCTACAGAAAGAAATTCCAGACTATTTTCAGTACCTCATTGGCTATGTTAAGTCAGGAATCGTTCTTTTACCAAGGTTTACACATTTATAATCACAGATACTCTTTGTGTAGGAAGAGTTTTTGGATCCAGATGTCAGATTTTATAGTAGTTAGAGTTTATATTTGAAGAGTATTGTGGGAGATGATTTATTATATGCCATTTCAGGGATTAGGAAATAGTCCAAGCATAAAACTTTAAGGATTATTTAGGCATTTTCTTGTGGTGGGAAACAAAACTGTTTTAAGGTCTTTTAGTTGTTTTACTATTTCCTTTGGTCAGCAAATGGCCTTTTAGTAAAACAAGACAGGAACTATTAAGCATCTAATAGGAACCCAACACTTTGTTAGCATATATACAGGGAGCCGTGAAGGAGTGAAGTCAGCGTCCCTGGGTAGTTGGGTTGGCCCTGCCACTTATTATCTCTGTGACCTCAGGCCAGTCCTCAGCTATAAAATACAACTATCATATCGTGGACACAATTTGCCTCCTAACTGGGTTGTTTTCAGGATCAAGAGAAGCTGTTTTATTTTATTTATTTATTTAAAAAAATTTTTTTTTAACGTTTATTTATTTTTGAGACAGAGAGAGACAGAGCATGAACAGGGGAGGGTCAGAGAGAGAGGGAGACACAGAATCTGAAACAGGCTCCAGGCTCTGAGCGGTCAGCACAGAGCCTGACGCGGGCCCGAACTCTGGACCGCAAGATCATGACCTGAGCCGAAGTCGTATGCTTAACCGACTGAGCCACCCAGGCGCCCCGAAGCTGTTTTATTTTAAACTATAAAGTAATGACTTAAAATTAATTGGTAGTATTAATTACTCTTGTGTTTTGGTATATCAAAATATATTTGATATCTCAATTCCATGTCCTTGAGGAACTTACAGTTTGTACGAATAGCATTTGTATAAAACAGATAAAAAAGAGGATAGTGTAAAATAGGATATAACCACATGCAGTTCTTCTTTAGCAGTTCTGTGTTTATAAGGAGATCAGGAAAAGGAGAGATGCATGGAGGTAGATAAGTCAGAGGAGGTTTGCAGCAGAAGGTGGGGTTTGATCTGGATGTTTAAGTGTAGATAGGGCAGAGTGTGATCATGTTGGAAGGAAGGAAGTAGGGAAGCTTATCAACGTGATTTCATTCAGGTTCTGTGGAATTGGAAATTGTCTGCCTTCATATGTCGTCCAAAGCTCTACATAGTGGATCCCCATGGTATCTGGGACTCAGCTTACTACTTTGCACATAATAGTTCCTCTTCATGGAATTCTTTCTTCACCCTCCAATCCAGTGTTTTGTATCTCTTGACTGATGAAGTATCACCATTCTGGTTCCCCTGCTGCATAGGTAAGCTTGCTCTCCTCTGCCTTCCTAGTGCCTTCTGGAGGACTCCATTACTTATGACACTTAGCATTAGCTAGTGTTAGATATGGTGCCATGTGGTTTAAATGTATCATTTCATTTTGTCATTATAACAGCTCCGCAAGTTAGGTATTACTGTTATTATCCCCATTTTATAAATAACAATAAAAATCCGTGAGTCTCTGGAAATCCAAATAATTTGTCCAAGGACCTCAAGTTAACAAGTAAGACTATGTACCTCTTGAACTAAGCCTATGTACCTCTTCTTCACAGTGATGGAAAATAGAAAGATATCATTTAAAAATTTTTTTTAAGTTTATTTATTTTGAGAGAGAGAGAGAGAGAGAGAGAGAGAGAGAGAGAGAAAGAGAGCTTGCAAGTGGGGGAGGGGCAGAGAGAAAGAGAGATGGAATCCCAAGCAGGCTCCAAGTCATTAGTGCAGGTGCCTAATGCAGGGCTCGAACTCCTGAACGGTGAGGTGGTGACCTGAGCTGAAATCAAGAGCTGGATGCTTAACCAACTACACCATCCAGGAGCCCTGAAAGATAATTTTTAAATACTTGATTTTTTTTTTTGCAGGACACGTCCTTTTTTTTTTTTTTTCAACGTTTATTTATTTTTGGGACAGAGAGAGACAGAGCATGAACGGGGGAGGGGCAGAGAGAGAGGGAGACACAGAATCAGAAACAGGCTCCAGGCTCCGAGCCATCAGCCCAGAGCCCGACGCGGGGCTCGAACTCACGGACCGCGAGATCGTGACCTGGCTGAAGTCGGACGCTTAACCGACTGTGCCACCCAGGCGCCCCAATACTCGATTTTAACAAGTTTTTGCATGTAGAGAAAACATGAGACAAAAATTGAATTTGGAAACTTTCCCTATTATTTTTTTCCCTACTGGATTTTGCTGGTAAAATGAACTTGATGATTAAATGAATAGAGATAAATGATGTGTTGAGATCCTTAAAAGTTAATTATAACTGACTTGGGTTTTCAAGTGTTTTCTCTTTTCACCATGTGAAATTTTATATTATGTAAGCCCAAAGAATTCTTTATTCTGCTTATAGGATTCTGTTATTTCATGTAATTTATGAATGAATTAATATATACCAAGGCAGGGAGATTAATTGTTTCAAAGTGATTCTGTTTATTTCTGGCTGCGAGGAACACTTTCCCTGGGGGCAAGGAATGTTTTGTGTTTGGTTGTAGCATTGTAGTCTCCTGCTGTAATTGTGTTGAGAGACAGGTGCCGTAGTCATTGCTTTTACTGGGTTTTTCACTTTCTCCCTTTCTGTGTTGTTGTTCTGGCTGAACCCCATGTATTTGTGTTGAGGTTGGTCTGGCCTAGAGCTCTGACGGAAGAACTGTTTCCCTTGGCAGCACAGCTTATGAGAGGCTGGGGGGCTCCAGGAGCCAGGTGAGCTGTGTCACTTTGGGAAGCTCCTCAGTATTGTTTTGCTATCTGTCTGTCTGTCTATGTATCTTTTTGAGAGAGAGTGTGAGAGCGTGCAAGTGGGGGAGGGGCAAGGAGACGGGGACAGAGGATCCAAAGCCGGCTCTACACAGACAACAGAGAGCTCCGTGTGGGGCTCGAACTCATGAACTGTGAGATCACGTCCTCAGCCGAAGTTGAATGCTCAACCGAATGAGTCACTCAGGTGCCCCTGTGTTTTGTTTTTTAAAGAGATCTTTGTCATCCCAGGAGTTCAGTCATCTAGCCTAAAATTATCTTTGCCCATGGAGGTCAGTGAAGAGAGAGATCAATGAGGTAAAAATAAAAGACTTTGTGGCAAATGCGGAATTTGAGCTGCACTTTGTGGGATGGTAGGATTTACTTAGGTTGTGTTGCACAGAGCACATGAGTGTATACCTAGAACTGGCACCGTATCGAGGGTCTTAGTGGAAGTTTTGATAGGAGTAGAGGAGAATGTTTATGGGGTCATAAAATTCACTTCTGTTGCAATAGAGTGTGTGTGTAGATGTATAGAGATATATGTACTTCTTGTATACTTGATCTGTACTGTCTAGTTTGGCTCATTGACTCATTGCTTAAGAGGGGGATAAACTATGAAGCTAATCTAGATTAAAATGTGTTTGAGTCTATAATTTATTTATTTATTTTTTCAACGTTTTTAAATTTATTTTCGGGACAGCGAGAGACAGAGCATGAACGGGGGAGGGGCAGAGAGAGAGGGAGACACAGAATCAGAAACAGGCTCCAGGCTCCAAGCCATCAGCCCAGAGCCTGACGCGGGGCTCAAACTCACGGACTGCGAGATCGTGACCTGGCTGAAGTCGGACGCTTAACCGACTGCACCACCCAGGCGCCCCTGAGTCTATAATTTAAACAGTCTCCTTGGGTAATAATATTTCTCTCTAGCAAACATTGCTCATCTCTCAGATCTCTCACCCTTTTTCTTAGTGCTTTTCCAAGATGTGACGAGATGTATGAGATGTACAGGATAGCAGATAGGGCGGGGTTCTTGACCTTCTGTCCGTTGTCCACTGCCTTTGTCTCTGGGGCCACATCTCTGCTTCCCTAGTTGCTCAGTGCCCTAATGACCTCCAGTGCTCATACTTGTGAGTCATGAACTCATGGTCCATTCATTTTCATTTTTCTTATTGAGTACTCCCTGGCTAACTCCAAACTTCTGCTTGACTTCTGCTGGACCATGAAATCCTTAGAGGTCTGGCTGTGACATCCATTTGGTCATGTCCTGAGCAGTCCACACTGTAGACCTTGTTCCAGAGCTACCTCAGTCTGTGGCAGTGATCCTCCTCTGAGAAGCTTCTTGGCCAGACCCTTAGCTAGTGTGGGTCTGGTCTACACCACACAATAATCTGGCATGTTCAGGAGTGCTGAACATCAGTGACTCCCCTGCCTGCCCGTGAACTATAGATGATTTTGATGTGGCTCCACCCCAAGTAGAGTATCCTAAGGAGCTTGTGATCAGAGTGGACCTGTGAGAAGTTAAGCAGAATTGACATGTATCTACTCCTCTCTGTTTCTTGCTTCTCTCCTGTTTTTTTTTCTTTCTTTTCTATTCTTCTTCCCAGTCTCAGAAATAGGCAGAATTCCACCTTCCTTTTCCTTTTGGATTTTCTTTATATAGGATTCTGTGGTTTAGCTCAGCAAAGATGGCAAAGGAAAGATAAGGGCCTTATGAAATCTTCTCTCTAGATAATTTAATTTACAAAACTCTTGTCTTGATACAAATTTGTATTATCTGAATGTTAGTGTATTTCTTCTGTTTTGATCCTTGCATTTGCAGTTCTTCTGTGATAAATCTTAATCTCTCCAAGATGGAAGTTTGGGGCAGATACGGGAAAAGGTCATGTGCTCAAAAGTCTATAAAGGTAAAAACACGACATTAACACTTCAGAGTGTGTTTGACGTAAGTGCAAAAAAGTGGCTCAGAAAATTGACCTAGGCTTTTTAAATCAGATTTTCCAAACTGTGTACCATAGAGTCGATTAATAGCGTGTTTAAAATGATTCCTTCCGGGGCGCCTGGGTGGCGCAGTCGGTTAAGCGTCCAACTTCAGCCAGGTCACGATCTCGCGGTCTGTGAGTTCGAGCCCCGCGTCGGGCTCTGGGCTGATGGCTTGGAGCCTGGAGCCTGTTTCCGATTCTGTGTCTCCCTCTCTCTCTGCCCCTCCCCCGTTCATGCTCTGTCTCTCTCTGTCCCAAAAATAAATAAACGTTGTAAAAAAAAAATTAAAAAAAAAATAAAAAAATAAAATGATTCCTTCCAAAAGGGATGCATGGATAATGCATCTTGGAGATTCACAACAAATATTAGCTTATTAAACGTTCTGAAAAGTCCTGCATAAAAAAAAAAATCTTAAGGTGAAGGGAATTAAGAGTACATATATTGTGGTGAGCAGTGAACAATGTATTGAATTGTTGAATCACTGTGTTGTACATCTGAAATTAATATAACCCTGCATATTAATTATATTGGAATTAGGTAAATTAAAAAAAGAAAAAAGTATCTTAAAATTTGACTATGAGGCCTAAAAATGTTAAATACCTACCAATTCTTAGTGGAAAACAGTTTTTAACCACGGCTGACCTAAATACAGGGCAGGATCATAGCCGTGCCAGTTAGAGCCGAAAAGCAAAGAGAAATCAGAGATCTGAATGGCTGTTCATATAGCTTGCTTTGTAATGATTGATTGATTGATTGATTGATTGATTGATTGATTTTGCCAAGGACGATTACTAAGAGAGCTTCTAATGAAGGCATTTTTCAAGGTAAACATGTAGTTCAGACCTTTTCATCTAGTATTTACTTTGAATTGAACTCCAGGTAGAAATCATTTTCTTTGGAGCTCTTTTTTGGTTAAGTATTTTATATGATGTGGAAATGATTTTGTAACACATATGCCCAAGCGGTAAGTCTTTTGTTAGATCCAGCTAGTTTTCTCTTCCCATTCAGTGTGACTCTGAAATGTCGTTTCACTTGGCTGTAGGCAAACAGATTCACTTGGGATCTCGTCTATGTCAACTTTCTGCAGAAGAAGAGTATAATACTAACAATATTTCTGTTTTATAAAGTTCTACAATTCACATAGACAGAAATAGCCAGGATGTATACTTGTATGAGGCAATATGCCAACTAATAGTTTTTATTTAGGCATTTTCTGTAATCTACAAAATGAAATAAACATGTGCCTGTTAAAGGAATAGGTTGACTTAGAATTATAGAATTAAAGATATGCAGAACTTTGGAGCCCCAAGAAACTAAGTAGAGAAATGAGGCCCAGAGAAGTTAAATAATGATTTTAAGATTCTGTAGTGTCCACTAAAATATAATATTACTTTTGTTTGGTAAGGTGAACAATCATTTAACATTTAAGAGGTAACTTTATTTTCAGGTAAAATATTACACTTTAAACTCAAGGAATCTGATTCCTTTTAAGATCTTAAAACCAAATGCACATTATGGATGTTAAGTCTCCCATTGTCTTTATCTATTTGATTTCCTACAAGGAAGTGTATTTGCAAAACTTCATAAATATGTGAAGAAACAGCCTTGGGTGTTAATTTATTTTGAAAATGGGAGTGTTTTGTTCAGGGTAAATGAAAGCTGCAACTTTGTTGCAGAAGATTTTTATTCTTCAGTTGGAATGGTTTGTAACGCGCTACAATGGAACATGTTTATGATGTAGTTAGAAATCATAGTTATGCTGTTAGGAATCCTTTTCTTTCTTTTTTTTTTTTTTTCTTCTTTTAAATATTTACTTAGAGTGTGAGCGGGGAGGGGCAGACAGCGAGGGTGAGAGAAAGAATCCTAAGTAGGCTCTGCACAGTCAGCACAGAACCTAACGTGGGGCTCAAACTCGTGAACTGTGAGATCATGACTTGAGCTGAAATCAAGAGTCCAGATGCTTAACCGACTGAGCCATCCAGGCACCCCTGGAAAAACATGGCTTTTAACCTAAAATGCCCTGAGAATGAATAAATCTGTTATATTTTGTCTTAAAATTTATTTTTTATTTTTAAATTTCCATGTCCTAATACATAGTAGCAACTGAAAAGTTACATATAGAATGAATAAAAAAAATGAATGAACAAAAAATAGAGCTGGAAAATAATAGCCGATAATAGTGTAATAGAAATTTTCCATACAATTAAGACACTCTCATTTTCTTACAGTAACATTTATGTAAAATTTTCATTGTCTAGATATAGTGGTAATATATATTGGAATTCACTGCAAGTCAACAAATATTTTTCCACATCTTTTCCACTTTTATAACATTTGAAATACTGAAAAAAGTTTAACTCCAGTATAGTTAACTTACAGTGTTACAGTAGTTTCAGGTGTGTAATATAGTGATTCAGCAATTCCATTCCTTACTCCTTGCTCATCATGATAAATGAACTCTTAATCCCCTTCACCTATTTCCCATCTCCCTATGCATCTCCCCCGTGGCAACCATCATTTTGTTCTCTATAGTTAAGAGTCTGTTCCTTTTGTTAAAAAAGAGTCTCTTTTTTTACTTTGTTCATTTGTTTCTTAAATTCCACGTATGAGTGAAATCATAAAGTATTTGTCTTTCTCTGACTGACTGATTTCACTTAGCGTTATACCCCCTAGATCCATTGGTGTTGTTGCAAATGGCAAGATTTCATTCATTTTTATGGTCAACTGAAAGTCCACTGAATACACATACACACACACACACACACACACACACACACACACACAGAGTACATTTTCTTTATCCATTTATCTATTAGTGGACACTTGTGTTGCTTCCATAGTTTGGCTATTGTAAATAATGCTGCAATAAACATAGAGGTGCATATATCTCTTCAAATTAGTGTTTTTGTATTCCTTGGGTAAATACCCAATAATGGAATTACTAGATCATATGGTAATTACATTTTTACTTTTCTAAGGAACCTCCATTCTGCTTTCCACAGTGGCTGCACCAGTGTGCATTCCCATCAACAGTAAGTGAGGGTTCCTTCTTCATGGGTTTATTTCTGGGCTCTTTGTTCTACTTGGTCATCTATGTGTCTGTTTTTGTGCCAGTACCATAGTGTTTTGATTACTGCAGCTTTGTAATGTATCTTGATATCTGGGATTGTGATACCTGCAGTTTTATTCTTCCTTTTCAGGATTGCTTTGGCTATTCTGGGTCTTTTGTGGTTCCATACAGATTTCAGGATTATTTTTTCTAGTTCTGTGAAAAATGCTGTTGGTATTTTGAAAGGGATTGCATTAAATTAGTAGATTGCTTTGGGTAATATGGCTATTTTAGCAATATTTGTTCTTCTAGTCCATGAGCATGGAATATCTTTCCATTTGTTTGTGTCGTCTTCAATTTCTTTCATCAGTGTTTTATGGTTTTCGGAGCACAAGCCTTTTGTTTTCTTGGTTATGTTTATTCCTAGGTATTTTATATTTTTGGTGCAGTTGTAAATGAGATTGTTTTCTTAATTTGTCTTTCTGCTGTTTCATTACTGATGTGTATAGACATGCACTGGATTTCTGTTTATTTTGTATTCTGTAACCTTACTGAATTCGTTTATCAGTTCTAATAGTTTTTTGGTGGAGTCTTTAGGGTTTTCTGTATATAGTATCATGTCATCTGCAAATAGAGACAGTTTTACTTCTTCCTTACCAATTTGGATGCTTTTTATTTCTTTTCCTTGTCTGGTTTCTGCGTCTAAGATTTTTAATACAATGTTGAATAAATGTATTGGAAGTGGACATCCTTGTCTCATTCCTGATCTTAGGGGAAAAGCTCTCTGTTTTTCGCCAGTGAGTATGATGTTAACTGTGGGTTTTTCATACATGGCCTTTATTATGTTGAGGTATGTTCCCTCTTAACCTACTTTGTTGAGGGTTTTTATATGAATGGATGTTGTATTTTTTGGTGAATACTTTTTCTGCATCTGTTGAGATGACCATGTGTTTTTTATCCTTTCTCTTATTTGCTGTCTCTTATGTTGATTGTTTTGCAAATGTTCAAGCACCCTTGCATTCCAGGAATAAATCTTACTTGATCACAGTGAATGATTTTTTAAAAATGTATTGTTGGGTTCAATTTGCTAGTATTTTTTGAGGTTTTTTGCATCTGTATTCATCAGAGGTATTGGCCTGTAGCTCTCTTTTTTTGGAGTCTTTGGTTTTGGTATCAGGGGAATGCTGGCCTCATACAGTGAATTTGTAAGCTTTCCTTCCTCTTCTATTTTTGCAAGAAATACATTTTTTGAGGTGATTTGTGAATGCAATTCAATTTAGCTTTATTCAAGAAAACCAATCTCTTATTACATAGATGAAACTTTCTCTTTATTGTGTCGAGTTGATCTTAAGAGAGTGTGTGTAAAATGTAAACTCATGCTGAGTTACAGCACTTTTTTTTTTTTTTTTTAGCAATATTCAGTGAATTCAGTCAGTGTTGACAGTGAGTTTATATGTCAGGTCCAGAGTTAACATTCCCTTTTTTTAAATTTTTATTTTTTATCCTAACTGGGAGGCTGAACAGAATCAATTAGTTGGCTCAGTCATTTACTTTGACTATGTACTCCGTTGTTTGTAACATTCTATTAGTTGCAGAACTTTAAACTAGTTAAGCTTAGGGGGGTGGGAAGGAGGGGAGGGTGGGTGATGGGTATTGAAGAGGGAATCTTTGGGGATGAGCACTGGGTGTTGTATGGAAACCAATTTGACAATAAACTTCATAAAAAGTAAAAAAAAAATAAAAAATAAAAAAAAAGAATAGGTAAAAAAAAAAAAAAACTAGTTAAGCTTATAGAGATTCTTTCCTCAATAGTAAAATGAGCTTAATACCTGTCTCACAGGGTTTTGATGAGGATGAAATGGATCATTTGATATGTTACCTGCCTAGCACAGTTTATGAGGAAGTTACTGGACCAGTAACTAGTCATTTCTTCCTCATTTACCTTCTTTTCTATTATGTTACTACATTGTACGACAAAATGTTGCACGACAAAATGTTGCACGACAAAATGTTGCAC
>NW_024412376.1:88861048-89001867 GCF_014898765.1 Herpailurus yagouaroundi | reverse complement strand
ACGACAAAATGTTGCACGACAAAATGTTGCACGACAAAATGTTGCACGACAAAATGTTGCACGACAAAATGGAAACAATTGAGTTGGTTGTGTTTCCAGTGCTTTTAATATGCCCTTTATTACTTCTAGAGTTGCCAGATAATATACAGGACAACTAGTTAAACTTGTGTCTCTAATAAACAATGAATAATTTTTTAATATAAATAGCTTATCTCAAATAGTACATGGGATGTATTTGCACTAAAAATTATTTGTATTTACCTGAAATTTGGATTTAACTGAGTATCTTGTATTTTTATTTGCTATATCTGGCAACTTGATTACTACATGTTGAATTTTGCTTTATTAGCAATTGATACTCCTTTTCCTTGTTACATTAAGGACATTACTATTAAATAACTTTGTAATGAATAGTAAATGTGGAGTTGCTAGTTATTTGTGCATTACAATGTTATATAAGTCATGTATATTAAAATAATCAGATTTGATATAAAAATTTGGTATGCACTTTATTATAAATGCCTGTGTCTTAAGGTGAGAATCCAAATAGAAATTGTCAATGTACTTTTGTTCATAATTAAGTAATGAAACAAATCACACTTAGGTAATTAAGAATAATTTAATTTGACTTCAAGGAGTGAAATGTGGTAATAGCAAATCCCTGGAACATGGTAACCATACCTGGGACATTGTGACTGGAGAGAATAACATATGATGTTTTGTAATATGTGGAGAATAGAAAGTAAATTCAATCTGTAGCTACCATTATGTTCAATGGATTTTTGTATATTACTTCAGCATTTGAATAGTAAATAATACAGAAAACTTAAATTCTTTCATTGCAATCTTGTACTAATAACATTTGTTATTTTCTATTTTGTGGTAATTCGTGATTGTTGCTTTGTAGCATTTCTAAAGTTAAGTGAACCTCATACTCATTCCCAGTGCTATTTTAAAAGTTTTTGCATTTTGTTTCCTATACAAACATTGTATACTCAATATTAAAAACTTGGAATTCAAAGAAAATTAGACTCCTTACCCAAAGAAAACTATTGGCATCTTTTTGGTATTTTAGTCTTCACCTTTTTCTGTATACATATTCTAGGTGAGTCATGATTATTATATTATTTTCTAATATGGCAACAGTACATAATTATAATTAAAATTTTTTATAACATTTATTTATTTTTGAGAGACAAAGAGAGACAGTGAGCAGGGGAGGGGCAGAGGGAGGGGAAGGCACAGAATCTGAAGCAGGCTCCAGGCTCTGAGCTGTCAGCACAGAGCCTGATGTGGGTCTTGAACCCACATAATTATAATTTTAGTGGCAACTTAATGTTATATCCTGTTGGTGTGCCGCAGTTTACTCAGCCAGTCGGGTACTTTGAGACATTTACTTTAATTGCAACTTTTAATTAGAAGTAACGTCGAGATGAGCAGTTTTGGCATATGGCTTTTTATATAGTCATTTTGCTTTGGGCTTTTTACTAAAGGTAGAATTTCAATAATCCAAAGAAATACATACACTATACATTATAAGATCCTAGGTAGATATTTTCAGAATTACTGTCTGAAAGGGTTGTGCTTACTTTTGTCGACACTGGCACTGAGAGTTCCTGTTTTGTTCCACCATTTCAGAAGTTTTTGCTTATTTGATAATTTAAAAAATGTGAAGTTTTACATTTCTTTGGTTACTACTCTGGTTGAAACTTTATAAATGCATTTGGCCACTGACTTCTTTTGTTCATTTTACTTTTTATCACATTTTTAAATAAAATTTTAGAGTAGCAGTCTGCTGTCGGCTCGTGAGAAGAGCTTAATAGATGCTTGTTGCTTGAGCATATAACATCATATAAAACTGTCCTTGTTAAACACTTTCCGGTTTCCCCTTTGCACCATTATAATTTTTAAAAACCCTACAGGTTCATGTGTAATGAGGTTACTATTACCCTGTGAAGTGTACGGCCCATCAGTTCTTTCATAATGTATAAGCTTCAAGTGATCTCCCTTTCACGTCTCCAAGGATCGTGCTAACTGTAGTCCGAGTGCAGACAACAAATACCCAATACAACTGTTCTCTTCTCTGGTACTAAATATTCTCAAGTGCTTTTCCCCATTCGTGTATTTCCTTCTCTTTTGTGTACACACTGCACAGTTCCTCTCTGCCAAAATGGAGAAAAGGGAAACAGTATTTTGCCTGAAAAGTTTTATCCTTCTCTCTCTGAAACAAGTTTGTTTTACTCTTCAGAAACCTGGCCACAAATCTGAAGGACTCAAGAACACCAGTGGAAATGAGTTTATGCATAATGCTAAATACCCATCTGGTCCCTGCCAATGGCCAAGATTTGAGGCAAAAGTATAGCTAATGTTTGTTTACCCATAAAGACAGGGAGAGACTCAGGTAGCAGTTGTTTATTTTACTCTAGAACCTGAATTCTTGAACTTTGTGTGTCCTTGTCACCTCTCAGTTCTCTTGCAGTTGTGTAAAACCACAGAGGAGCAGGTGAATTTGTAGCTGCTTTGACCTTGGAACAGATTGGCAGTGGACTAAGATCCCAATGGACAGTCTTTTCTGTCTTCTGTGCCTTTAAAATAAAACTCTCAAGGAATAAAGAGAGAGAATTATGTAGGCTGTTGCTATCTATTGACTCTCAAGAAATAGAGCTTTTTGAGCCGTGTCCCCTTGTCATTCTACATGTTGGCATTTATTTGATTCTAAGCCAAAGTATTTTTACTGCTTTGTGTTAAAGAACTGCTATAATTTTTTCAACAGTTGTTGGGCACATACTGTCTTTAATGAGGACCATATTAACTTGATTATATTCAGAATGCTAAGCAATACATGGAAATTTGAAAAACATGTTAACTTACAACACTATATATAGGTATATAACCAAATACTGCCAGTAGTTGAAGAAGTCATTTTGTTCCTGTCTCTTGGAGTAAAGTAGTATCTGGTTCCGAGATTAGCACATGAGCGTAAGGGGAGGAAGTATAAATTTGGTGTGTGAATGGGAACTAGCAGTAAATTGTGTTGTGTTATTGTCCCAAGGTCAGGAATACAGCAAGATTGGGACGCAAACCTACATCACACATTTCATCACAGGGACAAAGCAAATGCAATTTGACTTGTATTTTATATGAGATGTAGAGCCAAATTAAAAAAAAAAAAAAGCCTATTCTCAAAATGTATATAGTGTACTTCACAACTAAATCTCTTCTATAAAGATAGAACCTAAACTGTGTGTCTTGAAACTGTTGATGGCATATTTCTTCTCTGGTTTTACTTGCAAAGTATGCAATCCTACCGAGGGGGCATTGTGTCCTTTTTACCCTTGTGTGTTGGGTGGCTACCTCAGTGCCAGGCACATAGTAGGGTAGTTAACTGCTGCTAATTGAATTAGTTTGGCATGATTCTTTCAAGCAGGGGTCAAATTATATTTATTAGCATACCGTTATGTTTCTTTTATAAATTGTATATAAATTGTGTTTTATAGGCTTTATATATTTTTATATGCTTTACGTATTTATATATAAAGCAGGGATCAAATATCTTACATATAAAAATTATGTATATAATGTATATGTGAAATCCTTTTGGAGTGCATAATATAGTGTTAGGAAAATTGGGTTGATTATAGTTACAAGGAAAAATCAGATGTTTATATGATTATGAAATGAGAAAAAGAGATCATAATAGAGATGGTTGAATACTTATTAAAGTTCTCAATTTGTTAATTTTCAGGCTCAGTGAGGGTAGTTAGATATGATAATGCTAACTTTGCATAACAATGTTATCTCCAAATGGATAGTGCTTAACCATTAGAAGAGATGTAAGTTTTTCTTACTCACATAAAGTCCCAAACAGGTTTGGTGACCAGCGGATGCCTCTGTAATTAGTGTTTCAACAACCCATGCTGATCTCATTGCATGGCTCCATCATTTGTCATGTATAGCTTTCGTGGTGCTTATGTGTGCCAAGCCAGCGGAAGGGAGAGAGCAGGGGGATTGCAGCACGTTGGAGGATCTCATGGGTCAGGCCTGGAGGTGCTGCTCGTACTTCCGTTCACAGCCCATTGGCTGGGACTCGTGCCTAGGTCCTCACCTACCTGCAAGGGTTGAGGATACTCTGTAGTCTGTGCCAGACTACAGATAATTACCTACACCCTCGTTTTCTTAAATCACTGTTTGTTTTCGTTTGTGAATAAAATGACTTTAATATGATTACGGTACTTATTATTCCAGGCTGATTATTAAAAGAATTGATGGCTTTTTAGAAAATAAGACTTTTACTGAATATTGGAATACAGAATTCCTAAATTCAAGAAGTGCTTAGCTTTGATACCTTGGTCACGACAACTTTCTCCAGTGCCAAGGAGGGAACCTTTGAATCCAAATATTTTTTCTGTATAAAAGGCCCACCCACAATAGCATTCATTTGCAGAAGGAAATGATTTATTGCTCCCTGTGAATGAGTGCCAAAAAAAGTTTTCGACTGAAATACGGTGCCAGTGTTTCCATATAAACACAATTTTACCGTATTCAGAGATGTGGAAATTTATTTTTTTCCATAGAATTTATAGGTTTTGAGAGGTAAAGGGTCCTCATAAAGTTCTTGTACAGTTTGAAATCTTGGAAGTTATTTAATTTTTAAAGTTCAAAAATTAATGTAGAAATGATAGAAACATTATCTAGAGGACATTTAAAGCTCTTTTCTTCCAGGTATGTGGTAATAATCAAAATATTTGCTTGCTGGAGGATATTGTTTTATACTATCATTCATTAAACATTTAATGGGCACCAACTGTGTGCTGTGTGATGGGCACACACTGAGTCCCTAGTCCTTAAGAATTTAAAGTCAGTGAGGGGAGAGAAGCTGTGACTCCATAAACTCTAACATGTGATCCATTCTGTTAGAGAGGAATTGGTGAAGGAGCAGGAGACTCATGTTTTTGACGAGAGTTTGTAAAGTTTTCACAGAGAAGATACCATCTTGGCTTTGGGTAATCAATTGGTATTTGCGTAGAATGGAAAGGAACTAAGAGTATTTCAGGCAAAGAATGGCATGGCCAAAATGATGAAAGTTTTGAAGATTCATGAGATGCTTAGGATGCTGGGATTAGTTCCAAAATGCTAGAAATTGGGCAGTTTGGGGAGGGATTGTGGGTGTGTGCCTTTCCCAGTAGGTTTGACTGGTATTACAGATCATACTGAGGCTTCTGCTTTTCTTTCAGTGGTATTGGGTCGGTATGCAAGTTTTTAATTTGGGCGATAATATAATCAGATGTCTATTTTAGACCAATAGCTCTGTTGGCTCTGCAAGTGATGTGTTAATGTTAAGAAGACCAGAGGCAGTGGAGAGAGAATGAGGGCGGTCATTGGGAGTGGAGAGGCCAGCACAGCAAGTCTCTCGAGAGATGGTCCATGGGTAGAATTGCCAGAAGCTTGTCATCAGGTAGTTTTTGAAAGTGGTGGTTTGGCTGCTCATGAAAAATGGAAAAGATAATGATAGGTAGAACTGAGTGGCATATTCAACCCAAACTTTAATAAATTTCTTGCAAATGCAGTTTATAGACTTTGTATCGTATGTCACATCCAGGGAAACAAAAGTGAACAAAAAGTTGAAGACAACCTTTATTGCTTCTTATTGGGACAATATCTGATGATTTATTCTAAGGCTTCCTCCCTTGCTTCATCTCACATAAGGATTTAAAAAAAAATTTTTTTTAACGTTTATTGTTGAGACAGAGAGAGACAGAGCATGAACGGGGGAGGGTCAGAGAGAGGGAGATACAGAATCGGAAACAGGTTCCAGGTTCTGAGCTGTCAGCACAGAGCCCGATGCGGGGCTCAAACTCACGGACCATGAGATCATGACCTGAGCTGAAGTTGGCTGCTTAACCGACTGGGCCACGCAGGCGCCCCAAGGATTTTAACCATCGTTCTAATTTTATTAACTGATTTGTTAATTACACACATATTTAGGGAGCACCTACAGGTGCTCAGAGATGATCTTGGTTGTGAAGATAAATTATAGAACTCCTGCCTATATGAGATTTAAATTCTGTTAAGGGAGACAGATAATATGCTAAATAAACAAGAAAATATGTACAATGACATGTGATCATAATAGCTGTCGAGAAAAAATAAAGCAGGAGAAGGGATGTGGTAGCAGTTGAAGGGTCTCTTACTTACCGGGGGTAGTCAAGGAGGGCCGCTCAGAGAAGGTAACACGAGGAAGCAAACTATCTGGATTCCTAGGGGGAAGATTTCCAAGTAGTGGGAGCAGCCAGTGCTAAGACTGAGCTGAAAACCCACCAGGCCTACAGCTGGGAAACACTGGGCTTGGCAGTGTGGCTGGAGGAGTTTGACACGGGGAAGGAGATGAGGTCTGAGAGGGAGGCGGACGCCAGATCCCTGGAAACTTGTAGGCTCTTGTTGGGATTTTGCCATTTTCTCAGAATTAAACAGGATGGAGAATTTTGAGTAGAGATGTGGCATCATCTGCCTCAAGTTTTAAAGGGATAGTGTATCGGGTGTTTTGTTGAAGAGTAGACTGTAGTGAGGCAAGGTGGGGGACAGTGAGGAGGTAGTTCCGTGGTATGGTGAAGACAGAAGCAGTGGCTTAGACTAGGGGTGGAGGAGGTGGAAGTGAGAAGTCACATGCAAAGCGTGCATGCTGACAGATTGTATGTGTGGGATGAGAGAGAGGAGTCAAGGGGGATGCCAGAGTTTTTGGCCTTTACAACGGGAAGAATGGAGCTGGTGAGGCTAAGATGAGGAAAGCAAGAATGTGGGGTATAAATATGAGGAGTTTAATTTGGGAGATTTGTAAGTGCTGTGTCTGTATATATACATGCAGGTGGAAATGCCAAAAAGGGAATTGCCAAGTATAGACTACCGTGGACGTCTGAGGGTCAGGGTAGAAGTAAGGGTAGAATATTTTGTGATTATATCTGGAGCAGAAATAGAGTTCATTTGAAACTGGTTGCAAATAGGGGCGCCTGGGTAGCTCAGTTGGTTAAGTGTCTGACTTTGGCTCAGGTCATGATCTTGTGGTCTGTGAGCTCGAGCCACGCTTTGGGCTTTGTGCTGACAGCTCAGAGCCTGGAGCCTGCTTCAGATTCTGTGTCTCCCTTTCTGTCTGCCCCTCCCCCACTCATGCTCTGTCCTCTGTCTCTTTTTCTCAAGAATAAATAAATATTAAAAAAAATCAAACTGCAAATAATCCAAATACCTGTTCGTAAATATTTAAAAAGAGTATAGCATTAAAAAATGAATAAATATGTTCTGAGAAGAAAAAATAGATTGTTTTTATGAGAATATATTTCTCGGTGACCTTTTTCTGTTTTATTCATAGTATCTTAAAATTATTTTTTAACAGATTTTCACGTTTATAAGTCCACAATTTGTAAAAGAGAACTTAAGAGATGGTTTACCTTTAATTTGGGTTCAGAAAGTAAGGTTTCCTAAATCCACAGCATGTTACTGCCATACATAAACATTATGCTTACAAATTGTTTACCTATGTCCTTATTCTGCTTTCCAGTAATAAGAGTTTTTGACAGGATCACACAGTGAGTGCCAAAGAGCAGAATTGCTTCGTTGTTAAGAGCATGGGCTCTGGAACACATTTTGGCTCTGCACTTTATTAGCTGGCTGAGCTTAGGCAAATTACTTACTACCCCTCTGCCTTGTTTTCCTTATTAGTAAACGGGAGATAACACAAGTAAAGGATTATTATGAGGATTAAAGATGTTAATACATATAAAGTCCTTAGAACAGTGTGAGGTATATAGTAAGTGCATAATGCTAGCTGTTATTATCTGCTATTAATTAAATGATTACTATAAGCTAGTACTTATACGGGGCATTCCATATATTGTATATATTTAAACTCTATTTTCTGCATGGGTTGTATTTACTGAACGAAATAATAGCATTAGTGGGAAACTAAATTAAAACAATTCATGTGAACTCTGCCACCTCAAATTAATGAGGTGTCTTCATTTCTCTTTTACTTCTTTTCAATCTGTCACCTTGCATACCTACCATACCCTCTTGTCATTTTTCCATGTTGTAATATGTGGTCATAATGATTATACATTTTGATGTAACAGAAATACTTGGTTATACCTCTTATTGATGGATATTTGACTGTTATAATCATAAATACTCTTATAATATGAATTCTGCATATTTTCCAGCAAATACTTCTCCTTTATTTGACTTATTTCACTTAATTTTACATATTTCCTGAGGTTATATTCCTAAAACTGGGAATTACTAGGAAAAGGAACATATGCTTTCTGGTTTAGAAACATGTTGCTAAATTTCTTTCAATACTGTACATCCTATCCTATTAATGATGCACAGTCAATATTGCTAATATAATTTTTAATTAAAAAAAGTGTTTTTAATATTTATTTATTTTTGAGAGAGAGACAGAGTGTGAGCGGGGGAGGGGCAGAGAGAAAGGGAGACACAGAAGCTGAAGCAGCCTCCAGGCTCCGAGATGTCAGCACAGATCCCAACGCAGGGTCTGAACCTACAAACTGTAAGGTCATGACCTGAGCCAAAGTCGGATGCTTAACTGACTGAGCCACCCAGGTGCCCCTTGCAAATATTTTTTATTTTTCTAATTTGGTGGTTATTGGTACTTTTGGCGATATGATTTTTCACTCTGCTAATTTGAGGGAACCTTGTGGTAAAGAACATGGATGCTGCAAATAGTTGATATCCTGGAATCACACTTGACTAGATGTGCGAGCTTGGAAAAGTTACTTATTCTAAGCATCAGTGTACTGGTCTGCAAAGTGTGAAAAATGCCTGCTTAATGTGGTTATTGTAAAGAATAAGTTACAATGGATAAAAAGATGATGTGGATAAAAAGAGCATCGTGCCTGATATTTTATAAGGTTATTAATATTACACTGAATTTTCTTCTTGCAGTACTTTTGACTGCTGGCATGATCAGTTATGTTAAAAAGTTTTTTTCTTTAAACTTTCTTTTGGTGGGGGGGTGCCTGGGTGGCTCAGTCGGTTAAGCGTCCGACTTCGGTTCAGGTCATGATCTTGCGGTCCGTGAGTTCGAGCCCTGCGTCGGGCTCTCTGCTGACAGCTCGGAGCCTGGAGCCTGTTTCAGATTCTGTGTCTCCCTCTCTCTCTGACCCTCCCCCGTTCATGCTCTGTCTCTCTCTGTCTCAAAAATAAAAATAAATATTTAAAAAAATTAAAGAAAAGAACTTTTTTAAAAAACTTTATTTTTGAGAGACAGAGAGAGAGAGATAGCACAGAGCCCAACGCAGGGCTTGAACCCATGAACTGCAAGATCATGACCTGAGCCAAAGTTGTATGTTCAACCAACTGAGCCACCCAGACGCCCCATGTTAAGCAGTTTTAATGTTTATTTACGTGTGTGTGCATGCACGCTTGCACATGTGTATTGTCTTTTCAGAGGCCTTAGCCTGTTTTATCCTAAACCATTAGTATGTTTTTCATAGAGTGTAGTATATGTGTTGACATATTTTCTGTTCTTTTGGCATTGTATAATTTTCTTTGGTGTATTGGTTTTCCTTTCTTTTACTTACATATTATTTAACAGTAAATATGTCATTGCAGCTTCTCATATATCTGATAAATAGTTCCAGTTGATGATGGTATTTATATAATTTGAACTGTGTTATAGAACTCTTCTGTTTGGACCTTGGTATAAAATGTGAAATATGGATCTAAATTAATATTCCTAAATTTTGGATCATTATTCTTCACTCTGCCATCATTTTTCAATAGCTCAATCTATTTTCTGTGGAAATAAAAAAAAGATAATTTGAAGTGCCTCTTTTTAAAAAAAAATTTTTTTTAATGTGTATTTATTTTTGAGACAGAGAGAGACAGAGCATGAATGGGGGAGGGGCAGAGAGAGAGGGAGACACAGAATCGGAAGCAGGCTCCAGGCTCTGAGCCATCAGCCCAGAGCCTGACGCGGGGCTCGAACTCACGGACCGTGAGATCGTGACCTGAGCTGAAGTCGGACGCTCAACCGACTGAGCCACCCAGGCACCCCTGAAGTGCCTCTTAATAAAAATAGTTATCGCATTGCTTGCTGTATAGTTAATCTTCTAAAAGGTGAATTTTGCGGAAGTTAACAGTTATGTAGCTTTGAAGACTCTGTTTTTAAGGAAAACAAAGTAGTTCAGGCTCATTCCATTCTTAAAGTCTTTAGTTTGAAAAGAGAAAAAAGTGAAGGTAATTCTCTTTCTCCGTGTGTGTGTGTGTGTGTCTGTGTAAAGATAGCACTTTCACACTCGTAAAGCCCTTTCGAGTGACTGGCTGATAGGGAAGAAAACAATTTAATTCTGAGAGAATGTACCACAAAATCCCCAGAAAATTTGTTTTCAGATACTGACCTTTTCAAATATCACGTGTCACTTTCATTCACTGTTTCAGAAATTTCCTCTTTTCGTTGTTTGATGAGTTCAGATTCTGACTCCACCGTTTGTTAGGTTTGTGGCCTTTGAGATATTGGCCTTAACACCTCAGGTTCTGTTCCTGGTCTGCAGAATAGGAATAGGAATGTCTCCCTTGTAGGTAGGGCTGTTAATTAGCCATAAACTTTTGTTGCATTCAGCTGGTCTTCATTCTGATTGATCAATGCCTACTTGGTTGCCAACATTTGAAAAATCTTCCAGTTTCTGGGGTTACTGTGAGGATGAGAGATTGTGTCTGCTGTATGTTCCCGGGTCAGGGGGATGGTGATGGGAGATAGATGCCCCTCAAGAGAAGGTATCAGGTTCATACAGAAAAACTTCTCGGATGGATCCACCTGTTTCCCTCTTCTAACTCCTTCCACTGGGGAGCTTCTCCTACTGATGGAATGTGTTATATGCCTCAAATGCATTGAGATGCAAAAGACTGAAGCCATAATTCTAGGTAGGTGGTTCTTTTTAAATTTTTTTTCTTTAATGTTTATTTATTTTTTTTTGAGAGAGAGAGTGTGAGCAGGGTCGGGGCAGGGCGGAGGGAGACACAGTATCTGAAGCAGGCTCCAGGCTCTGAGCTGTCAGTATGGAGCCTGATGCGGGGCTCGAACTCAGGAACCATGATATCATGCCCTGAGCTGAAGCTGGAGGCTTAACTGACTGAGCCACCCAGGTGCCCCTAGGTAGGTGGTTCTTAACTCTTCTCAGGATCACTTGAGAAACTTTAAAAATTAAATCAGAGGGGCGCCTGGGTGGCGCAGTCGGTTAAGCGTCCGACTTCAGCCAGGTCACGATCTCGCGGTCCAGGAGTTTGAGCCCCGCGTCAGGCTCTGGGCTGATGGCTCAGAGCCTGGAGCCTGTTTCCAATTCTGTGTCTCCCTCTCTCTCTGCCCCTCCCCCGTTCATGCTCTGTCTCTCTCCCAAAAATAAACAAACTTTGAAAAAAATATAAAAAAAAAATTAAATCAGAAACTGAAATGGGTCCTAGGCATTAGCTTTTTCAATATTAAAAAAAAAAAATTTTTTTAATGTTTATTTTTGAGAGGGACAGAGAGAGTGAGCAAGCAGGGGAGAGGCAGAGAGAGAGACATAGAATCAATCCAAAGCACGTTCCAGCTCTGGACTGTCAGCACAGAGGCTGATGTGGGGCTCAAACTCACAAACCGCGAGATCATGACCTGAATTGAAACAAAGAGTCAGACACTTGACTGACTGAGCCACCCAGGCATCCCCAGGCATTAACTTTTTCAAAAGCTCTGCTGATGATTCTATTGTTAACCTAGGTTTGAAGACAAATACTCTGGATTATTTCTCTGTAATAAAACCAGTACTGTTCTTTGTATTCATAGTCTTTTCTGTTTATAAGGACTTTTATGTCTATCCCTGTGGTTGCTTCATTGAAGTACCTTTGTCGGGGTTTTTTTATTTATACTCTTAAGTTTTTAGGTTAGTCTTCTAGGCCTCCTCATTTATTCAACAAATAACAATATCTAATAGTTAATATACTGCTAACCTATGCCAGGCACTGCTCTAAGTCCTTTATATATGTAACTCATTTGATTACTATGACAACTACTGGGATAGGTATGGTTATCACCCCCATTTTACACATAAGGAACTGGAGGTACAGAGATGCTAAATAGTTTTCCCAGCACTATATGGCTAGTTAGAGGAAGAGCTTGATTTCATTGATGGAGTCTAAGCTTTTGGCTTCTAGGCCATTGTGTCTCTGTAGTTTAACACTTGTTACATACCAGAGACTTGCTATGACTAAAGCAGTGAACAGAACAGATAGAAATCCTATTCTTGGTGGAACATACATTGAGGTGGAAATTCATAAGTGTGCTCTTAACTTTAGTCAGGGTCATGTTTTAGGAAATGCTTTACCACGAAGCTGTTTCCCTCATCTTATATAATTACTGATAACTGTATAGTTGTTGAAATAATTGAAATACATAGTTGGAATACATAGCATAATTGAAAATACATAGTATCCTTACTTCAAGAAATGTTTTATTAATCTTGACTGATCTGAGTAAGTGGACGTTTATTGAAGAAAAATATCATGCCCATTCTGTAGCCTTTCTTAGGTCTATTTAATTTTTTCTAGTTTTCTCTTAAATCGAGTTGGCCTTGGGCCAGAGTGTAAAATCTTACAGGTTGAGCTCTCTGAGTTCTCTCAGAGTAAGGGGTCCTTATATGTTTTTGCCTCTTTTCCCCCTCATTAGAAAATCTCCAGTATCCAGAATGTTATTAGCACTCCTTCACCTTTACGACTTCTCATTGTGGCCGTCTCATTTTGTCTGAGCCCTGTGAAATGATACAAGTGGCTGAAGAACGAAGCTAATTTGAGCTAAAATACTGCCGACTAGTAATAGCCAAGGAGCTGCCCGTTTTGATACCAGCTGCATTTGGCAGGAGTTTCCGTGTGAGCTCCACAGAAGGAACGATGTGGGAATCCCGGGCTCCGTGGCACAGCCACTGCGAGTATTTTTAGCCCGGGGGCCCTTTCATCACCCCCTCCAGTCATGCCACTTAAACAGCTGCTTACTCCATGTGTGTGTAAACAAGTTCTTCTCCCTCCTCCCCAAGGACCTTGATTTGAGACCCTTATTCAGTCCTTCACAAATATAGCATCGGTTGTGACCTTTTACTCTAATCTGGATGCTCTTGAGATTCTCAAGTACATGCTGACAGAGATTTTATGGGAATATATCAGTATCTGGTTCATGGTGAGAATCAAACCTTTTAACAAGGAGGTCACCCAGTACTGTTCCTTTGGACACAGTTGGTAGTACCCTAACAGTGGAAGAGAATTCACCTCATAAAATTGTGTTTTTTGAAAGGTTGTCTTGAAAACATTTCATTCAGTTGTAGTTAGAGGGGCGCTTTTCTGCCAAAAGGAACAGTTCCTGAAAGAGTCTGGCATTCTGACCTTTTACTCTTTCCTGCTCATTCTCCTAGTTCTCATTCATGAGTAGTGGGTAGTTAAACAAATCTAAATTGCTTAGATTTATTATCGGTCTTTACTACAAAACTGTAAGATCCTTGCAGCCAGGGAAGCCCACCCTGTTCAGTGTATTTTTCCATACCTGCCACAGTGAGTCCATCCAGACCCTCATTATATACCTGTGGAAAGGTAAGAGAAGCCAGAAAGGATTTTCCTGGGGTGTTGTTAGACCTTGCCCGTGTGGAACAGGAATTTTAACCCAGGTGGTTCTATTCAAAGTTTCTAGTTCAACTTTATCAAAAAATCAAAATGTTTATAATGATTCAGTAATTGTATACATAACTCAGTGCTCATTGTGATAAGTGTACTCTGAATCCCCTTCACCTGTTTCACTCATCCCCCCTCCAAACTCCCCTCTGGTAACCGTCTGTTTTTTCTATACACTTAAGAGTCTGTTTTTTGGTTTGTCTACTTTTTTTCTTTTGTTTTCTTAAATTCCACATGAATAATGATATATGATGTTTGTCTTTCTCTGACTTACACCCCCTAGATCCCTACATGTTGCAAATGGCAATATTTCATTTTTTATGGCCAAGTAATATTCCATTGTGTGTGTATGTGTATCATGCATCTTTTTCACCAAAAACTCAGTTATTAAATGAATTAAAAGCCACTGGAATAAATACTACCCACAAAAACCCTTTGTTTTCTTAGGGAGCATTATAGAGCTTATGACCTGTGAGTGACTGACGAGTTGCTGTAACCTGATTGCTGTCTTTCCAGTGGGACTGTAAGCTTCCCAGGGGCAGGGAGAGGTGCTTTGTTTATTCATTGTCAGGACTATACAGAGTGTTCCATGAACAGATGTTTTAAATAACTTAATGCCTTATGATTAAAACATTTTTTCTTATAAAGGTATAGTAATGATTTGCATCAACAACAGAAGCCTTTTCTCTCAGTACTTGAAAGGAGGTCCAAACCTTTTGAAAGGATACTAACTTACTCTTAAGGAGCAGTGGTACATAGGATTCTTAACTCATGTTGTAGAATACAAATAAGAGAGTCACAAATCCAGTAGATGTATTTTCAGTTCTTATAGGTGTTGACAAAATCACAGAGATACCTAATCCAAGTTATACTCAGAAATTTTATGAATTAAAAGAGTTACATGTGAACAGACTAGAAAAAGGAACCTGATTGATTGTACTTTTAGCACTAACTTCAACCAAGTTACATATGCTGCTAAAATTGGAGTGTTAAAAAAATGTGGTATTCACAATAATTAGAATAATGGATTCTAAGAGAGATCATTAGAGCTCACAATGTGCTTTAACTCTTACCAGCTGTGACAGGGCAGGCCCTTGCTATTCCTCAGATTTTGCCTAGCAGCTTTAAAAGAATCTGTTTATAAACTGGAACCAATACTTAAGTGTCACTGGATTAACACTTCAGAATTTCATGTTTACACATATATTTCACAACTCTCTTTAATATGCTTTAAAGCTGTCTGAGACTTATTTATGTGTTACACAGCTATAGTGGGTTCCATAATCTATAGCTACTTTCTTTTGAAATTAAATTTATTGCCACAGAAAATTGTGGCGAAAATAAAGCCAAAAGGTGTTGCAATCTTCTAATTGAAAACATGTATTCTGTAACTAGTAAGCATTAGTAAGCACTAAAGAGGTAGGCATTATTTAGCATTTTTGAAGTTTAATACAACAGTGATTTAAAAATATTATTGGCAAGTTTTCTCAGAATAATTTTATTTAGAATATATACATATATAACAATTTTTTAAACTTAAAACAAATCTGAGTTCTAATCTCAAACAGAACTCATGCGAAAGAGTGAAGGTATGGTTTCAGATAATGTTGGATGGGGTTGCTTCCTGTAAGGATCTTAAAATAGTCAAAATTAATGAGAATTCAGTAAAATAGCAGTATACATAAGCTGTTGAAGTCAATTATGTAAAACATTCAAGTACTTACTGTGTGCTAGGCATTGTGCGAGGCTGGGCATTATGGATATAGGAATGACTAAGACATATGTGCTAAATTGTACGAATTATTTAGAAGTGTAATAAGGACAAGGCTTATAAATGTTTTCTTCTTGTGGCCTGGGTGGAACTGTGTATCAGCAGCTAGTTAAAAACAAAACAAAACCCAAAAACCCATCTGGGTTGCTTTTGGTAGACTCATGTCACACGCATCTATTTAGGTGTTAGGTAAGTGGATCTTGAACCCTCTCTCCTCCCCCTCTCCAACCGATGAGCTACTCCTTTCTGCGTGCTGGTGCGGAGCTCTGTGGTAGCACCTATTTGACTGTGTGGTGATTGCTTATCTGTCTACATTTTTTACTGGACTGTGAGCTCCAAGAGAGCAGAGGCCACTTTTATATTTCCAGTTTAGAACTCCCCACCACATTGAGCATATTCAACTGTGTTTGGATACATGGGTAAATTTATAAGTTGGAAGGAAAGGGGGAAATGAGAGAAGAGACAGGAAAGAGTAAGGAGGAAAATGGATACGGTAGAAGAGAATGAGAAGAGGAAACGTAAGAGAGAACAGGAGATGGCTGGCCACCTCTCTCCAGTCCTCCTCAGATGAGACTAGCTGGAGTCACAGGCAGTGACACATCTGTCCCTGGGGCAGAGGGGAGGGCATGATGGCAGTGGCATTAGAGCCTGCTTTGGGCTGAGGTGAGTTTCTAAGACTTACAGAAATGTCACTTACTGTAGATTTGTACCTAGATGACTAGTGTGGGTGCACTTCAGGAATGGACTTCAAGGTAGGCAGGTAGGGGACCTGTTTTTCCTTTACTTAATGTCCTGAACAGCAGCGTTACCTCATCAGCTACTGAGCCAGTGTGAAGGATACTAATACTTTCTAGACCAGTGTTCTTTCCACAATGCCATGATGACTTCCCTCTCAGCTCAGCTTTGGATGATGATTGCCTTTGGATGGGAAATGATATTCCTAAGATGCGTGCTTTAGATGAAATTATATTTTTGCCTCCTAGTTAAAAAGCATTTGTGTCAAAAAAAAAAATGTTTTCAAGTTAATTTCTGGTATCAACGTTGGCAAACTTTTCCACAGGCAGCCCCTGTTTATGCCAAACCACAGGCTTTCCTGTTAACCAGGAACTGTTTGAAATGCTTAGTTCAAATATTTGGAAGTTATATTGTTATTGAGGTTGTGGTGCCCTTTCTCACTCAGCTCACATCCTAAATTTGCCTCACTGAAGAGCAACATAAGGCCTTAAAGAATTCGGAGACAAAGCCACTTTTCAAAATTTGGTTAGAACTGGAGTGGAGTGGGCAAAGGGAAGGGGTCCCTTCCTGCTGACGGGCTGATGGGAGAACTGACATAATGGAAAATCAGCTTTGGTTCCCTTCACGTCCGTGCTTCTCTCCTGAAGGGCTGCCGGGTTCTGGGGTGGATGTGTGTGAGCTGTGGGGAAAAGTTGGGGGCTGGTTTTTAGACCTGTGCTTTGGGGAGCCAGTGGCCGGAAAGTGATTCGTAGAGCAGCTAGGAGAGGAGGAAGAAATGGCGGTCACAGATGATGAAGAAAAAAATAAAAAGACCTGAGGTTACATACCAAGAGCCCTTTACTGCGTGCACACAGCCCCGCTTCTCCTTATGGCAGAGTACTGGCCCTACGTTTATTTCCTGCAGTTGGTTTCTGCCTCAGATATGGAACAGAGAAAAGGTTAGATTTGCATATCTGAGCAGCCTATAGATTGAAGGACAGTGTATCTTAATGTCCTTTTAGTTTTTAAAGTCTCATTTGGTGTTTAAATTTCTTTCAGAATTATAGTGAAGTAAAATCAAATGTATAATTGAGCTCTGAATTCAAGGGTTTAACAGTTTAAACCATTTTTGTTTGGACTTTGATGCATTAATTTAGCACGTACTTAGCCTGATCCTTGCCAGCGTTTTGCCCTGCCTCTGTTCAGGAGGAAACTAAGGAAACCTTCCTCACTATCATTTTTTCCTTCCTCATGAACTTCTCAGTGAGGTTCCTCCCTCTGTGCTGGTATACTGCTCTGGAGTAGCACTTACTTTATTATGTGCAATGCTAAATTACTCTCCAGTTTCCATTTTCTACAAAATTTTAGTCATTGAATGTTGTAGGTAGGAGTCCTTGAGTCAGCTAAACTAATGTAAATTGACATTTTATTTCATTGGCTTATCAGAGTAATTTTGCATAAAAATGGAAAATTCCAGTTCAAACTGACTTTAACAAGAAATGAGTTTATAATCTCTCTTTCTCTCTCTCTCCCTCTCTCTCTCTTTTATCAGCAAAAATGAGTTTATTCGAGAATTGTAGAAACTTACAAGGCAGGATAAGCAGGCTATGGCAAAATCCTAGGCCAGTCTTGGGCATACAATCTCTGAGGTGGATGTCTAGGTAGGGTGGTGTCAAAGCTGACTGATTCAGACTAGAGGCTCAGTGTCATCACAGAGTTTTTGTTTGTTTGTTTTTGTTTTTTGTTTGCTGTTGTTCGTCTGCAGTGTCTGACATTCTGTGTTGGCCTCATCCTCTGACTCTTAGCACCACACTCCACCTTCAGATATGAGAACATTTCCAGAAGAATAGATACCATCTTTTATTATGTCTCTTTCCTAGTATGGAAGGAAGAAACCTTCTCCAGAGGCCCCGCAGCAGTCTTGCCTTGTCTTCTCATTGGCAAGAATTAGGCCACTTGCCTGTTCCTAAACCACCGTTGACAAGGGAAATGGACGATAATGACTGGTTTAGACTTATTTGTGTTGAAATCAGAGCTGCTACCGTAATACATAAATCTGTGTACAAATGTCAGAGTGCTTTGCTGAATATGGAAGCAAAATGGATTTCATTGCATGTGAATGAAAATAGTTCTGTGGGAAAATAAAAAAAAAAACAATTGTCAAAAAGACATTACATTTGTGGAGAATTCAAAAAGAAATACCACAACAAAGGAATTTTTTTCTGGTTTTCTAAACTTCGAAGCCAGGCACGTGATAACGTTTCTTATTTGTTTCAGGCCTTTGCATTACGGATATTATTTTTTCCCATGCCATTAGTTACTGGGACAGGATTTAAAAGTTTATTTTTAGTTGTGTAAAAATGAGTTTTAAAATTAGTTACATGAAAAAAAATGAAATCATATTTTATTTCTTATTTTCTTTGATAAATGAATTGACAGGAAGGAGTACTGAATGTAGAACTTAGGTTTTTGAAGGTACGTTGTGAGGCATAAATGAAATGTCAGTTAAGTAGTTGTGGACTAATTAGAAGTCTTACATTGGATTTTTGGCTGCAGTCTGTTGGTGGTGTAGTTCATACTTCGGGAGGAATGTTAAGGTTAACTAAGGGTTGAAGGAATATTGCAGATGTTACTCCTCTTAGTCAAGGGCAGTCATTTGCACACCTGCGGCACTGGGCTCTTCTTTCAACATGCATAAAAACTCACTAGGGGCCAGACTGCTTCCAGATTTACTTCCTGCTTACTTTGTTCTCTTTCCCACTGTGCTTTTCTGCCGTGTCCTTGCTCTCATTTGTTTAAACCTTTTTTGGAGGGTAAGTTGGTCTTGTGGATTTCAGATTTTCTTGTTATATAAAAATTATGGAATCATAGAGATTCCTATGAACATATTTTTTCTTTTTCTATTCAATTGCTGTTACCATTAGTAAGGTGATTATAAAGGGAACCTAGTAAATGTATTCTTCGGGGACTTACCAATGGAGAAACATCTGGAAAGTTCTGTACAATAATAAAAATGGAAACAGATGCATAATTGCTACCCTGACTTCTGTCAGAAGTCTCTGTTATTAGTAATTTAGGAAAAATTTTATTCTACCTACCCCCAAGGAAAGGTAAATATATACTCATAATATTGTTGAAACTGAAATGAATAATTTTATTTAGTCTTGAGAGATTTCAGTGAAAGATGTTATATTTCCAAGAGTAACAATTTTGCCAATAAAATAGAGGAATTAAAATACAGTAACTTTGATACGACTTGCCAAACAGATGTAAATTCTTTAACTAAAATAATTTATGGGATTAAAATGTAGCATATTACTGTTTTGAAAATGATATAATTATAAAAATAAGCCCAAAATATTGAATTCTAAAGAAATCTGTGAGTTTTTTAGGAAGTAATTTTTCTGGCATGAAATACGATCTAGTTTAGCTCATTAAATGAGTACTATTCCTCAAATGGCATTCTGTGTAATAGGTGTTCTCTTTACCCTATCCGCAGTCTCCTGCTGTGTGTCTCCGAGTGGCAAAAGCATCTCCTTTGGTAGGGAAAGTTTTAAGTGGTAGAACCTCTGTTCTTGATATAAGACATTATGATTATGTTATATAAGGTTTATATTACCCTTTGGACATATTGGTGATCCTTTTAAACTAAAGTTTGTATAAAGGATTAAACTCTTTTATTGTTAAAAAATATTGTTTAATGTTTGTTTTTTGAGAGAGAGAGAGAGAGAGGGAGAGAGAGAGAGAGAGAGAGAGCGCACACACGCAGGGCAGAGAGAGAGGGAGACACAGAATCCGAAGCAGGTTCCAGCCTCTGAGCTGTCAGCCCAGAGCCCGACACGGGGCTCAAACTCACCGACTGTGAGATCATGACCTGAGCCAAGGTCCTGAATGAGCCACCCAGGTGCCCCAAGGATTGAACTCTTTTAAACATACTGTTTGTTTCTGTGCTGTTTTCAAATTGCTGCCTCTCAGTCGCTGATCCACTAGTTCAGTAAATACACGTGGAACACCTACACGGTGCCAATTACTGGGTTAGGTACCAGAACTGCCAAAATCTTTTTCCTGATGGAGCTTAAATTCTTTAAATCCTATTAAACATTCACTGATATGTTCATTTAGAATGTACTCTTTTCTTTCATTTTATTTTTCTAGTCATTCATTTTTGCAGTTCTCACGACAGCCAGCAGTGCCTGGCTTCTAACATAGCAGTATTTGAATGTACCCATCTGTACTATAACGTGGAAGATTTAAAATATGTATTTCCCATGCAATTTTTGGGATGAAAAGGAGAAAGAGAAAAGTTCCTCCCTAAAGTGAACAGGATGAGTATGAAAGTTACAGGAAGGCGGTGCAGTGTAATGAGAGACGACTGGAACGTTAGTCAAAAGACATGTCATCACCCAGTTCCACGAATCGGTGACTCACTTTGCTGCTCCTTTTCTCAGTAAGACAACAGGGTAAGAGTGAAATGCCTCCCGTATCAGCTCCACTCAAGGTGTTTCTAAACACCAGATAAGATTGTGTGTGAGAGGATATTTTGACCTGAACATACTTAAAGTCTTTTATTCCATTGTTTTAAGCATTTTATTAGTAAACGTGAACAGATAAGTTGCATTTGTGGCTTTCAGTAATTCAGATTCAGAATGATGTTAAATTATGCATTATATGTAGTTAATTGGATTAATGGTTGAAGCATGGTGTGATCTTGATATTTACTTCACACCAAGAGCTACAAAAGTAGCACGGCCAGAAATGGTGCACGTGATTGGTTGAACTGCCTGATCTGAGATTGAGAGACTGTTTTATTTGGATAGGGATCCTTAGTAAGAAGTTGGATTATTTCCAAGGGCAGAATATTTTCTGCTAAAATATATTTTAAGGAAACAGCTAAAAAGAGTCAAATGAAGATTTTTTTCAGTGTATTCTACAGAGTATACTGAGATGTTAATGATTTCTCTCTGATTAAAAGATTCCAGGTTTAAATAGTTTTTTTGTTAAAGTAAAAACAGTTAATTTATTGCAGAACTTTTCAGAGATTTGAATATGCTAATGTGTATAGTGAAATCTTTTAAAAAAATGTATTAATTTGAGAGAGAGAGGGAGAAAGAAAGAGAGAGAGAATCTTAGGCAGGCTCCATGCTGACGCAGGGCTCCATCCCGTGACCCTGGGATCATGACCTGAACCAAAATCAAGAGTTGGATGCTCAACCAACTAAGCCACCCAAGTGCCCTGGTATAGTGAGATCTTAAGAGGTATACAGAATGTGTAGCATTTTCCAACAGTATTTGAGAATGGATATTTTCCCCTCATGAAACATCTCTTCACAGCACACTAGGGCGTTAGATGTTGTGTGGTCCCAAGATCGGCAGCATCACCATCACCCGGGCCCTACCCCAAACCTTTTGAAAAAATCAGATTCACTGATGGTGGGGCCCAGCAGTCTGTAGTTTAACAAGCCTTCCAGGTGATTTTGATGCATGTTAGAACCACTGAACTGAGTTCCTGGAACATACTCTGGAAAATAAAAGCTAATGAACTTAAAATACTCATGCTTTTACCAGAAAGTCACTATTCTTTTCTGAGTAGTGATGTTTAGGTCTCAGGTTGTCATGCAAGGGTGTGTGTGTGTGTGTGTATGTGAAAGAATTCATCAAAGAAAAAAAAAGTAAGTGCATTCTTGCCAAGTAGAATAGGTGTGGTAGAATGTAAAAGGTGTTGAAAGTTAATGATTCAGGATTTAGTAAAAGTGGAGTTGGATTAGCTTTAGATTATGTATCTGACTTGATATACCACACCCTGACTGCTTCAGATTTATGCTTCTGTAAGTTGAAGAAGTGCATACTTGCACATCGTGGATTAGAAAGTACAGTTCCTCAGGATTTTCATTTTCATAAGGTGCTATGCCTTTATTATTATTATTTTTTTAATAAAGCATCATGTTTCTCTCAGTTTATTCTAGCAGGTCGTTATGTTGCTTTTGATTTCCTTATGATTCTGCTCTTAGGAAATTACCTCGACAGTTACTTCTTGGCTGGATAGTAGGGGCTTGGTAGGCGCTGTGCTAAGTGCCGAACTTACATAGGTACATGCAGTGCTGATCATCACAGAGCTTCTAATGTATGGGAAGGTAGAGGCAAGGAAGTAAGTACTGCCTAAAGAGTGAAGTGCTCTGGTAAGGAAGTTCAAGATGCTGAGGAAAAGGAGGGGCACACATTCTGGGCCTTGGGAATTAAGGAAAGTTTTTCAGAGGAAATGTAGAATAAAACATTGTGATGTGATAGATGCAGTTTATTATACTGCATGGTAATTAACTTGAAAAATAGTGCAGGAATATTCTATGAATATATTTCTTAAAATGTTTATTTTTGAGAGCGTGCAAGTAGGGGAGGGGCAGAGAGAGAGAGCGACAGAGGATCTGAAGTGGGCTCTGAGCTGTCAGCACAGAGCCCAACACGGGACTCGAGCTCACAAACTGTGAGATCATGACCTGAGCCGAGGTCAAGTGTCAGGTGCTTAACCCACTGAGCCACCCAGGCACCTCTGTTTTTAAATATTTCTAAATTTTGGAGGAGAAAACAGTACTCAGTTTGGAAGCATCTCTTTAAGCTGTAGGCAGTTCATCATGTAGCATAAAATTCAGTGCATTTATCTTTTGTGCATTGAATTGTAGAAAAAACAAAGACTGTAATTATCCTGAATTTTAAAATGCTAGGAAGTGAAACTTAATTAAATATATATGTCATGATGGACTTGTCCAGTCCTGTTCTGATAAATAATATGTTTAGACTATCATAAGAAAATATTTCTATTAAATAAATTTGCATATTTTTGAGTTATTGTGAATTTCCTTAGAAACCAATAATACATTATTTGAACATCTTTAAAAGGGAAAATTCCAAATTTAAAGAAAATAGTATTACACATATTTATGACTTCAAACCCTTTTCAGAAATGTTAGTGTGTAAAAACCATGTGTGACTCTACAATTCTATCCATATATGTGCTTACATCTATGTGCTTCAGTACATTTTGTATTTGTGAATATAATTATGTCTCTTCAGATGAATAAGCTATTCATACTGTGTCAAAAAAGCTAGACTTGATTTTATTTTATTTTTTAAAAAAAAATTTTTTTTTCAACGTTTATTTATTTTTGGGACAGAGAGAGACAGAGCATGAACAGGGGAGGGGCAGAGAGAGAGAGGGAGACACAGAATGGGAAACAGGCTCCAGGCTCTGAGCCATCAGCCCAGAGACTGACACGGGGCTCGAACTCACGGACCGCGAGATCGTGACCTGGCTGAAGTCGGACGCTTAACCGACTGCGCCACCCAGGCTCCCCTAGACTTGATTTTAAAATTCTAATGTTTAAAATATTTTTGAGTCACTATTAATTACCTATTAATTATCAGCATTATAGGTAGGATTTGATTCTGTATAGTTTATAATTTTAGATTCTTCTTCCTTTCCTTTTAAAAACTTTTTCAGGTACTGTTATTACTGGGGCTTCCTTTTGGAGAATTTACCTCTATATAGAGATTGCCATAATGTCTAAAATAATAGAGGTGGATATTAATGATGTCAATAGAAGTGTGAATTACTTTTTTTTTTTTTTTTAATTTACTACCGGAGGTAAATGATCATCTACTCCAGGCACTATTATTATTCCAATTAACTTGAGTCCCTTGAGTCAATAGAGGAAGGTTTATCTGCACCATGGAGCAGAGGACTTATTTATTTGATTAGGTTGGTCTCAAAAATAAAGGAAGTATAAAAGTCATACTGTATGGGTCACATCCTACTCTGCACTTACACTGAGCCCATCATTTAACTTTTCTTTGTGTTAATAGAGGTTTGTCATCTTTAAATGTAGGTACCAGTAGCACCTGCTTCATAGTTTTTTATGAGGATTAAAAAAATTAATACGAAGTCCTTGGGATAGTTCCTAACACATAGCAGATGATCAGTAAATACTAGTAATTATCATGCTTCATTTGACTGTCAGTAACCTTTCTCAGGATATAGAAAATATCCTTAACAAGGTCCATAAAATAGTCTTGTTACCTGGCCGCTATCCATTCTCCACGCTTTTGGCCCCTACACTTTCCAAGCTCCTTATCAAATTTGGGGGATTTTGTACCTGCTTGTTATTTGCTCTCCTAGAATGCTTTCTTCGTCATCTTCCCTTGGCCAACTGATTGTTTTCTCATGCTTCCAATTTGAATTCAAAAGGCACATCCTTAGCCTAACCTTTGCTGATATTCCCACCAGCCCTCCACACCCCAGGTTACATGCTGTCCCCTGTTACTAGTTATGTTCCATATAGAATTTTACACTTTATAATGATACATCTGGGTTATTTGTTGTCTATTCTGTAGCATGTTATGTACCCAGAAGTGTTCTTTAGGCACAGAAAAAATATGGGGAGTGTGCATGTGAGGGAGTGAGTGAATAATGAATGAATACATTGCCCTGTATACACTTGGGAACTAAGCATATTTGGGTATTATAAACACAGGCACCACATAATCCTGATCCATGAGATTAGACATCTGTCATTGTTCTTGAAAGTTGAGAAAGTAAATGCTTCACTGTATGCAAGTGTACTTGAGAACTTCCCGTACAGAGTATAATGTTTGGTTTTGGGATGTAAATCTCACCGGCTAGCTGCTTATGGGGCTGCAAGAGGCACAGTTGTGTCCCTGGCTGTGCATCTGCAGGTGAGCACCCCGAGGCAGTTGCTTGCAGGAAGTCATTGAGAATCAGAACAGGTTGGACTCCAAGGCTCCCGCATGAGTCTTACAAGTACAGATTTGTTTCAGGGGACAGACCAGTTCCTTAGGTTGTAATCAAGGTCTGTGTGGCTCTTCCTTTTCTCCTGTCGCTGTTTTTCCTTATACTTGTCCTACTGTCTCCCTGCTCTTAGTATGTTTCTCCTTTCTTTTTCCCGCCTTCCTGCAGCTTCCCTGCAACATTGCACACTGGAAAACCTTTCTTTTTTCTCCCCTTTACCTCCTCTTTGAAAAGCTGAGGGTAACCAACCACCTACCTTTGCAACTCCCAAGATTTTGTGTGAATCTCTGAAGGCCTCTACAGTGAAGGCCTTGGCGGTGAAAACCTGATCAAAATTAAACCCATTTAAAGACGTTAAACTTCTGTTTCACCTGGAGCTTAAGGTTTAGTGTAGGACGTGAAATTCTATCATGTAGAACCTTATGAACCAGAACCAATAAAATGGCTCACCAGAATGGGTGTGTTTTATACTTTCCAGATCACTGATTATCCAGTACAGAGCGTTCAGCATCACCAGCAGTTTGCAGCCCTTCCACATCTTAACTCAGAAGGGGAAGGGGCAGTGCCTACTTCAGATAGTTTGATGGTAAGGGGAGCTCGTCTTCCCACCTGACTGAACCCAACATTTCTTAAGAATGAGGCTGTCATTAAAATCACAGAGGACTCTGTGCTGTTTGTTAGGGTTTTTTGTTTGTTTTGTTTTTTGTTTTTTGTTTTTTGAAAATGGGATATAGGGAATAGGGAATAGCTTTTTCTCACCTTGATGAGGCATTGTCTATTTGACAGGCATTCACTTTTGCAGTTTCCCGGCCTGTTTTGGAAGACGTGTGGATTTTATTGGTTGTCTGAGTCCCCTTTGATTATGTAGACACTTGCAAAGATCTTTTTGTAGAGCGTTTTAATGTTCCATAGAACAGTGGGAGTTATCTTTACAGCAGTTTTTAAAATGTAAGACATACTTTGTTGACATTTTTTTTCGCAGCAGTATGCACACAAGATGTTCAACTACAAAGTTATTCCCTATGCATGCTGACACTTTGCCTGAAATTATTTTCTAAAAGAAATGACTTTTAAAAGTGGAATGATCTTCTAGTGATGTTAAGAAGTTTTCAGAATTGCAGTAAATTACATCAGTTGGCAAAATATTTTACATTGTCATAGTGATAATGTCTTTGGTGATTACGGTCAGAAAGATGCAGTAACCTTCTTTTAGATGCCAAGTTATATTGAAGATATTCAAGTATAACTTTTGTAAAACTGTACTATTTCAAGATTTTATCTCCTAATACCTACTAATTATTTGAAAAGCAAGACTACCAACCACTTAAAAGCTATCATGGTTCCTATTGTTGGTAGTTAATTGGGTAGTGATGGAACTAACTGTACATGAAGTCATTTTCAGTAATGTTTCTTGGTATACATTCTGATCTTTGTGGAAATCTTCTGTAATGAGTCACTTAAAGGAGATGACCGCTGGAAAAATTGAAGGAGATTATCACCTACATGTGGTCCTTGAGCATGGATAGATGCTTTTTTAGGGGCTTAGTACAACAGAATGTAAAAAATATTTAGCAACTTGATTTAAAATAAAACGATTTAATTTACTGGATGAATAGGATTTTTAGGTTTTTGTACTTGGTACAAAACTGAAAAGCTGCGAAACTAAGCTTTCTCCTTGTTCCTGTCTCCCAACCACTCAGGTGCCCTTCCCAGAGACAATTGCTGTGACCAGATTCTTGTTCTTCTTCCAGAGTGTATGTGTATTTATGTATATTATATATGTGCATGCATATACACATATCCGTGTATATGTGTATACACAGTGTATATACACATATACAGTGTATAGAGCATACATACCACATATAACATACGTGTCTTTTAAATACAACTTAGAGTAGCTGTATACACTTTGCTTTCAGTTGACAGTAAGTGTTGTCGGGTATTTCATATTAATACATACAAAGCTGCATAATTCCTTTATTTTTTCTATTAAAAATATTTTTTGAGTGTTCATTTTTTGAAAGAGAGAGAGAGAGAGAGAGAGAGCGAGCGAGTCGGGGAGGAGTAGAGAAGGAGACACAGAATCGGAAGCAGGCTCCAGGCTCTGAGCTGTCAGCACAGAGCCCAACACGGGGCTGGAACCCACGAACCATGAGATCATGACCCGAGCCGAAGTCAGATGCTTAAGCCACCCAGGTGCCCTGATTTTTTAATATTTATTTATTTTTGAGAGTGGGGGGAGGGAGAGAGAGAGAGAGAGAGAGAGAGAAAGAGAGAGAAAGAAAGAATGAGCAGGGGAGGGGCAGAGGGAGAGGAAGACAGAAGATCTCTAGCAGGCTCTGAGCTGTCAGCACAGAGCCTGCTGCGGGGCCCAAACTCACGAACTGCCAGATCGTGACCTGAGCCCCTGAGCTGAAGTGGGATGCTTAACAGACTGAGCCACCTTGGCACCCCTGCATAATTCCTTTAAATGCTGCATATAGTTCTTTTAAGTGCACTGTATGGATATAAAGTGTTTGGGTTTTCCGGTAATTTTTATTTACAGACGACATGTGCATAGAACGGCGGGAACGTCTCGTGGAGCATGGAGACTTTGTACGCCACAGGGCTTGTGCTGATTTCCACGCTCAGTACAGCATGTGGTCACGTCTGTGTCCATAGATGCCACCGGTGGCTGTCTCAGCAAGCTCTTAGACTTTTACAAAGCTGGCAAAGAAAAGATTCTGTCTCTCTGATGTTTGTTTTGCATTTTTCTTAGGAGAGTTCGGTATCTTTTCATATAGAAACTATTTATGTTTGATTTGATTTGATTTTTATTTTTTGGTCAAATCTTCATTTGTGTTGACTGTGACTAGTTTTCATCAGTTGTTCATCTTTGCTCTTGTTTAATTTTTAGGAGCTTATTATATTTTTGGGGAAAATAGCCACCTGTGAGGATTTGAGAATACTTACCAAATTTGTATTTTAATTTGATATATGAGGTTTTTCTTTTGACATAGAAGCATAGGTAACTTTTTCTTTCTTTTTTTTTTTGCCATTTACTCTGTGCCAAGCACTCTTTAAAACCCTTTAATTTGTTCTCATTAACTTATTTAATCCTCAAAAATTAAAAGTAAAAACCATGAGGACTTAAGTGCTCAAAATCTCATAGCTAAGTTGAGCTTAGGTAGTCTGAACCGAAGCCCACGTTCTAAACAATTATACTGCTAAAATCTGTTTTTCTTAAAGGCCAAAAATGTAATGTTTGTGATAACTTCAAAAAATTCTAACTTACACGATTTCTTCTTTTTGAAATGGGACACTGATGATTAGTAGGTATCAATTTTAATTATAGTTTTTTCCCAAATAGAAATACTGATTTAATACTGTAAAGTAAAATCAACAATTATATGTTCTTACGGTTAGAAAAACATTGTATACTTCAGTTTATATATTTGATGAAAGGAATATTAGGCATGAAAGAAAATGATACTGGGTCACTTCAGAAAGATGGGCAAGAAGGCCACAGGCTATTAAATACCTTAGATCTCTATTATTTTTTTCTGGATAAGCCTATTATTATTATTGTTATTTTAATGTTTATTTATTTTGAGAGAGAGAGAATGTAAGCGAGGGGAGGGGCAGAGAGAGAGGGAGACACAGAATCCGAAGCAGGCTCCATGCTCTGAGCTGTCAGCACAGAGCCCAACGCGGGGCTTGAACCCATGAACCGTGAGATCATGACGTGAGCCGAAGTTGGACGCTTAACCGACTGAACCGCCCAGGTGCCCTGGGATAATCTTATTATTGACCAAAAGACCTTTTGTGAACAGTTAGTTGTTTTCTGTCTTAAATGTAAAAAAAACATGTTTAAAAAAAAACACCTGCTTTTTTTTTAACGTGCTTGCACTTAAAATTTTTTTTGCTGTCTCAAAAACAGTATCATTTGCTGTAGGCAAGTTTTCTACTGCGATAGAAATCAGGAAATTGTGTGGGGAGTCACAGAGGCAGGTGGGAAAAGGCTTTGTGGATGAAACGGTACCTGTGCTAAATCTTGAAAGACGAGGAGGAAGTGGCATGACACAAATAAGGAGACACACACAGAAGCTATGCATGATGTGTCTGAGAGGCTATGCTGGGGTTTGGTGTGGCCGAAGGGCAGAGAAAACACAAGTAAGAGGTGAAATTGGTTGCCTTGGAACAAGATCGTGAAATAGAAACATAATGTGAGCGGTGTATATGATTTCAAACTTTTAGTGGAATATTACGAAAGGTTAAAAAAAAGACACAAAGTTAATTTTATTTTATACAGAAAAGAAAAATTAGATGGGCTTTGGGGCAGAGGTTGTATGATGTGGTTTTATGTATTTATTTTTGATTTGGGAAAGAAGAGACTTAAAAATGCTTTAAGCTATAAGAAAAGGTACGGAAGAACAAAATAATTCAAAATGTAGCAGACCAACTGGGGGAGCGTAGAGAGAGAGATTGGTCCTGATGGGCAGAAAGGAGAACATTTCCTATGAAACTAGCAGGAGGAGGAGGAGAAGGGCAGATAAAGATCTGTGTCTTGTTGAAAGTTTGGAAGTGTAGGAAGATTAACAACGCATTTTCAAGTATACCTTTTCAGTAACAAAAATGAAACTTTATGTATGAATGGATACCTCTATTCACTTTCCCCCATTTATAATAATAATTAGTTTTTCATACTGAAGAAATGGGCTAGGGTTCTCAGGTTCATAGTATATAGATGTCAAAAATGGCATGAAAGAAACCAGTGCAGATTCATTTAAATTTTGGTTTGATGATTCAGGACTGACTGCCATAGACAGGGGCTTGGAAGTTTAAGCGAATTCATAAAGAAAGGGATAGACACAGATTGATGGAAATTCTTAACGTCAAGTACAAAGGAATAGTGAGGGAGAGGAGAAAGAATAGTATGTGGGGTGAGACAGAGGCATTGACTTGAGTAATAGAAAAGATCAATGGGTAATAAAATCTCTGCTCTTTTTTTCTCAATGTTTTTTCAACTTTTACACAAAAAAATACTATGTTATAGAAAGTGCATCTCAGACTCTCTTAAACAGTGGAAGAAATGTACTGGCTCACAAAATAAAAAAAGGTTCAGGGATATCAGCTTCAGGCAAGGTTTGATCCAGAGGCTCAGGATGTCATTGAGATCCAACTTTGTTTCCTAAAATACTCTGGCCTCTGCCCTGCTCCACATTTGTACCATCCCCAGGTGGGATGTCCTCATTGCTTCACATCTTCATTCCGTGTTGTCCAGAGTTACAGCCATGTGCATTTACTCCAGAAATTCTAGTGAGAATGCTAAGACTCGCTCTGATTAGACTGCAGCTAGATTGCAAATTCCATCCCTGGTCCCGTGATTACATGTAGCCCCGTTGGAAACTAGCCCTTACTGGGAAGTAAGAAAACAGACTGATGATACAGTCAGGAGTTCCCACTGGCTAATGGGAAGGGAGAGCAAACACACACCCCTGGGGCCTTGGACAAGTAGCCTGAAGCACAACTTTTAATGTCTCCTGTTTTATTTTTTTTTTTTTTAATTTTTTTTTCAACGTTTATTTATTTTTGGGACAGAGAGAGACAGAGCATGAACGGGGGAGGGGCAGAGAGAGAGGGAGACACAGAATGGGAAACAGGCTCCAGGCTCCGAGCCATCAGCCCAGAGCCTGACGCGGGGCTCGAACTCACGGACCGCGAGATCGTGACCTGGCTGAAGTCGGACGCTTAACCGACTGCGCCACCCAGGCGCCCCTAATGTCTCCTGTTTTATATTAAATATTAATTATAAGTTTACATTGTCTTCCATAACATGCTTTAGTATAAATCAAAAATTTTCTTAAAATCCTTGAGTAAAATGAATGATTCTAAGCTATTGTTTGACCTGTGTTCAAACCTCCTTTGGTATCAGTAGGTATTTGTAAACAAGTCTTACATAATCCTAAGCTAACAGTCTTCAATGTAAACACACATTTGATGTGGAAAGAGAACACTGAAAGATATTAAATACCGTATTCTAGATCTATTTTAAGCCGTGAAAATATTGTTCATTTTAAAGATAAGTTTTCCACAATTCATCTTTATGTACAACTACATATAATCACTGGAATTAACTCCTTCTTAGGTATTAATGACCATAGTAAAAATATGAGGATACTTATTTTAAAAACATGCTTTGTCCTCTGGGTCATTAAGCTTAGTCTCTGAATGTGTTTTGTAGCTATAATTGTGCTGTAGGACATTTTAAAAACCAGAATTGAACTCTTCACCCCAGTTTTCTCTGAGGTAATTATAGGATGAAAAATAACTAAGAAAAAAAAATCTATTTATCATCATTAATGAAAGTGTCTCACGGTACTGTTCAATACCTTTTAAATTTAATGATACTTGCATTTTACGCACACACACATACACAAACATAAATACACACTTGTGCTGATCTATTTTTAGGAAATAGAGTTATCCATTTACTCTGATACCTGGATCTTGTATGAGACTTGGATAGTAAAGAAAAACTCTTAATTATTTTCAGGCAGGAATAGGACTATGTGCCAGCCACCGTTTTAATGTTTAAAATATAACCACATTTACTGCTTACATTAACCCCGAGAAAGACAAGTTCTAGGGTGATTAAATAACTTGCCCAGCCTTATGCATGCAGCTAGTAAAGAGTCAAGCAGGAGAACCCAGGCAACTAGATTCTAGGGATCATGATCTTTACAGTGTTAAATTCTAGTTTTTTAAAATTAATTAAAAAGGAAACTTTTCCAGTTGAATCTAGGGAAGTTTACTGTGAAAGCAGTTTGTGGTGATACCATTCAGAGTCTTTCGTAGTTTGAAAGTGAAGGCCAACCCTGTGTTTGAGTTCTGGCCTCAGAGTGGGCTGTTTCCTGGAAGCTCACATCTGTGCAATACCTTTTGAAGTCATGCTTCACTGGGTCTTTGATGTGTTCTTCCAGGTTGCTTTCAGGTGTCTAACTTCAAATGAATGGTTAATGGGGCCATTCTTTACCAATAAAATAGGACTAGGGTTCTTTTATCCTTGTTGTTATGTGGGTCATAATATGGTGTATTGTTAGAGAAGTTTATTTTAACTAATCAGAATATTGAACTATAAGGTTCATCTTTTGGTTATTATTTTATGTGCCTGTCCGTTCAGTGATAAATTGGAAACTTCCAAAAAATGTTTTTGGAAACACCAGCTGCTGTTCAAAAGAAGTGTGGTGAATGAGTTTCATTTTTGGGTTGGTAATCAACAACTGGGTGAAAGCTTTAAGAATTATTTTCTCGGGGCGCCTGGGTGGCGCAGTCGGTTAAGCGTCCGACTTCAGCCAGGTCACGATCTCGCGGTCCGTGAGTTCGAGCCCCGCATCAGGCTCTGGGCTGATGGCTCAGAGCCTGGAGCCTGTTTCCAATTCTGTGTCTCCCTCTCTCTCTGCTCCTCCCCCGTTCATGCTCTGTCTCTCTCTGTCCCAAAAATAAATAAAAACGTTGAAAAAAAATTAAAAAAAAATTATTTTCTCTCTGAGCCTCATTGAGATGCATGCAACTTACCTTCACCCTTTTTATTTTGGGGACTTACTTTATGTTTCTGTCAGTTCCATGATGGATTTCCAGTCTTGTTGGGATAGTGAAGAAGGAGCTGGGATTGTAACCCTAAGACCAGAAACTTTGAAGAAATATTAAATATAAACATACCTTTCCATTTTGAATCATTAGTATGATTTGAATAATCACAAATTATTTGAATAATTTCATTGTGGATTGTTTAATTCCACTCATCTTCCTTTGTGGCTTTTTCTTGCCCTGTCCCATTGTCACCCCAGCCCAGCCACCTGTGCTACAGTTATAGGAAACATAAGCTAATCGTAAGGAAAATAGGCTTAGTGAGAGGAATTGGGGGTGGTCCAAAGAAAGAATTGAACAGCAAGGCTTTAGAGTTGGAGCCACTTGCCAGTTGACCTATGTCTAGACATCCTTCAAGTGGATGACTTCTCTCTGGCCACATTCTCTGTTCACAGTTACAGTGTCTGGGAGAAAGTGTGGGAGAGGACCCAAGTTAGTTCCCCACCTGACCCATCTCTGGGACAGAGGGATGGGGTGTACTGTATAGAAGAGCTTGCCTCAAAAGACTGTGGGGATGGGGGTGTTGGCCAGGTCTCTCCCTCTCTGCTGTCCCCTGTCTCTCTCCCTCTGGATTCTCTGCACACTCGCAGACATAGGCAGTCTAATTTGATACAGGATTTTGCTCTAGGGAAGAAGGATGTGCTGAAGAAAGGAAGAAGTAATGGCTCTGGATTCCAAAGCAATTTCATATTGATCGCTGGATAATTCTCAGTGAGACATGTTTTTCAGTAATCAGGAGTGCAAATTGATAAGATTAATGCCTGTGGCTGAGATAATAGTGGGCCAGAATTTAGAAGGCACGTACTTCACCTCTGCCCTTCTTTAGAGAAGATCAAGAGAGGAAGAAAGAGGAAGAATTAGATTAGTAATTGTACTATTCTTTTGGTTTAGCTTCTTGCAAGACTTCTCTGCTGTCACCAATTAAAATATAGCAAAATAGAATGTTAGCACTAAGGGATGAGAGAGAGAAAATCATTGCAGAATGTTGATAATTAGAAATTTTATAAAATAATTTATCACAGATGACAAGTTTTTTTAGGGGATTTAACTACATAATTTAAGGAGTAAATGGGTAGAAAGTTATGGGGGAATATTTTTTCTAGGCTCGTTCGCTCTTTCTTTCTCTCTCTCTCTACTTTTTTTTCTTCTTCCCTGAGTGGTTACATGGATTAACTGATATAGTTCATGTCTCCTGCCCTACTCAGTGCTTGGCACATGATAGTTTGAGACAAATATTTGGTCCCTTTCATTTCCTTTTCATTCCTGGCTAGATTATAAAATCTTGGAGGGCAGAAAATTGCCTCACTTAACTTTATATCCTGTTCAGAATCTGGCGGTAATTAAGTACCTTGTGAATACTTACAAGTAGTTGTTTATTGATTTTTATTGAAGTATAATTAACATACAGTATTATATTAGTTTCAGGTGTACAATATAATGATTCAGTTATTCTATACGTTACTCAGTGCTCATCATGGTAATTGTACTCTTAACCCCTTTCTCTCTTTCCGGGCGCCCCCCCCCCCCCCGGCAGCCATCAGTTTGTTCTCTGTATTTAAGAGTCTGTTTTTTTTTTGTTCATTTGTTTTGTTTCTTGCATCGGCATATGACTGAAGTCATAGGGTATTTGTTTTTCTCTGACTTACTTCACTTAGCGTTATACCCTCTAGTTCCATTCATGTTGTTGCAAATGACAAGATCTCATGTTTTTTATGGCTCAGTAATATTTCATGTATATGTGCCTCCTCTTTACTCATTCATCTACTAATGGACCCTTGAATTATCTCCATGTCTTGGCTATTTAATATATTTAAACTTACATCTTTTAATAATTTCACTTCAGTCTCAGAAAGTTGTTGAATTTTAAGGCAGTTCATCATAAATTGTTAAGTTAGAAAAGGTGAGACTGAAAATAAGTAGGAAGTTCTTATTTTAGGAAAGGCTATTTCAAAACTTAGAGGTAGACTCCTATTTGTTTCAATAACAGTCTAAAGTTTCTACTTTATATCCTCTGTTTAAGCTTTGTAAAACCAATTTCTTAAAGTTTATTTATTTTGAGGGGGAGAGAGAGGTGCAGAGAGAGAGAGAGAGGGAGAGAGAGAGAGGGAGAGAGGGAGAGAGAGAGAGAGGGAGAGAGAATCCCAAGCACGCTCTGCACTAATGGTGTGGAGCCCCGACATAGGGCTCGAACCCACGAACTGTGCGATCATGACCTGAGCTGACATCAAGAGTCAAACACTTAACTGACTGAGCCACCCAGATGCCTCTATAAAAACAATTTTTTAAAAAAAAAAAATTTTTTTTTTCAACATTTATTTATTTTTGGGACAGAGAGAGACAGAGCATGAACAGGGGAGGGGCAGAGAGAGAGGGAGACACAGAATCGGAAACAGGCTCCAGACTCCGAGCCATCAGCCCAGAGCCTGATGCGGGGCTCGAACTCATGGACCGTGAGATCGTGACCTGGCTGAAGTCGGACACTTAACCGACTGCGCCACCCAGGCGCCCCTAAAAACAATTTTTAATAAAATTCTACTTAGGTATAAGCAAAAAGTTGGGATCTAGTCCATTTACATGAAATTGTAAGAAGAAATACTGAGTGTTATTATCTGGATTTAATAGAAGCCCAGGATATAGGCAAGGGATTTGGAAGAATTATTTCCCTCTAGGAATCTGTGCTTAAATATTGGTTACTTTATGAAGTATATTAGAAAGTGTCTTGCAAATTGCAGAGGAAATTAAGAATAAAAATATTTAATATAGTTGAAGTAAAAAAAAATATATATATATAGGTGAAGTATTTGGTAAATAAATACACTTCTAGTCTATCTGTCCAAACCTTTCAGGAATTCAAAGAAATGTGAAGATAAATTACAGTTAAACTCTTTCAGCGAGTCTATGAAAGCCATTTTATTATTTTTTATTATTTAACAAAAAATTTAATGTTTATTTATTTTTGACAGAGAGAGACAGAGACAGAGCATGAGCGGGGGAGGGGCAGAGAGAGAGGGAAACACAGAATCTGAAGCAGGCTCCAGGCTCCGAGCTGTCTGCACGGAGCCTGATGCCGGGGCTCGAACTCACAGACCGCGAGATCATGACCTGAGCCGAAGTTGGATGCTCAACCGACTGAGCCACCCAGGCTCCCCTGAAAGCCATTTTAAAGGGGGAATTAAAATTAATTGAACTTCTGTATATAACAATTCTTCATGATTAATTCCCCAAAGGTACCCAATGGGGACAGTTTTCAGTAATGGAAGTACAAAAAAGGGGGAAGATGTTATTTTAAAGAAATAATCACTGAAGTGATTTTCATATATTAAGAGTGAGGTACGTTTTATTTTATTTTGGGAGAAGACAGTCCTGACAGAGTGAAGAACAAAGGGCAGATAACTCAAGGCAGCAATGCGACCAGTGTGCTTGAAGACCAGTGAGGAAGCCAGTGAGCCTGGAGTGGACTGATCCAAAGGGAGGGTCCTAAGTGGGTATTCAGAGAGGTGTAACAGATCATGTTCGGGCTTGCAGGCATTCGTAAGGACTTTAGCTTGTATTTTTAGTGTTATGGAAAGTCATTGGAATGTTTTAATCAAGTGAGTAACATGAGTTGTCATTGGCTTTAAAAAGATCGTTCTGCATGGAGAGTAATGTTAGGACAAATGATAGGACAAGACAGAGACTTGTGGAGTCTATTACAGCAACCCCAGGTGAGCCAGGGTGGCCGTGGTGGAACTGATGAGAAAAAGTAAAATTCAGAATGTATTATAAAGGGAGAAGTGGAAGAATTTGAATTATGTGTGGGAGATAAATAGACATCAAGAGAAAGTACAAGGATTTTCCCAGATTAAAGGATGAAGTTCCCATTTATGGGGCCGAGGGAGACTGACATGTGAAAGTGTGGGTGAAACCAGAAGTTCATCTTTGGACATGTTGAGATTTCGATTAAAATGGGTATGTGAGGTGGGGGAGCTCGGGAAGGGACCTGGCTGGAGATAGAAATTTTGGGTTTCATTAACATAGAGGTTTTGCCTAAAACCAATAGACAGAACGAGACATTTAGAGATTGAGTGTACATAGAAAAGAAACTTGAAGACTGATCCTAGAGCAGTCTGACGTTTAGAAGTTGGGGATGTGAAGAGAGGAACCAGCAAAAGGAGGATTGGGAAATAGTGAGGTAGAAGGGCATTCAGGAGATTATGTGTACCAGGCAGCCATGTGATGAAAATATTTCAAGGAGAAGGAGTTGATAACCTTATTAAATCCTGTTTAAAGTTCAGCAACATATGGGGTGGTCAAGTGATGACCTTGACAGAAGCAGGCGGGAGTTGATGGAAAGCCTGAAGGGTTGGAATTGGAGGTAGCAAGTGTAGACAGTTCTCTTGAGGAAAAAACGAGCTGAGAAATGAATGGTATTTGAAGTAGGAAATGAGTCCAGGAGAAGTTCTTGCTTTTGATTTTTTTTTTTTTTATTTTAATGAAAGTAATTCAAGCCTGGGAGTGCTTTAGTGGAGAGATACAAGGCAGGGGATGGGGTGGGGTGAGGTGGGGAATGGCTGTAGTGCTGTTACTGAGTTAGCCACACAAGATGGGATCTGGTGCCAAGATGGGACTGTGGGGCAGGGAGATGGGTGCTTACGTGAGTGCACAGAGTGTTTATTCAGATTGGAGGAAAGGCGGTGGAGCATTGGGGCACAGATGGAGTGGGCAGTTAGGTGTGGTGGTGCATAATAAAGTTTTTAGTTATTTAGTTTCTGTGGGCTATGCTAGATAAAAGATTGAAAGGTATAGGAATGAGAAGTGAGGAAGAGATGGAGAGAGAAAGCAGTCCTAGAAACATAGTAAAAAGTCTTCGGTCACTGGAGTTTTACAGCAGCTGTTGCCTGTCTCAGGGTATATTGTGTGTGTTCTCTTTGTGTTTGTTCTAACCCTTCAGTCAAAACCTATAGTACATGGAAGATTGTCCCCTGGGTGGCTGCTTTTCCTTCCTCTTAGTTCTTGATAACTGTTCCTTCAGGGTCGCCCAGCATCATGAACACAAGGGCTCTTCTGTGCTGCAGACTTTGACCAAAGAGTTGAGGCAATGGAAGGAAATGACAACATAATTCGTCCCATCTTTATTTTGTCTCTTATGCTTCAGAGTGGTTGCTCTTCCTTTTCTGGGCCGTGGATCCCTTTGGTTAATGAGATAGTTTTCAAAATATAAAAAACACTTCTGATATTATATGTGAGTGTTTATTGTGCATGAAATAAGCTCCAGTGGGAGGTCATGTGACTACCTTAATTTCAAAGTAGTTAGTAATGTAAACAGCATTTTTACAGATGTCTGTAATAACTGAGATATGATATGAAAATGTTTGTGATTTCCACTGGTGACAAGGTTACCGGTATTGGCACTGTGATTTGTTGCCTACCTTCATAATGAAAGGAAATGCTAAATATCCTTTTGCTAGAGGTTTATAGACAAAGAGATGAAATCTCTTCCCCATCCAAGTTGTAGCCTGCATTCTGTGTGTTCACCCTCCATGGGTCTGAGGAAGGGTGCAGGAAGTAGTGCTCCTCTTCTGTCTAAGGCTGACCCCACCATCCACAGTCTAGCCTTTTACCCCCGTTTTCTCTGAGACACTCCAAACAGATATCCCAGATTGCTTTTATATCCTCATCTCTTTTTCTGCTCATGGGTGTTTCCCTTTTTTCTTGGAATATACTTGCCTTTCCTCTTTCATTTCCTGTGAGAGTAATAGATAGACTACCTTCCTGGGTGTGGCCAACCCAGTGACTAGCATACTCTCTTTATTTTTTATTTTATTTTTTTTAATGTTTATTTATTTATTTTGAGGAGAGAGAGAGAGAGAGAGAGAGAGAGAGAGAGAGAGAGAGAGAAAGCAGAGAGAGAGAAGGAGACAGAATCCCAAGCCAACTCTGCGCTCAGCACAGAGCCCGACGTGGGCCTTGAACCCATGAACTGGGACATCATGACCTGAGCTGAAATGAAGATTCAGACACTTAACCAACTGAGCCACCCAGGCGCCCCTAGGACACTCTCTTTAAATATTAACTGCTGTAGCACTCTCAACAATAGCCAAATTATGGAAAGAGCCTAAATGTCCATCAACTGCTGAATGGATAAAGAAATTGTGGTTTATATACACAATGTGTGTTTATATCCACAGTGGAGTACTACATGGCAATGAGAAAGAATGAAATATGGCCCTTGGTAGCAACGTGGATGGAACTGGAGAGTGTTATGCTAAGTGAAATAAGCCATACAGAGAAAGACAGATACTATATGTGTTCACTCTTATGTGGATCCTGAGAAACTTAACAGGATCCCATGGGGGAGGTGAAGGAAAAAAGAAAAAAAAGGTTAGAGTGGGAGAGAGCCAAAGCATAAGAGACTCTTAAAAACTGAGAACAAACTGAGGGCTGATGGGGGGTGGGAGGGAGGGGAGGGTGGGTGATGGGTATTGAGGAGGGCACCTGTTGGGATGAGCACTGGGTGTTGTATGGAAACCAATTTGACAATAAATTTCCTATATTTAAAAAAAATAAAAATAAAAACAATTTTGAAGATAGTATTAAAAAATATTAACTGCTGTAGAAGGTGATCACTAAAAGTTTGTTAAATAAATAGATGCTTCTGTTTGGAAATTCACAGACTTTTGTATTAGCAAATATTACAGCTGTCTCTGGCTGGTGAAAGGATGATCCTCATAGGACTAATGAACATAGTGCAAACCCCATTGGTAAACTGGTAGAGTAAGAAAATTCATCTGGCAGTCCATGCAAAAGTTAACATCCTCATAGAGGGATATGCTAGATTTCCATATTTAGATAATTTTGATAAGGACGGTTCAAATTGGCACTTGGTCAAACAAGTTCATTGGTTTCCATGAAGTCTGATAAGGATGATAATTTAAAATGATTTATAGGGGTGTCTGAGTGGCTCAGTTAAGCATCCAACTCTTGATTTTGGCTCAGGTCATGATCTCACTGTTGGTGAGTTTGAGCCCCGAGTTGGGCTCTGCGTTGATAGCTCAGAGCCTGCTTGGGAGTCTCTCTCTCTCCCCCTCTCTCTGCCCCTTTCCCACTTGTGCTCATGTGCATCCTCTCTCTCAAAAATAAATAAATCTTAAAAAGAAATGATTTATAATTTGCTGAACTTTACTATTTAGTAATATGGTTAACATAAATTCTTTAAGTTGCATGTTTAAAAATATACTTCTGGTTTGAATTTTGCATTAGATTAACATGGACACACAGTATTTTAGATTAAAAGGATAGAATTGAGTGACAATAGAATTTAGTTTTGGGGAAGTATTCAATATTAGTATTAGAACATATTTCTTATATTTAATCTGAATTTACTTTTATTCTGTCATTTCCTGAATTAATTTATTTTCCTCATGCAGTAACTGATATTCTTTGGACACATAACTCTAATTTATATAGCTGTTCATCATATTTTATCTTTTAATGTTTATTCTTTTGTTATTTTTTTCATTAATGAATGGTTACTTGAATTTTTATGTGTGTGTTTATGCAGATACTGAGTCAATTGAGGTAACCTAAAGCTGTCACATTAGTGCTTGGCATATAATAAGCACTCTACAATAAAAGAAGGAGCCACAAACATACATACACACAAACATTTATTTTCTCCAACTAGATTATAAACTTTGTGTTAATAACTCTGTGAACATGGGATCTTGTTTGTCTTGTACATCTTCTCCCCAGTGCCTAGCACAGCGTCTGGCCTATAGTAGGTTATTAATAAAAATTTGTTGCAGTGGGTCATATAGATTGGGGACAAAGATGAAGAAAGTAGAGATTATTTCAGTAACTTGTGCTAAGAGTGAACGCATTTCCCCCCTCTTACCTATTTATGCACGGTGACATTAGCATTTCTTACAAATACCAAGGGAGTATGGTTCTTACAGGTAGATCAAGTGTAGGGAGGTACAGAATTTAGTCCAGATGCACTGGCATGGCTGTCTTGGTTCTTTTTAGCCATTTTCCATTCTTCCTGGGTATGTGCAGGCCACATCAGTTGGACAGTGTTTTAAATATCATCTGTGGTCTTCAGTGAGTGTTTGGAAGAAAAGTAATTCAAATTAAGCTGTATAGACAAAAATATGTACACACACAGAGATATATATATATATATATATTTATATATATATATATGAACATTACTATGTCTAATTTTAAGCAATGATGGAAATTTTAGCATATATTCAATATAAACCATTTACATGTTGAAGAACTTACATAAATCAGTAAGCTATGTTTTAACATTACTAAAAATAAGATATCTTAACATTTAAGATGTTGCTTTTTCTAGTTTCAAATGATAGGTGTGGTAATGAAAGTACATTATTTGGCTTTATGATATTTATGCACTTGCAAGTTTAGTTGGTAATTCAAATATTTTACAGGGTCATGAAAATCAGTAGTATTTTCCTCTTGTAATGACAGGCACCATATTAAAATTATCACATTCCACATGCCTTATTTTTTTGATCATTGTTGTATTTGTCCTCCTTAAAAGAAAGGGCATAGCAGCTACTACACTATATAAAGGTAATTTTATACTTGCCAATTGATCTTCCCTTGGGGGCTACTGTACTTTTTATAAATAGCTTGCTGACTTCGAAGAAACATACTTCTGTTCTTAGGAACTCATCTGGAAAGGGCATTTCTTTGGGGATATGGAGACCATGTGTGGAATTTCAGCTACAGGGAAAATTCTGGGTTTTAGACAAAGAAATATTGGGTGGTTTAAAATTGAGAGTCCATTTGTGAAAAATCGGTTTGCTTTTAATAGTTCTATTTTGTTTTTAGAGCTTAATACATTATAGACCCATGGTCCCCAGTCTGGAGTTTTCAGACTCCTAGGGACCTGCAACGCAGATTGGTACCAATAGTCATATTACCCTGGTCATAAGTACTGATTTAAAGTAGTGTATGATTGATTTATTAAAAACGAGCAAATGTTTGTTACCTAAAAAGGGTAATTTGTTTACTTTACCAAACTTGGAATTCATGGAGTAAAAGTAACAGAAAGTCCCCTTTGGAGAGATTCATGCCAGCTTGAAGCCTCACCGATACAACTGTCACATATGTGAGATTGTTAACTCCAGAGATTTTTATTGATTGAATTAATAAATTCAGTTGTAAATCTAAGAATTCAAAATACTTAATAGCTGAATTTTACCTTATGGTGAATATTAAAGTTTGGTAAACTACTTTTCATCCCACATTACATTTTTGGATGAAAGGTGCAAGTGGTTTTATGATACTTCTGTGACGAGAATATTTGTGGGGGCTGGTGTAGCTTACATATATATGGATGTGTGATGCTGAATCCATATTTCTTAAAGTAACTTTCATTGTATTTAGATTAAGAGGTACGCAAAATAAGCTTTGCTGTTTTCAGTGCCAGTGTTATTTTTTTCTTTTTTTCCTGTTTTTCTCCCCGACTTTGGATGGTGTGGGGAGGAGAGGTCATGGTTAGACTAGCAGCACAGGCCGCCATCAAACTTGGAACATTCTGAACAGATAGCACACCCCGCCCACCATTTCTTTCACATTGCTGTAAACGCTCCCAAGTTGTTACTTGAAGACTGAATTTTGTACAAGTTCATTTTGAAACATTTGAACCGTTAAAGTATTAAATGAATTACTATAGAATTGCCACAGTTTATGGTACAACTTAGTTTTTAACAAAGCTTTTGCTTATCACATTCTTAAATGGCTGAAGTATGCTGATAAGAAATTTCTCAGTCATTGTGGCGATTTACAGCCCTTTTTTGCGGGATGGTGTTTAAAATACCTAACCTAAATTTTTCTTAATGCAAGTTCAAGTTACTCTTTCTTATTCATTGTGTACTTGAAGGAAAGTAACTGCGTTACTTCCGTTTCCTCTGGGCTGCATTCATATGTTTGAGGTCATGTGTGAAGTTCTTTTCCTGCTAGTGCTGTCTTCCTTCAAACCCCATGCTGCCTCGTCTATAACAGTCCTTGAGTATCCTGAAATGATTAAAAAAAAAATTATTATGTTACCCTACTGTAAGTCTCTTATGAAGGAGAAATTATATGAAAGTTTTTTATGAAAGACTTTAACAACTACATTTTCAAAAATAACAATTTCAATATGGAAATGCTTAGGCATGACTGTACCAGGAATAATGAAATGGTAGATTCTTGTACAGACATGTGGCATCACTAGGAAGACCACAGCTACAAATACAAGTTAAAAATATTTGTATTAGCAATTCAAAAACAAGTGCTTTTAAGATAATGCGTGTGACTGTTTTAAAAAAGTTCTTATTTATTTAAGAGAGATAGCAGGGGGAAGGGCAGAGAGAGATGAAGAGAATCTCAAGTAGGCTCCATGCTGTCAGCGTGGGGCTTGATGTGGGGCCCGATGTGGTGCTCGAACTCATGAACTGCGAGATCATAGCTTGAGCTGAAACCAAGAGTCAGACGCTTAACCAACTGAATCACTCATGTACCCTATGTGTCTTTTCTTAACATGTTGATTGCTTTTGACAAAGCTTTGTTTTGCTTGGAGCTTTGTCAGAAGCAATCAGCATGTTAACATAGTTGTGTGTTCTTGAAGAATTCATTGCATATTAAATTTTTTCCTAAAATGGTATGTACTTATGTAAAATGGAGTAAGGTTCTAGACTCGTATAATTATAAATGTGTACTTCACCCTCATGAGTCTCTAGTCATTCATTCGAAAGGTGTGAGGGACCCAGGGAAATGCTTTGTTTGGAACTCTCCTTTGTGTTGCAGTTGACATAGGTTTCTCAGCCCATAAAAAGCATGTGCAAGCCAAAAAATGTGATCACTTATTTTGAAAAAGAGGACAGTCTTAGGTGCTTTTCTTGAGAACCTTTGCTCCAAGCTAAGCTTTTTTTTTTTTTTTAACGTTTATTCATTTTTTGAGACAGAGAGAGACAGAGCATGAATGGGGGAAGGTCAGAGAGAGAGGGAGACACAGAATCCGAAACAGGCTCCAGGCTCTGAGCTGTCAGCACAGAGCCTGACACGGGGCTCAAACTCACAGACCGCGAGATCATGACCTGAGCTGAAGTCAGATGCCCAACCGACTGAGCCACCCAGGTGCCCCTAAGCTAAGCTTTTAAATATAGGGCCTGTTTTCTGATGAATCAGTAGTTTTTGTGTGTGTGGTTTTTTTTTGTTTGTTTGCTTTGTTTTTGTTGTTGTTTTTTTCCTCTGTCTATTCAGTTTTTCTTATACTTTTATGTAATTGATAAGGACAAGCGATTCAGTTGTTTCTCAGAATCCATCTAAGGTATCTTGAATGGTGCTAGCTAAAATAATGTCAGTGCAAAAATAAATCTAAGCAAATTATCCGTTGCTAGCAAATCATTGTGGGTGACTACCAAAGACATCCTTTCTTCATCTTCTTTAAGTGGAATCCCATATCATGTAAAGATTGTGTTATTTTAGAATACATGGGGGGGGGCAGTGATCATGCCAAACATTTATAGAGCACTTATCTAGCAGTTATGTTACTTGCCTTATCTTTTATTTTTAAGTCTTTTAACCATCTGAGGAAGCACACATTATTCATACCTTTATTTTACAAAACAGAAATCAGAGCCATAGAGAGGTTAATTACCTTGCTTACGGTCACACAACGATTAGGTAGTAGAGCCCGGATTTTATATCAGGTTTCTTTGACTTTACAGCAATTGCTGTTAAGTTTCACTGGTGTTCACATGAATCTTTTCAAAGGTGGATTATAACCATTAAAATGTGTCCAGGACAGACCTTCAGAGAAGCTCTCCCTATCTCTTTTCTAATAACATATTTATCTGCATTTCCTCTTTATTTTCCATTCTTTAGAGTTAGCTAGATGTGTGGGATGTGAAAGTGAGCCATATGTAGAATCTCTACTCGGTGTTATTTAAATGTCAGCATGGTAATGAGACATTGATGGGGCCCAGTACTTCAGACTTGCCAGTATCATGATGTTCATCAGTAATAAGCAAATGAGTGTGGTTAGCCTGTGTGCTCTAGAATGATAGAAAATACAAAAACACTGTCATGTACTTAGCAAAAACTATATGAGTAATAACACCCAGAAAGTAGAGGATAATGCTAATTTTTTTGGTAACCACCTTCAACTTCAACTAACAGGAAAGTCTACTTTTATTCTTCGGGTGCCAGTTACCAGTGAAGAAGAGGAATTTGCATTTCTGCATTGGTGATACTTGTGACTTTGAGAGCAACATTGCCTTCTGGTCTCCTGTGTGTTGTTCTTTTCCGCATTAATAAATTTATTTAAAATAAAGTTATGTTAATGGATCAAATGAGTTCTTGTGCTTGGCAGTGAAATAATCAGATTCGAACTTATATTTAAAATTTAGAGAGGCTTCCCATTAAAAATAGCATTTGGTTGCATTTGCTGACATAGCCTCTTCTAATTTTCTGCTAAGAGATTAATGAAGACCTAGAAACAAACTCAGTAATGGGGGCGGGGGGAAGACTGATACTCAATTGCTAGAAATTTTGATGCATTTCCCCCATCTACAAGGAACTAGACTAGGAAAAACAGGATTATCTAATGAAACTAATCAGTATAAAGTAGCAAATGTAGTTTGCTTCTTTTGTAACATCATCTGCTTGCTCAGACACCCACGATCTTGAAACATCGAGGAAATGGGGCAGCTCTCCATCTGCTGCAGGGGCGGCTGTTTTTCTGAGGAAGCTATAATATTACCATCATTTATGCTTCTGTTCTCGTAGTTTTTCTGTCTGTCCAGCAGCTTTAAGAACAAAGAAAACAGCAAGGACATTAAAGATTAGGTTAGTTGGAGCTGCAGACCACTGCATCCTGAAAGGAAGATGTCTCCCAGGTAATGGACTCAAAGTGGGAGTGGAGAACCGAATGGTAGGCCTTTTAGATTTCAGGTGATCCTTTTTCAGATCGGCAATCTGTTAGGAGAAGGTTCCTTTGCCATCCATGAGACAAGCTTTACATTAATGCCTAATGGCCACTGAGAATTGGACTTTTGACTCTTCCTATGAATCTGTATCTCTGCTACAGCACTGTGAAGGGATTTCTATAACCATCCAAGAGCACGGTGAGCCCGGCCAAGCCTTCTTTGGATGGTGGACATTGTCACCAGCACAGGAAAAGGCAACAGAAAACCTGAACACCATTTGATTTGTTAACTGATACTGTACTTCAGGGTAAGGGCCTATCTTTCTGAAAATGCATGAGAAAAGCACATTTTAGGGAGTATTTACAAAACTAGAACATTTAGAAAACAGTTTAACATAACATAAGGTAGTAGGTAGGGTATCTGTGAACCTGCTGCAGACAGCTGCAAGGAGAGAACTAACTCATATTTCAGGCAAGATTGCAGGAAACAAAAAAACTGGGAAAGTGGGATTCAACTCTGCAGAGGAGGCAAGAAGGAAGAATTCATGTTTTGAAGAACTAAATCAATGATGTGAAGAACCAACTTCAGGAACTTAGATTTCAAAGAAAGATCAAGAATAAAAAACAGATAAAAGATAATAAATATGGGGAAGGAGAACTGAAGTGCAGTCTAGGAAAGATAAATACAAGTGGCTGATAAAAATAAGAAAAAAAAAATCAGCCTGTTTTGCAAAGAAATGGAAATAAAAATGAGTTTTCACTTTATGCCAATCAAATTAACTAACATATATTAAACAAGTGACCCCCCCCCTTTTTTTTTAAGTTTACTTAATTGATTTTGAGAGAGAGAAAGAGGGCACATGTGAGCAGCAGACAGAGAGGGAGAGAGAGAATCAATCCCAAGCAGGCTCCACACTCAGTACGGAGTGCAACATGGGTCTTGATCCCACAACTGTGAGATCATGACCTAAGCCAAAATCAAGAGCTGGACGTTCAACTGACTGAGCCACCCAGGCATGCCCAAAATACCCTTTTGATAGAAGCTCAGTGGAAAAGTCCTGTTTGAAATGTATACTCATTTCGATAGTTTGGTAACATTTTCTTAAAAACGTTAGTGCTTTATCTAAAGGTTACAATCATGGATATGTGATAAGATTTGCTTATAAGGATAACAAATGGGAAAAATTTTGATAAACTGTGAGACAGTGATAATTTATAGCCTAAAATCATGGTTTTGAAACTAATGATATGGAAATATCCTTCCAATATAATGTAGTTTCAGTGTATCCCAAGCTGAGAGCTAATAATGAAGAAGGAAGATGTATTTAGTGGGAAGTAAATGTGGAAATATGTTTGCTCTCCAGATGACTTACTTCCCAAGTCATTTCTTATGAGTTAAGTCCTAGTAAACGTTAGCACCTTATAGGTCTGAGAAAGCTGCCATAGATTTCTGCTAACATTGCCTAAACCTTTTTATACTGTTTTAAATACCACAGAACATTGCTCTTAGTGGAACAGATATTAACATCATATTATCATCTACCAGAAAAATGTTATTTCAATACCAGTTTGGGAAACAACATGTTAAATAAAAAAAAAAATATGTGAAATTGAAGTAAATACACCAGATAATTAAAAAAGATCTCTGAATGGTGAAATTGTTATATACTTATATGTCACTCCTAAATTTTTCTTCAACAGGAATTTCTTTAATAAGAATGCAGTACCTTTTTTTTTAATAGAACGTACAGAAAATGTATTTAAAAAGGAGAAATTTGAAGAATTCTGCCTATAAAATTCAATAGTCATTAGAGGGCATAAAATAGAGTCATTGTAATGGAATTCATGTCGTGATTGTATGCTGTTACAGGATTTTAGAATAGACGTTTATTTTTATGTATGTATATATTTTAATGTTTATTTATATTTGAGAGAGTACGAGTGTGGGAGAGGCATAGAGAGAGGAGGGAGGACACAGGATCTGAAAGCAGGCTCCAGGCTCTGAGCTGTCAGCACAGAGCCCTATGCAGCACTCGAACCCATGAACTGCAAGATCACAATCTGAGCTGAAGTTGGACGTCTAACTGACTGAGCCACCCAGGCACCCCGGCATTTAGTTTTTAAGGTGGAAGGAGATATTTTGACCAAGTATTCCATCTTGCACAGAATTAGTTCCTCCTTTATTGTGAATGAGTTCCAGTAGACCAAAAAAAACTAAGTTATCCTGAACCAAAGTAGAGTGAAAATAGTTGTTTCTTTATTTTGTTTTAATCAAAGAACTGAATACAACCCTTATCTTACTTGTCATTAACCCCAACCAAGTGAAAAATGGGACAGGGAGGTTAGTCCCTGTGATGGTTGAAAGTGTGTGTGTGTGCGAGCCTGTATGCATGCACACACATGTATGTGTGTTTAATCTTTCTTCCTCCTCATTTTCTTCATTTTTTAATACATCAAAGTAAAAGACACTGTAATCCTATCTCTTCAGAATCTTTCTTCCACCTCTCCCAAATCAACCTAAATTCTTCTAATTATTCACAGATGAGATTAAGTCCAAAAGAATTTTTGTTCATTGTTGTTCTGTTTCTCTTCTTTGTTTTTCTTAGAGAGATGACTACCTTTCTTTTTGTGGCTATGTTAATAGATAAGCATGTTCACATAGTTGGCTATTGCCATAATCATATTATTTTATTAATGCAAGAATTTTAGACTAACAGAAGCAAATCTGGAAGTGATTTAGTTCATGGCCTTTTTGAAGAATTTGAATTGTGCCCCCATCAGACTGTCTAGAGCAAGTTACATTGGGAGGTGTGAGAAGTAAGCATCAAGAGGCTATACTTTGTTGGAATGGGTAGTATTCACTGTAAGTTGTAAAGTTGAAAGAAATTCATGTTCTGGTTAATCTTTTTATAAAAAAAAAACGGCTTTTATATTTCTCAAATATTCAGGTTCACTGTTTTGATTTAAACTGAAGACCATAGCACACCCTGTTAATGCCCTTCCCATGAGGGATGCTTTTATACTGACAAGTCCATAAAGCAGCCTTATTTTATGGGCTGTCGTATGTTTAAGGGCACCCCCACATTAGTTTGCTAGGTGAGACATAATTTCAGAATACCTTGTACACGTTTATTTGTGGAACATTCAAAGATAGAAAGTACTGGAATACTCATATGGTCAACTCCTGCATTCTTGATTTGGTGAACACTTTGATCAGTGTAGTGTGGCAGTTTTGCAGACGCATCTCAAACCAGGTGGCATAAAGATGATAAACCTTAAAACAACTGGGTTCAGTATACATTTTTTTTTAGAGTTGATATGCAGCAATACTCAGTACTAATACTTAAGTTATCTGTGAAAATAACAAAACATTTTTTACTTATTTTGGCCCAGTCTGTGAGCAAATTATTTAATAAGGGTGTTGTGGTTAGGATTTCAAAAGCAAATCATTTCCATTTTATCATGAAAAATCCTTCTCTTTCTGGGTTTCCAGGCTCTTGGTTAATGATTTGTATTGTGATCAGGGTGGTTTTGGGGATTTTCATCTGTAACTAATTAGAACTTGGTTTTTTGATTTGAAATTCCACCTCCTTGGTTAAACTTCCTAATTGGGCTAAGAGAAGCACTTTTTTTTGTTTTTTTTTTTTTTGTTTTTTTTTTTTGCCCCTTTTCTCCCTTTACAAATGATTCCCTAACACTTCCTAAACTAGGTGGAAGTACTTCTGATGAAGGTAGAAACTGAAGGTTGAAAGAATTTAATTAAGGAGGCAGTTATTTCATTTTGTATGTAGATGTTTTTCACCACGGGGAAATCTTTGGTTTCTTTTGGGTACGGAGGAAATAAAGTACGTTCTGAGAATTTGCTGATAAATGCTACAAACTTGAAGAGCCAAAGCTGTATATTTAGAAGCATTTGGAGATCCAGAAATATTCAGATGATGAGCAAATATTATTTCCAAAATAGTCATCAGATATTATAGAATGAGATATACATAATCTCAGGGCAGTTCTTGAAGGCAAGGGCCATTTCTTATTTGTTGTTTTAATTCCTAGCTTTTGAATATCAGGTTCACATAATAGGTTTGCTTTAATATAGATCAAGAAAATTTAAAATCTGAGGCATAAGTATTGATTTGATTAATTGAATTGTTTATATCTATCAGTCTCAGTGTAACCAGGCATATGCCTTTTTTTTTTTTAATTTAAGAAGTTGTCTGCTACTTATCGATCTTACTTTCTTTTTTTAATTTTCAGAGGAGTTTGCTCTTCTTCCTGTTAAGCATTTAGGTTACAGCAAATTTGGTTTTATAATAGTTCAAACCAACTTTGGAATTTGGCAGACCTGGATCTTCTTGATTCTAGGCATTTCTGATGCCATTCCATGCAACAAGAAGTTCTTGGACCAAGTCTACCTAAAGTCCAAGTTCATACGTCTGTCTGTTTCATAGATCCCACTCTGTTTCATTCCATTCTGTTCTTTATTCCTTCACATAAGTGTATGTTTTTCACTTCTGGCTTGAGAGTTATAGATAGTATGGCGCAGTGATTATGGGAAAAGGTGCTGCAAATAAAGTGGGTTCAAATCCTGGTTCTGCTCTTTACTAGCTGGATGATCTAGGGTTAAGTTGTTTAATACCTCTGTGTCTCAGTTTCCTGATATGTAAAGTTGGGATAACAGAATAACTTACCTCTCAGAGCCGTTAGATGATTAAATGTGATAATACATACGAGGTGCTTAGAACAGTGTGTGGTGCGTAACTGGATTCTTTGTCTATCTTTGAAGGCTGATTTGAACTTGATATTACCTGCTTCACCCCAGAGTATTTTCTGACCCAATTTGGTGTTCGTATTTCACTTCAACCAAGGTTGAACTTCTCCTGTGGTATGCCTCACCTGCGCCCTTTGAAGTCTTGGGCACTCTCCACACAACTACCTGAATTCTGTCTACCTTGTCAAGCCTCCTGTTCTACCTTTTTCTTATTACCAAAGTAAAGACATGGTGCTTGAACTCACAAAACACATATCACCAACCTAGATTGCAAACTTTGTGACTATAGACAAATAATGATTTTTGATATTCCATAAGTATTCTTTGTTACTGCACAGAGCAAAAAAGTTAACCCGGTAAACCCATGCCACTCATAAAATTGCAGCTAATCTATTTTCTGAATGAGAAATTTAGAAATGATCTAAATTGATATAAATGAGCAGACTTCAGCGATTTACAGTTTCACTCGTGTATTAGGAGTAATCCGAGGTGGTTTCACATCGTGTATTCCCTGAACCTGTTGTTTGAATAAAATAGGATTATCTTAAGCCAAGTGTCAGGCAGGTAGGTAAACAGTTTGTGTTTACTGCTTGTTAGACTTTAGTTATGAGGAAACTATGTATTTCAGTGGAGATAGTAATAGTGGTAACTGTGTAGTGCCTGTGTCCACGTAGTACCTGTCGACCAGTACCTCATCGTGGCTGAAAAAGGCTTTAAAAAAAAAAAAAAAAAAAAAAAAAGAGGACTTAGAAAATTGCAAATTTCAGACACATTTTTTTAATGCAAAATTTTAGTGTAGAAATGGTGCTTCTAGATAGTTGACCGACTCTCTCAGGCTCTGGAGGATATTATTTGGTGGTGGTGACCACAAGAAGTGAAGCGGGACAGTGAAGGACCCTGTTCTTGGCAACATGGAATGGTGAATAACAGTATTAGGATTTTCTTTTCCACAAACATTCTAGGATGTTCAGGCTATTCACAGTGAAAGGTGAAGAAAATAGTAGTACTCAGAATTTACTTTGCAGTTGCTATTTGGTTTCTAGTTTAGGTTGTGTATTCTCCTTTAATGTTTCATTTTGACATAATATATTTTAACATGGACTTTTCTTGCAGATAAACATTTTATGATATAATTTTTCTCAAGTTCTAGGAGACAATGTGGCTGTGTTTTATTTACTCGGATCATTTGTGATGAGAACCAGACTCAAACTTATTTCAGAAATACTGTTAATTATACAGATAAAAGGGGCAGATATCTTTTTGATTCATCTACACATTTCAGAGTTGCTCCATATTACATTCATGAAACCATTTCTAAATAATCATACAGCATCTTCTAATATTGGTATGTATTTCATACTTGCCCATTAGAAGTTGTATTTAATTACACGACTACACAGTAATGGGTGGTTGTCAGGCAGAATGAGATTTCAGTGCATGGTAATGAGGTTAAAGGTAATGGAAGGTAGATTCAAATATACATGATGAATTGTATATTAGAATTGTTTCTTTACATATTATAGATTTTAGTTAATATCCTATTGGTATTTATAAAACAAAGAAAAGTAAAAAAAGATAGTAGGTAAGGTTATGTTTTTAGTTTTCAACTTTTTTAAAAAAAAAAAAATTTTTTTTTTCAACCTTTATTTATTTTTGGGACAGAGAGAGACAGAGCATGAGCGGGGGAGGGTCAGAGAGAGAGGGAGACACAGAATCGGAAACAGGCTCCAGGCTCTGAGCCATCAGCCCAGAGCCTGACGCGGGGCTCGAACTCACAGACCGCGAGATCGTGACCTGGCTGAAGTCGGACGCTTAACCGACTGCGCCACCCAGGCACCCCTAGTTTTCAACATTTTTAATGGGCAAAATTTAAGGAATATGTGTTGCAGTAGCAATACTGCAAAGAAACAATTGTCTGTGGTTCAGGTGCCTACCACTGTAATTACTGGAATCCAGTTTTCAGAAGACCTTCTCCCATTTTGCATCTCCTTATGGCAAGTTGAGAATAAATGGTGGCAGGTGGGAGGATGTCAGAATAAAAATCAGAATTAAGGAAGATTGCAATTATTTAAAAAAAGTCAACAGCAAGGTACCCTTTAAAGGATTTGAGGTGTGGGGAAGAATAGAGATAGAGGGAGGATTGGGAAATCATTTTGGATATTAAGGTGACCTGAATCCCATAGGAAGGAAGTGCTTATTAGCTACTGTTTCTGAGCCATTTTAGTTTTGTTTTGTGTGTTTTTTAGAAATGGATCCTTTATTAAGAGTCAGAGTCTTATTAAAGGACTTAAGTTGCACTTATGCAGATAATTTCTTAGAATTTTTTCAAGGTATATTAGGGACTTCACTTCTCTATTATTGCATCTGACAAAAGAGGTATAAGCTCAAGGTGCCTTTTTGTTATGAAAATATTAGGGCAAGAGGATAAATGTCAACAAAAACTCAAACTTGCCTGATTCCCTTTTAGCCAGTTTACTTAAATCATGCTTAAAATTATAAATAAGGTCAACATGTAAGAAATCAACTTACTACTTTTTTCTATTTAAATACATATTTTTACATTATACATGAGAAAATAGTTTAGTGGTATTTGAGGTTTGTTTTATGATTTACAAACATTACATTTGAATACAATGTGGAGTTTTATTTTTTAAAATTGTTTTTAATGTTCATTTTTGAGAGAGACAGAGTGTGAGTGGGGGAGGGGCAGAGAGAGGGGGAGTCACAGAATCTGAAGCAAGCTCCAGGTTCTGAGGTCCGCACAGAGCCCATCACGGGGCTTGAACCCGCAACTGTGAGATCGTGACCTGAGCTGAAGTCGGACGCTTAACCGACTGAGCAACCCAGGCACCCCCTACAGTGGGGAATTTTAAAGAATGATTAGGTTTTATGGGTATATTCTCTATCAATTCAGAAAAATGTAGATTTTTATTTGTTAAAGCTAGTATAAACATGCAGCATATAGTTCCACACAGGAATCTGCTCATGCTGTTTTCTTAAAATCTTTCAATGGTTCCCATTGTCTTCAAGATGACATCCAGTATGTCTTCGAAGCCTCATCTTCATTCATTTACAGAGCTTGTGTTTTCCCCTTGTCTGCTCCCTCTCCCATTTCTAATAAGGATTACGTCACTCTCTATCAACTCAAGCTCTCTATGTCTGAATATCCTTGTAGCTTTTCAAAGGCTGACCATTTCTTTTCTTCAACTGCATGAATACAGGTCATGGGCCACCAGCTTTCTGCTTCATATTAACATCCACCTATATTCCCATATACTCATATTGCCTTCCCTTCTTTCTGAGTGTAAGCCTCCTCTCCAAATGGAAATAATATTCAATGATTTTCTACTTTCACTCTCCCTTTCCCTCTTTCTCTGCTAACTCCTTTTTTTTTTTTTTTTTATAAACTCTTTTCCCTTAGCAAAACCCTTCTTTGACCCATTGTCAGCTTCTAACTGCTGCTCTAACTCTCCTTCTGGAAAGAACTTGTGTGTGTTCCTGACCACCCATTCATTGTTTATTTCACTGTCTGAAGCTGGAATTGCTTTCAGCAAATCAGTAATGACTACTGATTTGCCAGATTCCCCAAACACTTGTTTCAGGTGCTGGCATATTCCCTGTATCCAATGAAAATGGCAGTTTTTATTAATATTATCCTCTCCTCATTTATTTATATGGCTTCCCCTTTGCTAGGTTCTTTTCCTGGCTTTTCCACATGCCTTGTAAATGTGTTCACTGAGGTTCAGAGAAACTGCTTTATCTCTTACTCCAGCATGATTTACTCTTTGGACTGATGCCCCATTCACAAGCACGCCTCAAAACACAGAACAGGTCTCCCACCTTAAGTCTTGACCCTCATTAAAGGCTTCAGTCTTTTTGTTTATTTCATAATACCTCCCAAACTCACTATGCCCAATTTGAACTCATGATCAGTTCCGTAAAATTTAGTCTTTTTTTGTTGTTGTTGTTCTTTATTACCTATAAGTGACATCCCTACACAGGACATTACCAGATATACAAACACTGAAACCAGGAATCTGGGAACAAATCTCTAATTCTTGCTGCCTATAGTATCTTAATCTTGAGTCTTCTCTTTATTCCTACATTTTATGTCTTGCTTAAATATCATCTCAGTTTTCACCAAGAATAGCCTTAGTGTAGCCTCCCTGCCTGCCTCTCGGGCTTTGGCTATCTATATTTTGTTATTTTTTTGTTTTGTTTTGGGGCAAATGGAAAATACTTGTTTATGAACCCTTTGGAACACAAAATTTTTCATAACTTTCAGAAAGTGATTGACACATTGCTCAATACATGTTTATGGTTTAGGTATAATTATTGTAGTTTTGACAACTAGTTCTAGTTGCATATTGAGATCATAATTTAACAGGATCATGATCTAACAGGATCATGTTTCCTTGGAAGGGACCAAGAAGTATTCTTTGTTTTCAGTGTTGAAGGATAAGCATGACTTTAACAGTTGTACTTGAGAGAAAGACCATTCTAGGCAGAGGGAAGACCAAAAACAAAAACAAAAACAAAAACAAAAAACCCAACAAGAATAACCGAAAAAAACCCACAAAAACCCAAAAAACAAACAACAACAAAAAACCCACAATGCTTAATGCCATGATAGTAAGCAGGGTAAAAATATTCTTGGAGCATGAGAATCAGTGTTTGAATTTATGAGAATACATTTGACTTATTATTAACCAAAAGTATTGGATAAGAAGGTATTTATGTTCAACTAGTGACTTTATAATTTATTCAGACAAATATTTCATTTTAGGGATTCCTGATTTGGCAGACTAGACATGATGGATTGAATGCTGGACTTGAATTTCTTCTGTAACTTCTAATTTCTTGTTCTGCTTGTTTACATAGTGGTATGATTTGCCATGGAGTGATTATTTAAAAGTTAAATGTTAGAGCACTCTGAGGAGTATGTTAAAATCAGAGACTGTATCTTAAATTTCTCTAGAACCTCTTTTAATTAAAAAAGCTGTAATTTGTCTAAGTTAATTTCTTACTATCTTAGAAACTGAGAATGATAATTTGTGAATTTAATTTTATTTTTTCCATAATGTAAAAGATAAAACCTCCACAGCTTTTCTTTTAAAGTCTGGATTCATTATTCATATATTGTATGAAAACAATTTTACACTTTTTTTTCTTCAAACCTTTTTCCTTTATATAACTAAGCACCAGAAGAAAGTCAAACTTTTCCTGTGATGCTAAAATTTCTTCCAGATCACATGTTGAAGTACCCTTTCCTTTTTTCTCTGAGGCCTTTCTTAAGTGATCAGATGTAGACTTTTAAGTATATATGGCCAGCTCTTTAATCTGAACTACTTTGTCTGAATCTGTGCTGTTCAGATAGCATGTATCTTCAGTGTTCAGCTTTGCATCTGGGCTATACTTCAACCAGGTAGTATCTATTTTTCTTCCTCTTTCAGATTTGACTGAAATTAGAAGTGTGTTCCACATATATTGTGTAGGTTCAAAAGGCCCGTTTGATTTTGAAATACTTTTACTCATTATAAAATAAATTGTGACTGTTTTTCTAAGTACAAAACCTTTCCCTAACAAGTAACATTTTAATTTGTTATTTTCCTTGACCTCATGTAAGCATTTCTTTTAAAAGTTTAGTTTTTAGGGGTGCCTGGGTGGCTCAGTGAGTTGAGCATTCGACTCTTGATTTTGGCTCAGGTCATGATCTCACACTTCATGGGTTCGAGCCCTGGGTCGGACTCCATGTGCTGACAGTGCAGAGCCTGATTGCCTGCTTGGGATTCTCTCTCTCCCTCTCTCTCTGCCCCTCCCCTGCTTTCACTCTCTCTGATTCTCTAAATAACTTAAAAAAAAAAAAAGTTTAGTTTTTATAGAATGGTACATGTTTTATATATTGTCAGCCTTTATTTTTTCTAAAGGTGCAAAGCCGAATGAGTGATTGTAAAGAATAGTAGCACCTCTTTCTCTTTGAGTTCTGATCAGTATTTGTGTAAAGCAGAATATCTTTCAGATTGAATAAATTAGTAGTAGTACTTTCAAGTGATATTTAGCAAGCCTTGTGGGTCATAGGGTTGCAAACATGCATCGTGTGTTTCAAAAGTTACGTTACTTATAGAAGCTACAGAGAAATTTAGATTTTAAGGAAAATAAATTTATCTTATTGTCCTTAATAGCCTTTTAAAATTCTATTTTTATAAACTATGACCAGTCTTAACTAAATTTTTCTTTTAAACCTTTGGATAAAAATTCATGTTATGTGGATTCCTGCAGCATGAACTTAGTGCCGTATTTGGGCTTGTTTTTGTGATTTTCTTCCACTAAACTTGGAATGCTGTCTTGAGGAATAGGTTTTTGGCTTTCAAGGGCCATCATAGTCAAACACTAGTTCTTAATCACTGTGTCTGTGTAGTGTCTTGCTGATGTTGCTCTCAGTGTATCGACTTCCTTTTCTCTCTGTTTCCAGCCAAGATGTTTTGAAATGTTTCAACCAAACAAAAAACTACAGTGTTACCATTTTGTGATAGAGAACATCTTTACTTGGTTATGCTATTTGCTGCGTGATGATTATGGAATTACTGTTATAATAGGAACCGTTAACTTTAAGCTTGTGCATGTTTTGGATTAATAGCATCCTTAGTATTTTTTTCTCTTCTCAGTGCCTTGGCTTGTCTTGTTAGGGAAGGGAAAGAAATGATTTAATGTTTTATCATGTAATTAAACTTTTCTTGAGAATGTGAGAGTAAATTTAAGTTTTTGTTACAGTGAGACTTTTGTGTTACCTTTGCATTTGATATTCTTCCGGCAAACATTATCCTCTGTTAGCACAGCAAGTTGATAATTGTTCCACCATACTTAAAGGTCTTGCATTGGATTCTGACCTTACTCTGGGAACTTTTTCTTCTAAAACTGAGATGATGCAAAGAAGGGTAACATGACTCAGTTTGGGATTTCCCATGTCAGCGCTGGAAGGTGTCCTGTGGTAGGCTCTTGAAGAGCAGTTAGGGACAGTGGAAATAGCCTTAGATGAGGGAGGGGATGGATAGCCACAGTCCTCAAGGAGACTCTAGTTTACAAGGAGTTTCAGACGCTTATCTGTAACTAGTGATGATCTGTGTGTGTGTGACAGAGGTATTCTGTTATCTATTTATTACAGTACATATGAGCTAGGTATTATTATCCCCATTTTACAAATGAGGAAACCAAGGCTTGGAGAAGTAAGCACCTTGCCCAAGATCATAAGGTCAGTAAATACAGAGCTGGCATTCATACCCGGGGACTCTTTTGACTACAAGACTTGGCTCTTCACTGGCCTGCACTGTGTTCCATGTAAAGGACCATGTGCTTATTGTGAAGATTAAATAAATTAATGTGTATGTCTTTGTAAAGCTGTTATTCTTGATAGGGAAACATATATATATTTATATATACTTATATACATATTTATATATATTTAAAAAATAAAAAAAATTTTAATGTTTATTTTTATTTTTGAGAGAGAGAGACAGAGAATAAGCAGGACAGGGGCAGAGAGAGAGGGAGACACAGAATCAGAATATATATATATATATATATATATATATATATATATATATATATATATTTGGACTGTGGAACTTTTCTTCTATTTCACTGTTTGGCATTGACTTCATAATTTTATATGTAAATATTTTCACCTTCAAGATTATTAATATTTGTCAGTGTTCTGCTTGTTGATTTATGATGTATATATATTATTCATGTATGTAAACATATACAAATATATATACACACACACACGCACTTCTAAAAAGGGAAGAGAATCTATGTTTTTCCCTTTGTGCTCTGTGGATTTGTTTTTTTCTGAAAAAAAAAGTTTTACCTCAGAGTCTTCTTTTTAGGATTTTCTGGACTTCAGGATTTAATAATTTATTATATTACTCACTTATAATTGCATGCTGGAGAATAGGATCTTTAACACTCCACTGTTTTAAGAAAATAGTACAAGGTAAACACATATAAAAAAAGATTGATTGCTTTAGTAAGTACACTGAATAGTCAAAACCTTTTCAAACAACTTGGTTTACTGTATACACACGCTATTTTGAGTGTTGTGAATTACTGAAATACTTTAAGACCTTCTCTAGTTGGTATGCATTACTGAAATACCCAAAGGTTTGATTCTGGAATGCTTGAGAAACTTTAAATTGCAAGGAGAAAACCAGTGAGTACTTACTCATGTTGTAACACTTTTCTGTAATTTCCCTCAATTTCTGAGGTTGTCCTCTGGTACCTTTTATTCACGTTAGGGATAGATTTTAAGTACTCTTGATTCCAAGTAATTTGTTTAATTGTCTTAATGCTATCTTTATAATGATTTTAAGCTGTGGCACTCTGTGAGCGAGTGCCCAGGGGCTGGATAATTGACATTCAGGCAGTGAGGTCTGCTTTCTCTTACTGGCCTCTTGGCAGCCTCTGTGACCTCACAAGGGCGTTTAAAAAACTCTTTTAACCTCTAGTAGCTTTGAAGGCAAAGCTGTAGGTGATGGTTTGGGAATTCAAAACTGATAATTTAAGTAAAACTGAATGTAAATATTTGTAGACAAAGCCTTCAGGTCTAAGCTAGTTGAAATATCTTCTAAAAGTATCAAGAGTTTTTTCAAAATTATTATTTACAACTAACATCAGTATAGTATGAAAAGTCTCTGTCAATATTACACATTTAGTAATGGTTATGTGTTTGTTTGAAATATAAGTTTTGAAATTCTATTTTTTGATTAAAGTTGAAGTATGTCACAGTATTAACCTTACTTTTCAGATGGGAAATACAGAAATTTCTCCTTTGTCTTTCATAATTACTATGAATTTATGAATCTGCTTTTTTATCATATTTAAGATTTATCTTGTATTAACAGTTAAGTGTTTCTCATAGCCTCATGTAAATATTCAGCAATAAATGATGATTATTGGTTGCCTAGATAATTACTTATATATGCTTTCTGTGAGCAAAAAACTGAACTTTGGAGGAAGGATGTAAGAGATAATTTTCTTTAAAATTTTTTTTTAATGTTTATTTTTATTTTTGAGAGAGAGAGACAGAGAATAAGCAGGACAGGGGCAAAGAGAGAGGGAGACACAGAATCAGAAGCAGGCTCCAGGATCTGAGCAGTCAGCACAGAGCCTGACATGGGGCTTGAACTCACAAACTGGGAGATCATGACCTGGGCCAAAGTCAGACACTCAACTGATTGAACCACCCAGGAGCCCCAAGAGATAATTTCTAATTTCTCTTCCTAAAACATTTGGAGTGAAAAAATTTTTCCTTGATACAATTCAAAGGTAATGTAAGTCCATATTGGCTTTTCTAGGTTATATCTTCATTTTCTAGGTTTTCTAGGTCAAAGGTTTTCTAGGATATGTCTTCATTTATGGGAACCTCAACTGATTAGGTCGCCCATGGGCTCCCTTTGACCCACCTCACGTGTGCCTAGACTGTGTCTAGAAATACTCTATCTGCATTTTATTTGCCTTAAGCCAGACTTCTGTGGTTAGCATTGAGCAGTCTTGTAACAGTTGTTCCTGATGACATCCTGTCACCTCTGGTCAGTCCAGCCAGAGCTTTATTCTGTTACCAGAGACTTGTCCTTGAGTTCTGACCACCTTACCAAATGATCCTCAATCTACCTTTCTAGTTTCATCTGGGCCACTCTACCCTTCTTTGCCTTTTCACCTGAGTATTTTCTATTCTCCAAACACCTTTGAATAGGTTGGATCTTCTACCTGACCTTTCTTCTCTTTTGCTTTTCTGAATCTGATCTGTACTTCATGACTATGAATTCTGACTTCATAACCTCATGTATGTCACTTACTGTCTATGCCTTATTGCCTTAAAAATTGTCATAGAAAACACAACATAAAATTTACCATTGTAACCATTTTTAAGTGTACCGTTCAGTAGTGTTAAGTATATTTACGTTGTTTTGCAGCAGATCGTCACAACTTTGTCATGTTGCACAACTGACACTGTACTTACTAAACAGCGCCCATCTCTGCCCTGCCGCGCGCTAACAACCACCGTTTGATTTTATGCGTTTGACTACTTTAAATAACTCATCTAAGTGGAACCATACAGGATTTGTCTTTTTGTGACTGGCTTATGTCACTTTGTATAATATCTTCGAGGTTCACCCATGTTGTAGCACGTGACAGCATTTCCTTCTTTTTTAAGGCTGAAAATATTCCATTGTCGGTATATACCAAATTTCATTTATCCCTTCATTTTTCTGTGGTCATTTGGGTTGCTTTCACTTACATGGCTATTGTGGAAAATGCTGCTATTGTGAACATGCATTTGCAGATAATTCTTTGAGATCCTGCTTTCAGTTCTTTTGAATATACACCCAGACGTAAGATTGCTGCTCATATGGCAGTTCTGTTCTATTTTAATTTTTAATGTTTTATTTATTTATTTTGAGGCAGAGAAAGAGAGAGAGAGAGGAGGGGGAGAGAGAATCCCAAGTAGGCTCTACAACTGTCAGCCTAGAGCCTGATGGCGGGACTTGATCTCATGAATCGTGAGATCAAAACCTAAGGCAAAATCAAGAGGTTGGATGCTCAATTGGGGCACCTGCGTGGTTCAGTCAGTTAAGTGGCCAGCCAGCTCAGGTCATGATCTCACAGTTCATGAGTTCGAGTCCTGTGTCAGGCCCTGTGCTGACATCTTAGAGCCTGGAGCCTGCTTTGGATTCTGTGTCTCCCTCTCTCTCTGCCCCTCCCCAGCTGGCACTCTGTCTCTGTCTCTCTCAAAAATAAATAAACATTAAAAAAGAAAAAAAAAGACTTGGACATTTAACCGACTGAACCACCCAGGCACCCCTGGTAACTCAATATTAAATTTTGGGGGGAACCTGCCATATTGTTTTCTATAGTGGCTGGACTATTTTGTATCAGGTGTTCAAATTTCCCCACATCCTCTCTAACATTTGGTTTTTGTTTTTTTTTTTAATTGAAGTATAATTGACATATTACATTATATTAGTTTCAGGTGTACAGTGATGATTTGATATTTGTATATGCTATGAAATGATGACAAGAAGCCTAGTTACTATCCATCACCATACAAAGTTACACAAGTTTTTTTTTTTTTTTTTCCCCTAGTGATGAGACCCTTTAAGATTTACTCTTTTGGCAACTTTCAGAAATACACTATGACATTATTGACTAGAGTCACCATGCTGTATATTACGTCCCCATGACTTACTTATTTTATACCTGGAAGTTTGTACCTTTTCGCCTCTTCATCCATTTCATCCATCTCCCCCATTCGCCCTTCCTGCTGGCAACCACCATTCTATCACCTCTATCTATACTTTTTTTTTAATGTTTATTTTTTTATTTTTGAGAAAGGCAGCATGAGTGGGGGAGAGGCAGAGAGAGAGGGAGACAGAGGATCTGAAGCGGGCTCTACACTGAGAGCAGAGAGCCAGACATGGGGCTCCAACTCACAAACCATGAGATCATGACCTGAGCTGAAGTCAAATGCTTAACTGACTGAGCCACTCAGACGCCCGTGTTTTGTTTGTTTTTTTTAAAAATTCTACATATAGGTTAAATCATATGGTCTTTGACTTGCTCTGTCTTATTTCACTTAGCATAATATCCTCAAGGTTCATACATATTGCTGCAAATGGGAAGATTTCATTCATTTTTTAAGGCTGAATAGTATTTCACTGTGTGTGTGTGTGTGTGTGTGTGTGTGTGTGTGTGTGTGAGACATGGGTGTGTATGATATATAATGTATATTATGTAATGTACATTGCATCTTCTTTGTCCATTTATCTGTAGATGAATACTTAGGTTGCTTCCATATCTTGGCTGTTGTAGATAATGCTGCAGGGAACAAAGGGGTACATATATGTTTTATAAGTAGTGTTTTTGTTTTTTTGTTTTGTTTTTTTAATTTTTTTAATATTTATTTTTGAGATTAGAGAAAGAGAGAGAGACAGTGTGTGAGCATGGGAGGGGCAAGAGAGAGGGAGACACAGAATCCAAAGCAGGCTTCAGCCTCGAGCTGTCAGCACAGAGTCCAACACGGGGCTTGAACTCATGAACCATGAGATCATGACCTGAGTCATAGTCAGAGGTTCAACCAACTGAGCCACCCAGGCGTCCCATGTTTTCTTTGTATAACTCAAGAGTGGAATTTGCTGGGTAATATAATAGTTCTATTTTTAATTCTTCAGGAACCCCTATGCTGTTTGACATAATGGCTATATCAATTTACATTCTACTTTTTGGTGGAGTCTTTAGGGTTTTCTATATATGAAACCATGTTGTTCACAAACAGTGATAGATTTACTTCTTTTTGATTTTGGTGCCTTTTATTTCTTTTTCTTGCCTAATTGTTTTGGCTAGGACTTCTGATTCTATATTGAACAGTAGTGGTGAGAGTGGGCATCCTTGGCTCGTTTCTGATCTTAGAGGAAAGACTTATCTTGTTGAATATGATGTTAGCTGTGGGCTTATTAGATGGCTTTTATTATGTTGAGGTATGTACCGTCTATACCCACTGTGATGAGAGTTTTTGTCATAAATGGATGTTCGGTTTTGTCAGTGCTTTTTCTGCATTTGTTGATATGATCATGTGATTTTTATCCTTTATTTTGTTAATGTAGTATATCACTTAGTGTAGTATGTATAGTTAATGTATTAATAGATTTGCAGATGTTGAACCATCCTTGTATCCCTGAATGAATCCCACTGGATTATCGTGTATTGTTGAATCTTCTTTAATGTATTGTGGAGTTTGGTTTGCTAATATTTTGTTAGGAATTTTTTACATCTGTGTTCATCAGGTATATTGGCTTGTGTTTTTGTTGTTGTTGTTGTTGTTGTTGTTGTGTGTGTGTGTGTGTGTGTGTGTGTGTTTTGGTGGGGGGTGTCCTTGTCTGGTTTGGGTCCTAGGGTAATGCTAGTCTTATAACATGAGTTTGGAAGCATTCCCTCCTCTTCTGTTTTTGGAAGAGTTTGAGAAGGATAGATACTACATTTTCTTTGAATGTTCAGTAGACTTCATCAGGGAATTGTCTGGTTCTGGACTTCTGTATGTTGGGAGGTTGGGAGGTTTTTGATTTACTGATTCAGTCTCCTGGATAGTCTCTATTCCACTTAGTTTCACTCTGATCTTTGTTATTTCCTATCTTTTACTAACTTTTGATTTCATTTGTTGTTTTTATAGTTTCTTTAGTGGAAAGTTAGATTGTTTATTTGAGATGTTTGTTTCTTGATATAGGCTTGTATTGCTATGAACTTCCCTCTCAGAACTATTTTTACTGCTTTCCATAGAGTTTGGTATGTTGTATTTCCATTTTCATTCATCTCAAGGTATTTTTTAATTTCTCCTTTTGATTTCTTTATTGACTCATTTGTTGTTCAGGAGTATGTTGTTTAACCTCCACATATTTGTGACTTCTCATTTTTCCTATTGTAATTGATTTCTAGTTTCACAACATTGTGGTTGGAAAACATGCTTGATATAAGTTCAGTCTTAAATTTATTGAGACTTGTTTTGTGGCCTAACATATGATCTGTCTTGGAAATTATTCCACATGTACTTGAGACGAATGTTTATTCTGTTGCTTTTGGTTGGAACATGCTGTACATATTAAGTTTATCTGGTATCGTGTTGTTTAAGGCCAATTTTTCCTTATTGATTTTCTGTCTGGGTGATTTATTCAATGATTTAAGTGGGTATTAATTCCCTTACTATTGTATGGCTGTCAATTTCTTTCTTTAGGTCTGTTAATATTTGCTATATATGTTTAGGTACTCCTATGTTGGGTGCATAAGTATTTATAAATATTATATCCTTTTGTGGGGTTGGGCACTTCATCATTAACTAATACCCTTCTTTGTCTTTCATTGTAGTTTTTTTTTTTTTTTTTAAATAGACTTCACGCCTAGCATGGAGCCCTATGTGGGGCTTGAACTCATGACCGTGAGATCAAGACCTGAGCTGAGATTAAGAGTCGGAACCTTAACTGACTAAACCACTGAGGTGCTCCGACAGTCTTTATTTTAAAGCCTATTTTGTCTGTTATAAGTAAGATACCTCAGCTTTCTTCTGGTTTCTATTTGCATTAAATTTTTTTTCTATTACTTTGCTTTCAGTCTGTATGTGTCCTTATCTCTGAAGTGAGTCTCTTATAGTTCATTTACCTTTAATGTGATTATTGATAGGTATGCACTTATAGCCATTTTGGGAATAGTTTTCTTGTTTTGTAGGTCTTCTCTGTTCCTTTCTTTTCCCCTTGCTCTCTTTCCTTGTAATTTGGTGACTCTTCAGTGTTATGTTTAGATTCCTTTCTCATTATCTTTTGTACTATCTACTATAAGTTTTTGCTTAGTGGTTACCATGCAGCTCACATATAACAGCTATTTATATAGTCGTCTATTTTAAGTTGACAGCAACTTAAGTTTGAATTCATTCTAAAACTCTGCATTTTTACTCCTCCTTCCACCACATTTTATGTTTTTGTGTCACATTTTACAGTTTTTGATTTTGTGTAACCCTTAACTTCGTATAGGTATTTTTACCACTTTTCATCTTTTAACTTTCATACTGGCTTTATAAGTGATTAATCTACTACTTTTGCTAGTGAGGTTTATACTTTCATGTTTTGTGGTTACTAATTAATGCCTTTTTCCTATCTTAAAGACGTCCCTTTAACATCTCTTATAAGGCCAGTTTAGTGGTGATAAACTCTTTTATCTTTTGCTTATCTGGAAAACTCTTTTATCTGTCCTTTAAACCTGAATGATAACCTTGTCAGGTAGAGTATTATTGTTTGGGAGTTTTTTCCTTTTAGTACTTTGAATATATCGTGCCACTTCCTTCTGGACTGTAAAGTTTCTGCTTAAAAATCTGTTGATGATTTTACGGGGGTTCCCTTATCTATAACAAGTTGTTTTTCTCTAGCTGCTTTTAGGATTCTCTCTTTAACTTTTGACATTTTAATTATAATGTATGTTGGTGTGGATCTGTTTGGATTCATCTCTTTTGGAACTTTATGAGATTCTTGGATCTGGATGTCTGTTTCCATCCTCAGGATAGGGAAGTTTTCAGCCATTATTTATTCAAATAAGTTTTCTGTTCTTTCTCCATTCTCCTTCTTGGACCCCTGTAATGTGAATGTTATTCTGCTTAATGTCTCATAGGTCCCTTAGGATAGTTTCACTTTTGAAGTTACCTTTCCTTTTGTTGCCCTGTTTGGGTGAGTTCTACTGCCCTGTCTTCTAGGTCTCTGATCCTTTTCTGTGCTTCATCTGGTCTGTTGTTGAACCCCTCTAGTTTATTTTTCATTTCAGTTACTGTATTCTTCAGTCTATGATTTCTGTCTGGTACTTTCTTATATTTTCTATCTCTTTAAGTTCTCACTGTGTTAATCTATTCTTCTCTCCAGTTTGGTGAGCATTTTTATGATCATTGTTTTGAACTTTTTATCAGGTAAATTGCTTATGTCTGTTTTGTTAAGATTTTCTTCTGAGGTTTTTATCTTGTTCTTTTGTTTGGAACATATTTCTCTGTTGCCTCATTTTGCTTGATGCTCTGTGTTTGCTTCTATGTATTCAGTGAAATAGCTACCTCCCCCAGTGTTGAAGGGGTTGCCTTGTGTAGATTAACATTGTCATTCAACTTTGCCCTGACTTGGTGATTGTCACAGCAGCCAGATTTATTCTTGATAGGTCCCAGTTGTTGAGTGACCTGTCAGTTTTCCAAAGTTCAGGATCTCAGTCACTTTTAAGCTGATTAGAAGCCAGACCCCCTCAGCTAGCAGCTTTTAAAGTGTTCAAATACATAAAGTCCTGTGGGGCCACAGTTGCGAACCCTACTGTCTTCCAGACCAGGTGATGTGGAGATGTCTGCTGAGCAACAGTTGGAAAAATCAGGGCATCGGATGAGTGTGTAAGCTCCTTTCTAGGAGATACTGATGACATATAGTGAAACCAAGGGAAAACACAGACAGTGTCTCCTGGCCTACTTTTCCTGAGAGCATCTTCATAGTCTCTAGATGTCTGGCAAAACTGAGGCCTGCTCCTTAGGCTGAAATTCCAGGATGAGTAAGTAGTCCTTTTTCACAGATACACTGGGGATGTGCGTCAGTCTGCCATCTGTGCACTGCCCTGGGGGTGGAAGCCTGCAAAGAACTGTCTCTATGATTGTTACAGTCCCAGGGAATCCAGCCCTCCTGGCCACTAGAGCCAGGTGATCAGAGTGTCCCTCGTATGGGCTATGTGTGCCCTGCTGGCTTTAGCAAGGCAGAGGAAGAACACTAGATTAGAATGTGCCTGCTGGCTTTAACAGGGCAATGGAAGGGTGCAGGGACTATGTGTGCCCCCAGCACTGACAAGGTAGATGGAGAGAGCAAAAATGGCACCCACCAGTGCTTCTGGCATATGCTTTAAGATTAGCAAATGAATTTCCTTCACATATGGTCCAGGTGATTTTCAAACTGCTGCCTTTTTCCTGGGCCCTACGGCAAGTGAGTCTGTGTGTGAGCTCTTTAAGAGCAGGATCTTAGTTCGCTATAGCCTTCTGGGCATAAGCCTTGTTGGTTTTCAGAGAGAGTCATTTTGAGGGCTGATGTCCCCAGTGAAGGTCCCAAGGGTTGGGGTTCCTGATGTAGAGCACAAACCCCTCACTCCATAGGGAGAAGCTCTGGATATGTGAGATCCTTCTCAATTGTGGGTTGCTCTGCTGGTGTTGGGGTTTTGGTGAGACTGCATCTCTGCTTCTCCTACCTTTCTCATCGTAGCCCTTTTATTGTTTGTTGTGAAGGAGCTGTAGCTAGTTTTCAGGTGTTTTTCAGAGGTAATTTTTCCATATATAGATATAGATTCAGTGTATCTGTAGGAAGAGGTAAATTCAGGATCTTCCTATGCCTCCATCTTGGGACACCTCTCTTTCCCCCACCCCTGCTTTGTTTTAATAGCAACCATCCCAATGAGTGTGAGGTGATCTATCAATGTGGTTTCAACTTGCATTTCCCTAATGATTAGTGATGTTGAACATCTTTTCATGTGCTTGTTGGCCAAGTCTTACTATCTTTGGGGAAATGGCTATTCAAGTCTTCTGCCCATCTTTTAATTGTTTTTTTTATTTTTTATTGCTGACATGTAGGAATTTTTTTTTTAATATTCTGAATATTAAACCCTTGTCAGATAAATAATTTGCAAATATTTCCTCCCATTTCAGTGTCTTTCCACAATGTTGATTGTGTTATATCTTGTGCAAAAGATTTATAATTTTGGTATGGTTCGATTTGTCTATGCTTTTGTTGCCTGTGCTTTTGGTATCATATCAAAAAATTCATTGCCAAATCTAGTATCATGAAGCTTTGCCCCTATATTTTTCCCAGGATTTCTTGGTTTTCTTACATTTAGGCCTTTAATCCATTTTGAGTTAATTTTTGTGTAAAGTAAAGGTCCCACTTCATTCTTTCACGTGCACATACCCAGTTTCCTCAGCACCATTTGAAGAGACTGTCTTTTCCTTACTGAGTAGTGTTGGATCCTTTGCTGAAGATCGTTTGACTACATATGTGAAGGTTTATTTCTGAGCTCTTTATTTATTTATTTTTTTTAATTTTACTTATTTTGTGAGAGAGAGCAAGCGAGTGTGAGCATGAGTGGGGTGGGGCAGACAGAGGAAGAGAGAAAGAGAATCCCAAGCAGGCTTAGTGCTCTGCTCTGCACAGAGCCTGATGCTGGGCTCAATCTTATGATGAGATCATGACCTGCTGAGCTCTTCATTCTGTTCCATTAGTTGATATGTCTGTCTGTGTACATTTGTAGTATTGTATTGTGTTTATTAAAAAAAAATTCACATGTACATGGACCCACACAGTTCAAACTTGTGTTGTTCAAAGACCAACTGTACTTACTATCAAGAGGCTCAGCTGGCTGATATTCTGGGATAGTTGAATCCTACAAAATCTATATTCTGTCTGTGTTGGAATTAAAGGAATATAGCTGAATAGTGAAAATGAATTTTCACTACCAAATAAGCAAGTGAAGAAAACTAATTCAAGCAAGTCAGAAAACTTGTCATAATAAAATACAAAATAAAAATTCTTAGAGATTTTTCTCTAAGAATATAAATAAAGATTCCTTAAAGAGGATAAGACCTATTCAGATATGGTATGAATTAAGATGTTTAACCAATTTCACACAAGCTTTTCTTTGATGAATTTTTAAAAAAAAATAGTGATCTAGATTCTAAAATGTAAGAACATAGCATATTTTTAAGGCCTTACTCAGTAAAAGATGTGTTTTTCAACATTTCTGAAAACCCTGCTGAATGGAAGGAAATATGAATATTTTGTTTTGGCTGTCCATGAATTCAGTTCTCTAAGCAAGGGGACTATTTCATGTTTTAAATCATTTCAACGTAAATAGGTAAGTTAATGAATGAATGGTTGACGTTCACTTTCTTCAAATTGCATACCTGTAGTGCTCCTTGTCATTGTTTGTCAATTATAGATCATTGGTGTTGTATAGTGGTTTAAAATTCCTGAAATTGACATTGGTTGCTATTAGATATATTCTTATAATATAGTCACAGACATTTCCATCTGGAGACTTGGTTTTTGTTCTCGTGTCCGTCACTGGGTCATGAGCATTCTGTTCCTAGAGAGTCAGGGCAGATTACCATTTGGGACTAAGGCATGGAGTTTCTCTGAAGACTCAGTGTTGATGGTGGGAGCTGTCACTCCATCACATTACTAAAACTGAAAAGTTCCTGGAATCAAGCATGCAGTCTTTAGCCTAACAGTTTTGTTTGATCAGAACTGCTATTTTTTTGATTTACTGTTACTGTTTAGCCTCCATCCTTTGATGAGGTTTAGGTTTATATGAAAATGGCTGGGGGTACCTGGGTGGCTCAGTTGGTTAATTGTCCCCCTCTTGGTTTCTGCTCATGTCATGATCTCAAGGTTTGTGGGTTCGAGCCCTGCATCTGGCTCTGGGCTGGCAGGGTGGAGCCTGCTTGAGATTCTCAATCTCTCTTTCTCTCTCTGCCCCTCCCCACCCTCTCAAAAATAAATAAATAAACATTAAAAAAAAAAAAGGGAAAATGTCTGAAAGACACTGGGCACTCTAATCTAAGCCGTGTTCTCTTCCTTTCAATTTCAGGGAAGGTAACTAGTTTTTCACAGTCAAAAATGATTTTTTCCTGGATTCTCTTATTAGGGGGAGAAAGCAAAAAAAAAAAAAAAAAAAAGCATCTTATGATTTGGATATTTGTGCTTGATTTTATGGCTTTGAAAAATTAAATATACTACTTGTATTCTTTGACAGACACAAGGGACAGTGTGCTTTTTAGAAAAAGGGATTATTGTGGGAAGATACAAATGAAAGGAAATAATAATTTGCTTTTTGGAAGTTGTAAGATTGGGTAATCCACTCCAAATCAAAATTCCTGGCATATAGTAGGCACTCAGTATTTGTTTGTACAACAAATACATTTTAAATGTAAATTAGACCTCGAGAATTATCTAATCTGCTTCATTAATCACATTGAGGCTAACATTCATCATTGAGTATTAGGCATTTTTGAAACACTCTGACTTTTTACAAGTGAGGGGCTTGAAGTGCAGAGGAAATTAAGTAAGTCATCTAAGGCCAGGATGAAACCTGTTTATCAGTTCATCAGTTACCAGTTACTTACAAAGTTTACTGTGTACTAAAAATATGTTTCTAGGTGAACTGGTCTCACGTAGGCATTTCAGGCAAGACTGCCTACTGTATGTCAGCGTTTCAATTTGATGTTCTTTCTGGAGTCATGTGATTTATGTTGATTGTGCCATTTATTAATGAGTTTCTTATGTGACTTGAATGTTCTTAAACTTGCGGTAACTTTAAAACACAGGGTTAGTAGAAAGTAAATCAGCTAATTTCGTATATGGCATCATCATCTCATATGATTTTGTTTTCAAACTATTAAAATGTACTATTTTGTGAATGTAAATCAAGGTCTCATGATTTTGACTTAAACATAGTTGTATTCTAATAAAATTCTATGGTAACTTTATGTATGAAGTGGGTTTTATTTTGCTTTGGGATTATGGGAATCTGGTACTAATTCTGGCGGTCAAGTCACTTTGTTAATTTAATTTATATATTAATTTGTTTGCCTACATAATCTGATAACATTAGAATGGAAGATACTGTTATCTTATTTTTGACCTTATTGGACCACGCAAACATTTTGCTTCTAGTCATCTTTCTTGTTCTGTGTCTCTCTTGTTTATGTGGTTTAGCTGAAAAAACATGTTTCATACATAACTAGTCTAATTGTAGTTTATACAGTTTTTCCTAGAATGGTATATTGGTAATATAAATACTCACAAAAGACTATGAAAATCTGGCTGTTTTTTAGAAAATGAACTTGGTTAGAAAAATGTTATGGTTCGTGCAGCTTTTATATTTACTCTTAGAAATCTGTGGCTACCCTTTTATTTAAGTAAAATTTTTGCTTTAAATAATATCCCCAAACTATAAGCTGACTGAGAGTTAATCGTTGCTTCTTTTTGGAAAGATGTCAGACATACTTCATATGCTGTCTGTAATTCTGTTACATATAGTACTATATTTTCTCCTGTTTATAAACTAAGAGCTCCAAAGTTAGGGTTTTGAGATGTTATAGTACAAATACACTCTACCCCTCCCAATTTTGTTATGTGTTATCATTGACTCTGCATTGAATTGGTAAAAGATCACTCACACTTTTCTCACTTTTCTCAAGCCAGTAGATTAAAACAAAGAGCAAGTCAGTTTTTTCCCCTTTGTTGGCAGGGTGGAATTGAGCTAACTCTTTCTTAGATGTGAAAGCAAGGGAAGGTCATTTCATGCTTTGTTGATAAAAGTAAGGTCATAATAATTATTAAGGAGTTTGGATGTTTGTTAGGGATCATTTTTACTTTTTGACATTCTGACTTTGTGGTATGCTGAAGTTAACAGAAAGATGATATATTTTATACGATGAATGGAATGTGCAATTGTTCCTTTAATTATCAGTAAAAACACATAAGATAAGGAAACTGGTATAAATCAACATGACAGAGTGGATGTGGATTTGTTATATAATGAGAAAGTAACTTGTGCCTTTCCTTTGAAATGTTGGCTGACACTCTTAGTCTTTTCATCAAACATTTACACATTTGGTAATAACCTTTCCCCAAATATTGCTGATATCATCATGATAACATTTTTCAGGTTAATACAAACTAGATTACAAAATTATGCTGTTTTCCAGCAAATCCAATCCATTATACTTTTGGGCTGATAGTTCTAGTTGGCTTCACTCATTTGAGAGGACAAATGGGAAACAGGTGGTGTGGACTTCAGAGGCCTCAACCCTGAGTAGATTGCCACAGACCTTGGTGACTGTTCACTTGGAAACCCTTTTCTAACTGGTTTGTCCCGTATGCATAGCTACTTCATATAATGTGCTATGGTGTTCAAGCCATGTCACAAATGCTTCATATATATTTAGCTTATTCTTTAACATGATTCTTTGAGGACTGCTCTGTGAATATTCCCGTTTTATAGATGATAAAACTGAGCACTAGGAGGTTAAGAAAGCTGCCCAAGATTATGTGGCTAGTAGACGGTAGGGCTGCGATTAAATCATGACCCCGTGCTCTTAATCTCTATCCTGTACTGAAGACATACAACACTATTTGGACATTACTCTTTGGCAGTCCCTTGGTTATCACACATCAACTCAGAGCTCTAGCTACAGATTCACATTTGTGGCCAAATCCTACCTTTATGTAAAATTCTGTATTTCACATATATCCCACGATTCTTGACAACCTTTTCAGTCAAAAACAAATACATAAAAATTATGTCTGTGGAAATATCAGTGTAATGACTCTTCTCCAATTTAATGTCCGCAGTTCCGTTCATGTTTGTAGAGATTTAAATTGTTGTAATGAAAGGTAAAGATAATATCCAATAAGAGAATATAATTTTAACCTTTTGATTAATGATTGATCATAGTTCCTTGTTTCCTTTTAAAAAATTGTTCTGGAGAATATTTGTGTCATTACTTCATATTTCCTAGAATATTTGCTTAGTATTATAAGATTAATGGTGAATTCAATGAGGGGAAATCACTGCATATTTCTTTGAAAGTGAAATACTTAGGAACATGAATTAGATACTTGTTGGAGTGATAAAGCTCGTTTTCACAACATGGCTTGTTATACAGGCAGGAAATGTTGGTCCTAAATCTTCTGAATGGAGAATATAGGAGGCCACAGAGCTCTGAAAACCTGTATGTAAGGGCTTTGTAATTTTCAAGATTGCTTTATATTATGCTTCTATTTAAAGGCTCAGGGATGCCAGTAACTGTTTAATTGTTATGTTTTTACAGTTTTCTGTAAAATTATACTCTACTAAAGGTAAGCTCCCTTCTGTCTGCTCTTTCTGTTTCCAAAGATGGCACCATCTATTTGGTGGCAATTAACTGAATGATAGACTGAGTACAGGGAGGAAATAAGGCTCTAAAAGCTTTCAGACCTCTCACCAATTACACCCAAAGTGAAGAAACACCTCTCTAATGTGAGACAAAGTGTTAGATGAGGAAAAAGGACAGTTTAAAATGAATTAGCAACTCTTAAGGATCTGGATGTCAGAGAATTTGCAAGGCAGTGTAGAGAAAGTGATATCTTAATGCAACTTGAAAAGAGGAAAATGATTTTTTACTGTGTGCCATAGTGAGATTGAGCCAGTTTATTTTCCGTGTGAAGAAAGTAAAACCTTAGATCAGAGAGGGTTGTGAACATTGCAAGATAAACTGCTTGATAATAACAATTGAAAGATATACAGTATTTTTCTTAAATCTTTTTACATAACAAATGAGTTGATAGAGTAAAAGTTACACTTTCTAATATGTTTGACTTTAATTTACTTTATCAAACCTTTTAATTCTTTAAATCATTACTAAATATGTTAGTAATGTTTTCAGAAACTTATTTCATATTTGTGAGATTGCATTGCTTGCTTGAAAATGATCATTTTAAAAGACAACATAATTTTAAGTAAGAATGCAGAAACAATGCAGTAGGAGAAGTATTATTAGCACTGTTTTTTGTCCTATCGATACAACTCAAGTTTTTCTCCTGGGTTCAGTGTTTTAAGGTTAAATTTGCAACATGGTAAAGTCTAGAACCATACATGATGTCCTGGTACTTCACAACCTTCATTGACTTGGATATCCGAATCATGGGATTTTCCTCATGGGGAGAAATGGTGGGGGAGGAAGTCAGAAACCTGGTCTCGATCTGGTGACTGTCTCTTTCCAGAGGTTAGTATCAGGGGCTTGGGGTATGGTGTCACACATCTGCAGTACCGGAGTGAATAGTCTGGAAATGTTTCATCCATTTTTTGATTCATGCTCACAGTTGTTGACGGATTCAGATTTCAGACCCCAAAGGAGAGGGGTCTTTTACTAGGACTTGGGTTGAGATCAGAGAACTAATCAGATGGATTGACTTCCGGGTTGGAATTTCCTGCTAGTCACTGAAGCAGAATAAATCAGAAAAGCCGGGAGAACCCCAGCCTGTGGACTAGGTTCCCATAATTCTGCTGACAGAGAGGGTGCCTATAGGCTTCTTGCCTTAGAAATGAAATATATGATTAATCTAGAACCCACCCCCAGTATGGAATGTTTTTAACTGTCTGGTTTTATCAAGATATGCCACAACAATCAGAGTGGGTTAGTCTGTAAAAATTGAAGTTTTAACTTCATTCATAAAACTGTGATATCAAGAAAAGTAGAAACTGAAAGGCATACATCTATTTCCAGAGATACCCACCATCAAATGTATTGAATTTCACATATTTTCTAGAAATATAATATTTAATAGGACAATTAAAGCAATATTTTATTAGTGAAAACAATCCATGCTCATGGTAGAGTTAGCAGAAGGTAATTCTACCACCTCAATATTAGTATTTTTTTTAATGTTTGTTTTATTTTTGAGAGAGAGAGAGAGCGAGCGAGCAGGGGAGGGGCAGAGAGAGAGGGGAACAGAGGATCTGAAGTGAGCTCTGTGCTGATGGCAGAGAGCCCAATGCAGGGCTTGAACCCAGAAACCAAGAGATCGTGACCTGAGCTGAAGTCGGATGCTTAACAGACTGAGCCACCCAGGTGCCCCTTAAACTATTTTTTTTCAAAGCATGCAAGATGCTGTTAAAGTATGTGTATTTGTCAGTTGCTAAAAAATAGAATTTTCCTAGAAGGAAAGCCTTTCTTTAAAACAGTTGAACTCTGTGTATAGGTGTGATAGGTTCTCATTCAGTAACTGGCAGAATTTCAGACACTACTTAAAAAATTTTTTTTGTAACATTTATTTACTTTTGAGAGACAGAGAGATGGAGCATGAGTGGGGGGGGGGTGGGGGGGGTGGGTGGGTAAGAGAGGGAGACACAGAATCCAAAGCAGGCTCCAGGCTCTGAGCTGTTTATTAACATAGAGCCTGATGTGGGGCTCGGACACATGAACTGCGAGACCATGACCCGAGCTGAAGTCGGACACTCAGCTGACTAAGCCACCCAGGCGCTCATCAGAGACTACTTTTTAAATCATGGTCATCTCTATTTAGGCACACCTCTTTTTATTGCATTTTGTGGATATTGTGTTTTTACAAATTGAAGGTTTGTGACAACCCTGTGTGGAGCAAGTCTATCAGTGACATTTTTCCAATAGCATTTGCTCACTTTGTGTCTGTGTCACATTTTGGTACTTGTAGAAGTATTTCCAACTTTTTGACTATTTGTTATGGTGACCTGTGGATGGTGATCTTTGTTATAACTACTGTAGTTGTATCAGGGCATCATGAACTACACCCATATAAGATGGTACAGTAATCTGTAAACGTGTGTGTTCTCTCTGTTCCACCTATCGGCCATTTCCTGTCTCTCTTCCTTTCCATGGCCTTCCTATTCTGTGAGACAGAGCAATATAGAAATTAGGCTGCTAAATAACCCTGCAAAGCTTTCTAAGTGTTCAAGTGAAGGGAGGAGTCACAGGTCTCTCACTTTAAATCAAAAGCTAGAAATGATTCATCCTAGGAAGGCATGTCACAAGCCAAGATAGGCTAAAAACTAAGCCTCTTACACCAAAGTTAACCAAGCTGTGAATGCAGAGGTCAAGTTTTTGAAGGAAATTCAAAGTGCTACTCCAGTGAACGCAGTAGTGATACGAAAGCAAAACAGCCTTATTGCTGATACAGAGAAAGTTTCAGTGGTTTGGATAGAAAATTGAACCAGCCCCAACATTCCCTTAAAAACTGAGGCTTGATCCAGGGCAACATCCTAACTCCCTTCAATTCTCTGAAGACTGGAAGAGGTGAGGAAGCTTCAGAAGAAAAGTTGGAAGCTAGCAGAAGTTGGTTCATAAGGTTTAAGGAAAGAAGCTGTCCCTATAACATACAAGTGCACGAGGAAGCAGCAAGTGCTGATGTAGAAGCCGCAGCAAGTTATCCAGAAGATCTACCTCATTCAGGAATGTGGCTACACGAAAGAACAGATTTTCAGTGTAGACAAAACAGCCTTCATTGGAAGAAGGTGCCATCTAGGACTTTCATAGCTAGAGAGAAGTCAGTGCTTGCCTTCAAAGTTTCAAAGACCAGGCTGGCCCTTGTTAGGGGCTAATTTAGCTGATGACCTTAAGGTGAAGCCAGTGTTCATTTACCATTATGAAAATTTTATGGCCCTGAAGAATTATATTAAATCTACTCTACTTGTGTTCTGTGAATGGAACAATAGAACCTGCACATTAGTTTGCAACATGATTTACTGAATATTTTAAGCCTACTGAGGCCTACTGCTCAGAGAAAGAGATTCCTTTCAAAATATTACTGCTTATTGATCATGTAACTGGTTCAAGTGCTCTGATGGAGATGTACAATGAGATGGATGTAGTTTTCATCCCTGGCTAACACAGCATCCGTTCTGTAGGCCATGGATCTAGGAGTCGTTTTGAATTTGGGTCTTAGTATTTAAGAAATGCATTTCATAAGGTTATGATTGCCATAGATAGTGATTCCTTTGATGGATCTGAGCAGTGTCCACAGAGTGTTTCTTGAAGGGATTCACCCTTCTCCTAGGGGGGGCATCGGCCTGAGGGATGGCTCCATAGAGCTCATGGTGCACCAAAGGCTTCTGAAAGATGATGGACGATGGACATGGAGTGGGGGTGCTGCTGCTGGAGGAGGGGTTGGGGCTGTGGGTGCAAGGGTACCACCACCTTGTGCCTCTGGACAAGGTCTAGACCATGGCCACTGGGCACTGGTTTCAGGCAGAGAAAGAGGTCCTGGCCCCACAGGTGGTGCTGGCCCCAGCTGCTGGCACCCCCTACCATCTGGAAGTTACCCCACACCAGCAGTTGTCAGGGCTGCACCGGGAGCTGCTTTCCTCTGTATGTCTACTCACACTGGCACACTGGGACCAGAAAATATTGCTGCTTTGCTTAGAGCACCAGTTCTCTGTAGGGGAGGATTCCAGCAACCTGAGCTCCTTGGTGACCTTGGATTGGAGGGACCTATTCTCCACCTTCACTGTCACCTACTTGCAGGAGACCATCCTGGCAGCCAACCGGCTCTAGGCCAGTGCCTCCAGGCTTAAGTGGACACCAAACATGGGCCCAGGCCCCACACCTCAGCCTTCTTCCTCTTGGCTGGACCCTCCTGCCATCACACTGGAGCCCATGGAAATCCACATCTTCCTGGTTTCAGTCCAATGGGAAGAGTGTGGCTAGACCTGCTGTTGGCAGGCAAATTCTCCCCCTCCTCTTGCTGCTGCTGCCGCCAACAAAAGCTATTAAAATGCTACTACAAAGACTTGGGTCAAGGAAAAAGAAATGGGAGATGGGTAAAAATATCAACATTAAGGAGAATTTGGAAGAAGCTTATTCTAACCCTTATGAATGATTCTGGGGGGTTCAGTACTTGAGTGGAGGAAGTAACTGCAGATGTGGTAGAAATAGCAAGAGAACTAGAATTAGAAGTGGGGCTTGAAGATGGGACTGAATTGCTACAGTCTCATCATAAAGCTTGAATGGATGAGGATTTGCTTGTTACGGATGAGCAAAGAGTGGTTTCTTGAGATGGTACCTACTCCTGGTGAAGATTGTTGAAATGACAACAAAGGATTTAGTATATTACGTAAACTTAGTTGATAAAGCAGCAGCAGGGTTTGAGAAGATGACTCCACTTTTGAAAGAAGTTTTACTGTGGGTAAGATAGTGTCACGTGCTACAGAGAGATTTTTTGCGAAAGGAAGAGTCATTAGATGCAGCACACTTTGTTGTCATCATAAGAAACTGCCATAGCCGTTCCAGCCTTCAACAACCACCACTCTGATCAGTCAGCGTCCATCAAATTGAGGCAAGATCCTCCACCAGAAAAAAGATTACAGCTCACTGAAAGCTCAGAGGATGGCTACCATATTTTAACAATAAAGCATTTTTAATTAAGTTAGCACATTTTTAAGAAGTAATGCTGTTGCACACTTAATAGACTGCAGTATTATGGACACATAGCTTTGATATGCACTGTGGAACCAACAGATTCATCTGGCTTGCTTTATTGTGGTGGTCTAGAGCTGAATCTGCAGTATCTCTGAGATGAGCCTGTAAATTCAAGGCAGAACAGCCAATTTGCTGTCAATACAATGAATCAAAATAATATTTTTAAATTTTTATTATTAGAGAGAGAGAGAGTGAGTGAGTTGGAGGGGGAGGAGGATGGGCAGAGGGGGAGAGGGAGAGAGAATCCCAACCAGGCTCTATGCTCAGTGTGGAGCCCAGTGTGGGGCTCGATGCCACAACCCTGGGATCATGACTTGAGCCAGAGTCAAGAGTCAGGTGCTCAACTGACTGAGCCACCCAGGTGCCCCTCAAAATGATACTTTAATCAACTTTTGAAGATAGAAGACCACCCTTTTTTCTTTTACAGGCTTGTGGGTGAAAAAGATGCAACACAAGAATTTGGCAGTGAAAGGAGCTGGGTTCTAGTTACAGGCTCAGGCAAATATTTTAATCTCTCTAGGCCTCCTTTTCTTCGGCAGTAACATAAGTCATTTATTTCACCTCAGCAATGGCTGCGGTCCCTTCCAGCACTAAAATAATCTTTGTAAAATAGATTGAGATACCCTGAGTAGTTTGTAAGTGCAGTGAAGGACTCTTAAGGGTAAGAAAGTGTCTCAACCTTGGCTCTGCTCCTGACCAAATTTGTGAGGCTCTGAAAAATGCTCTTCTCTTTTCTAAAAGATTACAGTTCAGAACTCTGGATATTCCAGACTCAAAACTGTGTATTTTTATTTTGTTTTATTGTTTTAAGTTTGTTTTTTTTTTATTTTGAGAGAGAGAGAGCACGAGAGAGAGAATGCATGCACATGGGGAGGGGGCAGAGAGAGAGAGAGGGAGAGAGAATCCCAAGCAGGCTCTGCACCATCATCACAGAGCCCAGTGCAGGGCTGGAACCCACCAACTATGAGATCATGACCTGAGCCAAAGTCGGCCGCTTAACCAGCTGAGCCATCCAGGTGTCCATGGACTGTGTATTTTTTGTTTAATATATATTTTATTTTTGAGAGAGAGAGAGAGGGACAGGGCATGAGCAGGGGAGGGGCAGAAAGAGAGGGAGACACAGAATCCAAAGCAGGCTGTGCTGATAGCACAGAACCCGATGTGGGGCTCAAACTCACGAACTGTGAGATCATTACCTGAGCTGAAGTCGGATGCCTAACTGACTGAGCCACCCAGGCACCCCTGGACTGTGTATTTTTAAAAAGTTGCTATGTGAAGCCATTGGATAGGTTTGAACTGCTGTCATGAAAAGGGTCCTGTGTTGCTGTCTCTCACTGTTCTTTCTCCTTAGAAGGATTGAGGAGGAGGACCTCTTTTCATGGAATGTTTAATTTAAAAAAAATTTGTTAGAGAGGAAATTTTCTTAATAGCATGCAATGGGAAGTATGATAGTCTTTTCTAACAAGCAAGAACTATTCTATCATCAGATACATGTTTTCATATGGGAACACATATAGCTCTGCTTTATCTTGAAAATAAGTTTAGTTGTCTTCATCAGAGTTTAGTTTCAGGGTGGAGAATAGGAGTAGAGATGTACTAAGATTTAGCTGGAGCTTTGCCAATTTTCCTTTCCCCTTCATTGTTGTTGTTTGTCACAGTTTGCTTTCTACATGTTAGGTAGAACACACTTAGCATACATTGTTTCATTTTATCTTGTCAACAGCTCTTTACAGAAGAGTTGATGTATTTTTTTAAATGTTTCTTTTTGAGAGAGAGATAGAAAAAGAGAGACAGAACATGAATAGGGGAGAGGCAGAGAGAGAGGGAGACAAAGAATCTGAAGCAGGCTCCAGGCTCCAAGCTGTTAGCACGGAGCCTGATGCAGGACTTGAACCCACAAGCCGTGAGCTAAAGTTGAACGCTTAACTGACTGAACCATCCAGGAGCCCCTGTAGAGTTGATATTTTAATTTGTTCCTTTTACAGATGGGGAAGATCAGAATCAGAGACTTTATTTACCTGTTCCAGGATAACTTTACTAGAATCAGAGTGGGGATTTGAATTTAAGTCATTTTGACTTCGAATACTTTAAAAGATATAGTGTCTGTGGTTTTCAAAAAGGGATTTTCAGACCACAAGCTTCAAGGATTAGAAGTAAAATAAACTGGGGGCACCTGGGTGGCTCAGTCAGTTAAGCGTCGGATTCTTGATTTCAGCTCAGGTCATGATATCATGACCCGACATAAGATCAAGCCCCACGTTGGTCTTTGAGCTCTTAGCATGGAACCTGCTTGGGATTCTCTTTCTCCGTCTCTCTCTGCTACTCCCCCACTCAAAATAAATGAACATTTCACAAAATAAACTGGTTTTTTTTTAAACAGCACTTATCAGATATGGTAATTATAAATATAGGAATTCATACATTTAAAAAGTTAACATTTTTGCTGTGATTTGGTTGGCAATGCAGTTTGAGTGTATAGATCCTCACCTTCAGATTTGCTTATAGGTAGAATCACAACTGGCACTAGGCAAAATTGTGAGACACAGTGGGCTCTTTCCTCCTTTTCTTTGACCTCCTTGCCCTTCCTGTCATCCCGCCTTCTTCCCTCCCTGCCCCCTCCCATCTTCTCTTCTTCATCTTTTCCCTCCTCTGTCCTCTTCTCCTCCTTTGTCTTTCTCTTTGCCTTCCTCTTTCCTCCTTTCTCCTCCCCATTCTTCCAGTTCCCTTGGGTTTTTAGGCAGCACCCAGTTCCCAGTGCAGAATTCTGTCTTCTGGTCAGCCCTTCCTGGAAGTGTTGCATAGAGATGCTGAAAAACTTGGGAAAGAGACTTAGAAAAGTAACTGTGTCCTAGTTCACCTCCCTTCTTCCACCGAAGAAGAAGGAACTGTGTCAGCTGGATTCCAGTCCAGAGCTCTTTCTTTTATAAGGTGATTGTGAATCTGAGGTAGCTTTTTGGGAGACAGTGTCTGTGAATTCTGAAACTATATACCCTGTCTGTATTCTGAAACTATATGCCCTGGCTGTATATATGTTTTCTGGTCCATACTTCATCAGAGTCTCTAGGGAGTCCGTGTCCAAAAAACAAGACAGAACAAAGTATTCACAAATTCCATCATGTTGGCATTCTAGGTAGCCTTATTTCATACTTTCTATCTCTTGCACCTAATCAAATATTACTATGATAGCTCATTCCCCAGGGGTGTCTTATTCATAGTGACACACATGCTCATTTATTTGTTTACAACTTTCTTCTGTTTTTACAAAGTATTTGGGATTGTTCATGTAAAACATTAACTTATTAGTAATTTTATTTCTATCCAAGCAGAATACACGTAATATGTATTTATGTATTTTCCTAATACATGTAATGTATTCCTTAATACACTTCATAAGAATTTCATTTAATATACTTAAAAATGATTTCCAGATGTAGGATTCTTCATTGCGGTCTAGTCACTATATATAAAACCCAGAAAATTTACGGTACAGAACATAGAATACCTATTTACGCTGTATTTATTCTCTTTATAAGTTATTTTTGCGTCATTGTCATTACTGTGCCAAGTTTTAATTCGTTACCGTGTTTTGAATCCAGAGGTTAAAACTTTGAATGCCTTGAGGGTGGATGGGAATTGAGTGGGTTGAGGGTAGAACAACAGGAATTAGAAAAACTGTGACAAAACCAAGACTAATTGTACTGCCAAAATATTTACATTCACATTGTAGGAAAAATTCTGATAAACAGATATAGACAAGGATAGATATGTGTGACCCCTGTTCTACTCTCTTTGTAGGACTAAACGTGTCAATAAATTGGGTACATTTGCATTTAAACAATGGTAGCAGTTTAAACAAGGGCACCTGGGGGGGCTCAGTCTTTGACTTCGGCTCAGGTCATGATCTCGTGGTTCGTGAGTTCAAGCCCCGCGTCAGGCTCTGTGCTGACAGCTCAGAGCCTGGAGCCTGCTTCGGATTCTGTGTCTCCCTCTCTCTCTGCCCCTCCCCCCTCTCTTTCTCCTTAAAACAAAACAAAACAAAAAAAACATTAAACAAATGAAACTGTGGTAGGAAGAAGCAAATGATTTTTCAGTCATACTTTGAGGAGCATGTGCTTTTTGATCCTTATCTCTGTTCTTCATTGAGCTGAAAGTTCCATGAGTAGATGGGCTAGTGAGTCTCTGGAATCTGTCAGAATATTTCGCATATAGTAGGTGTGTTGAAAACATACTTAGCAGTATAGTCATGCTATAATTATTCCTTAAATCTGACTACTGCTATGTATCTCCACCATTGATACCTAGATGTAGGGCACTGCCTTTCCTAAACCAGTGCTATAAATTATGACCTATTCTCTGATTCTAGTCTTATCCATGTCCATCTGTTGTCCATAATGAAGCCAGTGATCCTTCCAAGGATTCAGAACTAGTGATATAACTCCCCCAGTTAAAATAGACTTCCAGTGCCCTTGAGTAGAGTCTTAACTAGCTGCTTACTCTTCTAGCCTCATATAAAAACTGACCTTGAACCAACTAAATAGAGGATCTCCTTAAAACAGATAAGAGTTGTGGCCACTCTAGGTAGGTGTCAGAATTTTACATAACCTTATTCAGGCATAACAGAATTTTTAGACGTTCATAAAATAACATCTCATGAAATATCAACTGCAGACTTAAGTGTTATATGTACAGATTGTGGCTTATTGATGACAAAAATGATCCTAGTCCCTCCCTTCTCCTTGTATCTATATCCTCTGCAATGTGATTTTTCAGTGTTTCCTTTTAAGTAGGTAGAGTCTTTCCCCACCTCTTGAACCTGGGCTGGCCTCGTGATTTGCCTCACCTAATAGAGTATAGTAGAAATATGGGTGTGCCAATTCCCAGATTAAGTCTCAAGAGCCCTTGCTTGCTTTCTCTTCTCTTTTGGAACTCTGCCACTGCCATGACAGCAGGACCTGGAGTGGTGGAAGATGGACTGCCATGTGGAGCACAGCCAAATTGTTAAAAATTTGAGGCTAGCCATTCTAGACAAGCCACCAACCAGCTGACCCTGACACATGTAGGGAGAGCCCTGGTGGGAGACAAGCAGAGCCACCTATCCATGTGCCTTGACATGCACTTGAGTGAGTGGTCCAGTGGAGACCTGAAGAATCTCCCAGCTGACCTGTAGACTCATGAGCAGTAATTAGTGTTTGGAGCTACTGAGTTTGAGGGTAGTTTATTTTTTTAGCAATAATGACAGATACACAGATACCAGTGCCTTTTCCATCCAGTCACTGACAAGAAGACTCAGTAAAAAGAATCAAATTGAAAACATTGCATGTTTTTTTTTTTTTAATCTTTTTTTTCCAACGTTTATTTATTTTTGGGACAGAGAGAGACAGAGCATGAACGGGGAGGGGCAGAGAGAGAGGGAGACACAGAATCGGAAACAGGCTCCAGGCTCCGAGCCATCAGCCCAGAGCCCGACGCGGGGCTCGAACTCACGGACGCGAGATCGTGACCTGGCTGAAGTCGGACACTTAACCGACTGCGCCACCCAGGCGCCCCGCATGTTTTTTTTTTTAAAGAAAATCATTAGTGATGTTTAGGAGGATCTGACAAACACATCTACCTATTCTTTTTTTTTTTTTTTTTAACGTTTGTTTATTTTTGAGACAGAGACAGAGCATGAACGGGGGAGGGTCAGAGAGAGAGAGGGAGACACAGAATCTGAAACAGGCTCCAGGTTCTGAGCTGTCAGCACAGAGCCCGACGCGGGGCTCGAACTCACAGACCGCAAGATCATGACCTGAGCCGAAGTTGGACGCTTAACCGACTGAGCCACCCAGGCACCCCCACATCTACCTATTCTTAAGGATTTGCATAAAAAGATAGAGTTTGAATATTTTTCTTAAAAAATTTTTTTAAATGTTTATTTTTGAGAGAGACAGAGACAGAATGTGAGTGGGTTAGGACAGAGAGAGAGGGAGGCACAGAATCTGAAGCAGGCTCCAGGCTCCAAGCTGTCAGCACAGAGCCTGACGCGGGGCTCAATCTCATGAGCTGTGAGATCATGACCTGAGCCGAAGTCGGACGCTCAACTGACTGAGCCACCCAGGAGCCCCATGTTTGAATATTTTTCTATTCTGATATGTTTTTAAAACCATAAGGGAATACAAAGTATCTCTTTTTTAACTGGAGCTATTGGAGCTAACAAATTTATTATTGGAGAAGAATATTGTACAGAGAAAATTGCCAAAATGTCTGTTCTGTAGTTTTTGAAGGAAATGTTAAATTCATATAGAAAAGGGACACTTGACTTCCATTATGACAGAATAAATATTTTGAAAAATCAAGACATTTAAAATATATAAAAAGCATAAACTAATAGTAAATATAATTTTTAAATGCATTGCTAAGCTGGCAAGATACAAAGGGACATCTTTAGAGACCAAAAATAAGGAAAACATGAATCTGGAAAAATAACAGAGCTCTGGGTCTGACAGCCCTGGTGACCCAATGCTGTAAGAAGAAATAACACTCTAAGATGAAAAAGCATTACTACTCATAAAACAAGGTCACTACATTTTGGTATGGGATTCAAATATCCTGAAACATACAGTAATTCTTCATTGTATGGATCTAAATGCATGGCTTCATTTTTTTGAAGCTAAAAAAATTAACTGAGCTGCAGGTAGAAGTTGGCAATTGCCAAAGTTGAGGAGATTTGAATGTAATGGTCTTTGGTATAGATCGACCAAATCAGATCCCAAATCAGCAAGCATACAAGAGAGTGGAGCTACCCAAATACTACATTTGAATATAATGGCTCTGTGCTGTATACTGCACAGCAAAGCTGTTGAATACACATTTTTTTTTCCAAGTCAAGGAAAACGTTTTAAAAATGGCCATAGACGCCTGGGTGGCACAGTCGGTTAAGCGTCTGACTTCAGCCAGGTCACGATCTCGCGGTCCCTGAGTTCGAGCCCTGCGTCAGGCTCTGGGCTGATGGCTCGGAGCCTGGAGCCTGTTTCCGATTCTGAGTCTCCCTCTCTCTCTGCTCCTCCCCCATTCATGCTCTGTCTCTCTCTGTCCCAAAAATAAATAAACGTTGAAAAAAAAAAATGGCCATAGACCTTCCAGGTGGCTCAGCACAAGGGAGGGTGTTATGTAAATAACTTCCCCAGATCTCGTCACCGAATGATTTAAATTTACAACCATTAAACCTCTTTGCAGAAGTATACCCTCAATATTACTTGAAGGCAGGGGATGCTGAGATGGCAAAGTAATTGTGAGCCTGGAAGCCCGACACAGTGCTGTCCCTCTCGTCGTGCTCGTGTTGCAGGTTTGCAGCATACAAATGCAGACTGAGTAAAGCCTTGGAGAGGAAGGAAAGGGGTACGGGCCTGGACCATAAGGAAACGTTGGAGAGACCACCACCACAGAGATTAAATACAGCCCCAATCCAAGAACACTGAAAAAGAAACTGGGCAGATCAGAGCAAGACTGTAGGAAAAGGATTTCAGAGAATATTATTTGAAAGGTCAGACCAACAATTTGATGGAACAGGCTTCCGAATGTATAGTTTTGCAGGGAGAAAAAGTAAAAAGGAAAGAAGAGTCCTTTGGTAATTAGATGGTGTAGGAGAAAAGAAGGTTTGGGGCTCTTTTAGAAAGCAAAAGAAAACCATAATCTTGGGGGATTCCACACTTTCCCCTTACCACCAAATCAAATAAATAAATGATCCATGTAAAACAGCTAAGGTACCTGGACCTTGCCAGCCTGACAGAAAAGAGCATCAGAAAATATTCCAGTAACAAAAAGTGAACAAAAGGGAACTAGCATCTATACAGATCTATTGAAGACAATCAGGAAGTGAATTTTCATGGAAATCAACAACAAAATCCGGTAGTATTCCACCCCGTTCTGAAAAACCACCAGGAAGCAGAAAAAAAAATCTACGTCTGCCCTCCCAACAGTTAAATATATTTAGCAAGTTAAATATATTTAGTTAAATATATACAGTTAAATAAATATAGATACAGTTAAATATATTTAGCAAGTATTTAAGTATATGAAAACCCACCTTTAATCAGAAATTTAAGAACCAAAAGCAGAAATGAAAAAAACAAAGAAAAATGAAAAAGTATGTATGTATGGAACTCAAGAAATAAATGAGAGAAAAAGGCAAATTATGTAAAAAATAAAGATACATTGCAAAGCACCCAAGGGAAAACGGACTCAAATGGAAGTTAGTAAGAGGCATCAGGGAAATACAGGGGAAAATGCCAAGAGAATACAAATGACACAAAGCAGCAAAGTGGATCAGAGAGGAAGTAGTGGAAGTGGAAGACAGCAATGAAGGAAAAATACCTGCATTGTCTGCTGAAGAAGAAAAACAAAATAATGTACAAAACCAATATTTAAAACTGAAATCTAAGAAAATCTTTCACAGATAGGAAATGACATTGAAAATGCTTATTACATGGGAAAATTAGCCCCGAACAATTAGCTCTGAGATTTATCCTGTCTCAAAGATAATGATAAAATTCCCAAGGCCAGTAGGCAAAAAGAGCAAGGAATCTACAAAGGCAAAATAATTAGAAAGGCATTAGACTTTCAGAACCAACATATATAAAGAAATCAAGGCAGCCAAGGCACAGTTTTTATTACACTAAACTAACTGATAGAAAAAGTATGAAGCAAGAATTTTACAGCCAAACTATCCTTCAAATATCAAGGCTTTAGAAAAGCAGTCGGGGAGTTTTGTACCCATAGGCTCTACCTGAGGATGTCTACCAGAGGATGAACTGTATCGAACCAAATGATGAGCTAGAGGACTGGTAGTGATTATTTTAAAATAAGCAAATACACATGTAAGACTAAAACAAAGGTAGAGGTGAGATATCACAGCTAAAAAAAAATTAGAGGAAAGGAAAAGATGATGCTAGGAAATTAAGCTCTTTGTCATGTGGGCAATAGCAATAGCTGGTATTAAAGGTAGTGAAACAACCCAGCATACTCTAAAAGGCTAAACAAAAAAACCAAGACTTTAGGACATTAAAATTGTGCAAGTAAAAAGGTAGCCACTCTAACAAAACTACAGTCCTTTGTAAATCTATGCCCAAATGTTAAAAAAAAATTTTTTTTAACGTTTATTCATTTTTGAGAGACAGAGACAGAGCATGAGAGGGGAAGAGGCAGAGAGAGGGAGACACAGAATCTGAGGCAGGCTCCAGGCTTTGAGCTGTTAGCACAGAGCCCGACACAGGGCTTGAACTCACAGATCGTGAGATCATGATCTGAGCCAAAGTTGGACGCTCAACCGACTGAGCCACCCAGGTGCCCCTACCCCCAAATGTTTTAAAATAAAAGAACAAACAGCAAATAAAGTACACATAATTACACAAGAGTAGGATACATTCAAGACCAAATATATCAGCCATAATGATAGATGTGAGTGGCGTTAACTCACCGAGTAGAAGAAAAAAAATTTCATTTTGGCAAATAAAACAAAACCCGACTATAGACACACCTAAAAAAGTGTGATTCAGAAAGGTCAAAAATAAAGGATCGACGAAAGTACATTGAGAATAGAGACACAGAAAGAGAGCAGGCCTCCTGATAGGCGAAGCAGAGTCCCAGCCTCAAAGTATTAGGCATCACAGAAGACACATTCCAGTGCTAACTAACACAATCCACAATGAAGTATGTATTTTCCAAATAACTCAGTGGCAACAGCCTTTATGAAATAAAAATCACGAGAGATGCAGGAAGACAGAGTCCATTGCTAATGGGTGACTTCAAAACACTACACTCAGCACAAGACAGATCAAGTAGACAAAAGATTAGTAGGAGATAGGAGATAGACGATCTAAACAATATCAGGGTGGGATTCATGGAGGGGTGTGTGTGTGTGTGTGTGTGTGTGTGTGTGTGTGTGTGTGTGTAAACTGTACACCGTGAGAATAGGGATGACACATTCTTCTCAAGTGGCCTGTGACACGTTCATAAAATTGATCACCCATCAGTGAGAAAGAAGACATCGGTTGCTTCCACAAAATAGAAAAATGGCAAATAGCATTTTCTGTTCACTATGCATTAAACCTAGAGTTTCTTAACAAAACCAAAAACACATGAGGAGCTGTGAAGGAAAAAGAAATGTTGAACTTATAGAGAGGAGGCCAGGTGTGTATGCACGAAGTTTATAGAATGATGCAGGGTGCATCTTCATGGCTTTTGAGACAATACAGTTGGGTTTAAGAGAAACCCTATCACTTAGAAGGAAAAAAAATTAATTTACCACTCCAAATGCTAAATTCAACAAACTGATTTTCCATTTTTCCTCATATGTGCCAAATGCTAGCTCTTTGGAGGTGAAAAAGAAACTCTTTCTTGCCTTGGAGAAACTCCCAGTGGAGGTGGGTAGTTATGATCATTAGTATAGTGGCAGAATTGATGAAGTACTATGGGAAAATACTTGATGTCTAAATTAATATTTGTACAGATTTTTTGCTTGTGGAGGAGCTGGGTGTTCATAGTAGGCAGAAGGTCCCCAGACCCTGTGCTGTTTTTCTTCTACACCTTGTGTCTTGGATGATGCAAGTCTTGTTTTATAGACTACACAGTAGGCATTCAGTATAGTTAAAACCCGACTAATGATTTTCCTTGGTCTCTTTTTGTAGTTTATAAGTACTTTGTATCATTTTATTATTTATACTTTTTGCCCATCCTTTAAATAAAGAAGAGATTGGAACCCCACTTCATAGAGTTTTGTGAAGACCTTCGCCTGAATAGATCTTTTCTAAATGCCTCCTCACGGCGATCCCTTCTGTGACTCAATTTAGGCTAGCAGTGAGGTGGTCAGTTAAGTCTTGTTTTTGTTTATCATCGTAACTTCCACTTCTTTTAATTACATGAGTTAGATTTGTTTGTTTTAGACCACTTAGAAAGTATAAAATGCAAAAAGAAAATAAATATTTTCATTAATTCTGTCACACAGATGAGCCCTTTTCATACTTTGGTCTTATATTCTTCTTGTTCTTTCTCTCCTTCCCATCTTTCCAGCCCTCCTTAGCTCCTTTCTTGCCTCCTCATGTTTCATTTGCACCCTGTACATGTACGTAATTAAAAATATCTTGTGTATCTACTTTTACACATTGTGATGGTGGTACCAGAAGTGATGGTAAGTTATGGGTGGGAGGGTTGAGAATGGCCTTCTTGGAGATTCGACTTCTGAGCTAGGCCTGAGATGACTGGGGAGGATTTTAGATGGCAAAAACGGGGAAGAAGATGATGGCAGGGTAAAATCTCTTACTAACGACCCAGGAGCAGGAAAACATAGGCTGTGTTTGGCCAATGCAAGTGGTTGTGACTATATGGTTGTTCTTCCTCATAATTAGTGTAAATAATAACACTGATGATACTAAGTGCTTTCTATGGATCAGGCACTGTTCTAAGCACTTGTAAACGTTTACTTTTCCACATTGCGTTATGAATTATGTTACAGATAAGGAAACTAAAGCATAGATTAGTAGTAAGTTGGTCCCAAACAAGTAAGTGATAAAGCTGGGATCAAGACAGAGGAGGGCTGACTTGTGCTTGCGTCCCTAAGTAAAGTGACAGTGACCCAGTATTTCTAAGCTAGACCCAGTTTCAGATATTTTCTTGGCAGTTTATTTACATGAAACTGAATTGTTTTTTTTGGATTTTATTATTAGAAAAGCTATCAATGACAGATCTTCAAGGAAACCGCTTACTCTAATTTTCTTACGCTGAAAACTTGACATTTTATCAGTATTAAAACCATCGAAATTTTATCATACACAGTACAAAATTGAAATAGGATTAGTTTTAAAAACATCAAAAATAGGCTTTAGGAGCCTTCTTTTTATTTTTCTTTGAAAAAACTTTTTAAAAAAAGTTTACTTATTTATTTTGAGAAAGGCAGAGAGAGAGAGAGAGGGAGGGAGGGAGGGAGGGAGGGAGAGAGAGAGAATCCCAAGCAGGCTCTGTGCTACTAGCATAGACCCTGATGTGGGGAACTCATAAACCATGAGACCATGACCCGAGCTGAAATCCAGAAGAGTTGGGTGCCAAACTGACTGAGCCACCCAGGCACTCCTCTTTTTTGAAAAAAATTTAAAAATCTTGTTTATTTTGAGAGAGAAAAAGACTGCACCCACAGGGGAGGCATGAGTGAGAGGGGGAGGGGCGTGGGGAGGCAGAGAGAGAGAATCCCAAGCAGGCCTTGTGCTGTCAGCGCAGAGCAGGGGAAGGACTTGATCTCATGAACCGGGAGATCATGACCTGAACCTAAATCAATAGTCAGACGCCTAATGGACTGAGCCACCCAGGCTCTCCAGAAGCCTCATTTTCCTTATTTCAAGTGTATATTGGAACCTCAGTGAATGAGAAAGAAATTTATAAGCAAGTCCTTTAATTATGTCAGTATCAGAAGTACTTGTGTGAGATCCAAGAGAGACCTCCCTCCTTATGAGTTTTTATTGTAAATAGTAACCAAGGCTGATGTTCCAAATGTGTTATCCAAAAGGGAATTTAATAGAGTTTTAATAAAGATATTATATCTCTTGCCTTCCTATATAAATACATATTTTTATTTATTTGAGAGAGAGAGAGAGACAGCGTACGAGCAGGGGAGAGGTACAGAGGGAGAGGGAAACGGAGAGAGAGAGAGAGAGAGAGAGAGAGAGAGAATCTTAAGCAGGCTCCAAGCTCAGCGCAGGAGCCCGACCCTGGGCTTCATCCCATGATCCTGGGATCATAACCGTAGCTAAAATCAAGAGTCCGATGCTCAACCGACTGAGCCACCCAGGTGCCCTACCTTCCTATATTTTTATCTTACTTTGACTGTGATTAAATTTTTTAAAATAACATTATATATCTAGAATTTATAAATACCTTACACATGATAGTCATTTCTTATTTTTTTTAAATGTTTATTTTTGAGAGAGAGAGTGAAAGACAGAGTGTGAGCAGGGGAGGAGCAGAGAGAGGGACACACAGAATCCGAAGCAGGCTCCAGGCTCTAGAGCTGTCAGCACAGAGCCTGACATGGGGCTTGAACTCACAAACTGTGAGGTCGTGACCTGAGCTGAAGTTGGATGCTTAACCAACTGAGCCACCCAGGCACTCCATGTACTGACCCAAACATTCTAAGCCTTACCACAACTCGTCATGATCTCTGTTTTCCAGATGAGGAAATTGAGACTCAGGTTACTAAAATGGAAACAAGTTATGATTGAAATTCAGGTTGCAGCTCATTTGAAGCCCATGCATACGTACTCTGCAGTGCCAACGTTCTGGTTCTTTCAGTGCAAAAAGTGGTTATTGGAAAACAAAAAGTTTTACTCTTTGTTCTGCTGGGAAGAGAGGATAGTCCTGAGCCTCCCCCAGTTTTCGTGTGATGCTGCTGTCCTGCAGAGAGCTCTCCCATACAGAATAACCATAACGTTCCACAGCCTTCATGTTCCAGAAGGGGAAACCTGAGTAGGAGCCGCAGTCTTCTGTAAGCAACAGATGGTTACTGTTTAAATGAGGGTAAACTCTGGATCTCATCTGTGAAGTGACTTTAGGTTTTTGTGGGGTGGGTGGGTTTGGAGGGCTAGTCAAGGGAACAAGCTCATAACAAGATTTAGGAGGAGGAGGAGGAAGAAGTAAACAAACCCAGTTTGTCTGTAGCGTTTTTCACTCTTACATACTCTTTAATCACAGTCCCATGGCAGGTTGTATTTTTCTGCCCCCTCCTCCACCCCAAACAGAGGGGGAGGAATGAGGGGAGGGCATGGCAGGCTGTTGAAATTTGTAGTGTGTTGGCATCCAGCAAGTGAGTTTTGCTGTGGGGTAAGTCCTGTGGCTTGTTTTCTGCCTTCGTGAATAGAGCCTTTCCATCTTTGCCAAGCCTGCAGTTAATGCGGTCAAGGGATTTATTATGAAATGTACTAAATCTTGGCATGGAGCTAATTGCATATAACAAGAAGCGTGCTAGAGGCTTGGACCTGAGAAGTGACACATGCAAAAAGCATTCTCTTTCTGATGCTGCTGAAAGAGGTTTTGTGTAGGGGAATGTCTGCATGTCTGCGCTTATTGCTAATGAGGTAACCCCTCACCCAAAGTGTATTTCTGAGTTACTTGTTAAAATAAATGCAGAGTTCCCTCCCTCCTTCTCTCTCTCTCTCTCTCTCTCTCAACAATTGGCAGTTGAAGAATGCATACTTATTAACCCTAACTCCACTTCTGAAACTCTCAATACATCATAAAAAACACATCAGTTAAAATAACCTGATTATGACCTAGAATCATTCTTATGTAAAGGTATAAAAGGAAGCCAGAGAAGTTGTATTAGCTCAGTGGGCCATACCAAGATGCCATAGAGTTGGTGGCTTAAACAACAGAAATTTATTTTCTCATAGTTCTGGAGGCTCAAAGTCCGAGATGAGGGTGCCAGAATGGTTGGTCTCGTGAGGGCTTTCTTTCTGGGTTGCAAATGGCTGTGTTTTTTCTGTGTCCTAAGTTTGGTGGTTGAGGTGGGCAGCAAGTTGGGCCGATGGAAGGAGAGGGGGTGGGAGAACTTTCTGGTACCTCTTTGTAAGAGTATTAATCCCATCATAAGGGCCCACTGGCTATGGCTTCATCTAAACATAAGTACCCCCCCAAAAGCTCCATCTCCAAATACTATCACATTGAGGGTTAGGGGTTCAACATATGAATTTGGGGGGGGGGCACAATTAAGGCCATACCAGAAGTATTTAAAGGATTAGACAAATACTCCATCTTCTTAAGCTCAGTGCATGTCTTTTTTTTTTTTTTTTAATTTTGTTTTCAACGTTTTTTATTTATTTTGGGGACAGAGAGAGACAGAGCATGAACGGGGGAGGGGCAGAGAGAGAGGGAGACACAGAATCGGAAACAGGCTCCAGGCTCTGAGCCATCAGCCCAGAGCCCGACGCAGGGCTCGAACCCACGGACCGCGAGATGGTGACCTGGCTGAAGTTGGACGCTTAACCGACTGCGCCACCCAGGCGCCCCTCAGTGCATGTCTTTAAAGCATTATTTATTTTTAAATTTGGTTTAAAAGTAATACTTGAATAATTTAGAAGTTAACATTGAGTATCTTTTATCCTTTCTTATTTTCGTGAAGTTTTGTTGTATGAATTTTTGTAAAGCTTTTGAGATACTTATTTTTATGCTGCTCACAGCACCCTAATGGATGCATTGTGCATAGTAGGTGCTTAATACTTGTTTGGTACATTAAAGAGATAAACGCTTTTACCATTTTCCCAATGTACATACCATCTACATCTTAATTTACTGACACGTATAGAGATAAGCCAATTAAGCCCTGTTCAATGAAACCATCACACCCTTTCTTGAATAATATGAGAAACATTTTCCAGCAGATAATTCTCTTCCCTTTTGATAGCAAAAACCAGTTAACCAGGTACATTTAGAAAGTAAATGTAAAGTTTTATTCATATCTTCCTAGATTATAGTAATTTTTTAAATTTTTTTTTAATATTTATTTATTTTTGACACAGAGAGAGAGAGAGACAGAGCATGAGTGGGGGAGGGGCAGAGAGAGAGAGGGGGAGACAAAGAATCGAAGCAGGCTCCAGGCTCTGAGCTGTCAGCACAGAGCCTGATGCGGGGCTCGAACTCACAGACTGCGAGATCATGACCTGAGCCGAAGTCGCACGCTTAACCGACTGAGCCACCCAGGCGCCCCGATTATAGTAATTATTGTGTGCATGTCAAGGTAGGACCCTGATACTTGAAAAGTAAAGGGAATGATTGTATTATGGCTTCCATCACATGGCTAATGCTGATCTTTTAGGTTCTAGTGGGTTTTGAAGTGGCAGTAATCCCGAGTTTAAAACAAAACAGTAGTGGCCACCAATTTCAGTCCTGGTGCAGCAGTAAGGAAATTTGAAATGAAAGTGTTTGTAGCATGAAGGGGGGAGAAAAGTAACATTCAGAAATAGAACAGCAAAGAGATTATTTGTATGATGCCTGTAGTACTGCAAATTCATTAACGTCTAGGGCTTACCAGATCAGTTTGAATTTTTATCAAGTGCCAGAACTTGGCATTGATCAGGGTGATAAAAACCCGATGATTTACAGAAAAGGAGTGGTTTGTTTGCTTGTTCGTTCACTCATTCGGCATTGATTTACTGAGGCTCCCCTGTGTTTGAGGCACCATGCCAAGCACTGTGACAGAGGATAGACAAATCGCTGATAGCTTGTACCTTCAAGTACTTAATTTTGTATTTACTTAACTAATACGAAATTGAGTCTCTTCTACGTGTACAGCACTGTCCTGCCACTTGGGACGGAAAAAACACACATCATTAAGAATGGTCCTTTTCAAAAAAGCTTGTGTCTCATCTAGGGAAATGCACATAAACACATAATTGCTCTTAGTTATTAAGTTTAATAACTTGAGGTTTGGAGCCAGGTCTAAATAGAGGTTAACATTCAAGAGGAACATATGGCTTTCTAAACCATTCACCAAGGCTGGTGTGTGTTATCCCGGTAGTTAAGTAGTTGCTGCCCATAGGGTGGTCTGAGAAACAGCGATGTCATTACCTGAGAGAGATTACTGGAAAGGCAGAAACTTAGGCCCCACTCCAGACCTGTTGAATCTGAGCATACATTTTAATAAGCTATCCACGTGATTCATGTACCTGTTGCAGTTTGGGAACCTTCAGTACAAGGTTTGACTCATACTCGTAGTTGTGTAACATCAAATTCTATCTGATCTCAAAGCTGAGCTCTTTTATTTGCCTGTGCGTTCTTTGAACGAGCATTTCATGAACACAAGGACTTATCGAACATGTACCAGGTACTGCATTGGTTGCTGAGGACAAAAAAAAAATGTAATTTTTAACCACAGCTAATAGTTAAATAAATTATATGACCTATTAAAGAAGTAATTACGTCAATATAGAGAGTAAAGAAGCTTTAAATAACACATGATGTCTGAACTGGATCTTAAATGATACACAAGGATTTGTCCCAGAGAAGAGGTAGATTCTTTTCTCAGATTTCATTTATCTGTCAACTTTGAGTAGGTGAATTACTAGAAATAGGTTATTGAAAGCTTTAAATTTTTTTTTTAATCTTTATTTTTGAGAGAGAGAGAGAGTGTGTGAGCAGAGGGAGGAACAGAGAGAGAGGGAGACACAGAATCTGAAACAGGCTCCAGGCTCTGAGCTGTCAGCACAGAGCCCGATGCGGGGCTTGAACTCATGGACCCTGAGATCATGACCTGAGCCGAAGTCGGACGCTTAACTGACTGAACCACCCAGGCGCCCCTGAGTGTACTCTTTCTTAAGGAGATACAATATAATGAGTATTGGAGTTCATTGTTGAGTAATTTTACACTATGAGCCTCAAGTTTTTCATCTGCCAAGTGGGAATGTTAGTTCTGCAAAGATTTTGATGAGGTTATGGGTACAAAAAATTTAGCACCTATGGAGTCTGATAGGTTGTAAGTATTAATGATGATAAGAATGGTTTATTTTTTCTTGACATGTTGCCAATTTATGTTACCAAAAGGAAAATACAGCAGTGTGATATATATTTATATAAAATATATTTATATTTTATATATTTATACATTTGTGTTTATTTATATATATAAATATATAATAAATATATATTTATTATAGAAAATTATAAAATATATTTATTATATATTTATATTTATTTTATAGTTATATAAAATAAAAATATTCCTCTATAAGAAATAATAATCCTCTTTCTCATCTAAGACATGAAAAGATTAAGAAATGAGAAATAATGAGTCATAATGCCCAAAAAATGGAAAAAAAATATTTTCACCTTGAAAAGGAAACTTGGAAACTTAACATTCTTCTTTGGCTTTAGACACTGCGCTTTGGTGTTTATGATCAATTCGAGCATAGGATCCTCTATCTGTAGTACTGGGCCGTTTCAGTCCTTAATGAAGCTTTACCCCAATGCTATTTAAATACTTGAATAGTCCATTTGTGTGAATTAGACTCTTCATCATGTTATGAGTGGGCGTCCAAAGAAGAAATACATGCATATGTTCTTAGAGAAAAATATGACTTTTCTTCTTTTTTTTTTTTTTTTTTTCACAAGTTTGGGAAACGCATTGAAGTACCAAGCTAATAAAGAGCAGTTGAGACTTTCTCACATAAACAGAAGTTTAAAGTGGCTTTCTCTAATTGGCGAGGAAGAGATGTTCTTTATTCAGTGCTCAGGAACTTGGTTCACTTGCTGTTCCATAGCTGGAGTCTCACATGACTTCAGGCAAACATTTTTGGTGCCTTTCCATTCCTATAAAATGGCCATCTGAGAACCACCAGTAGAAGGCGAAATGTAAATGGAAGGTATTAATCTGAAGAAAGGTGAGAATGAGGGAAAGAGCCTACTGCTGTGTGGCATAGTCGGGAGTGGATAACAACATAAAGTGGGCTGAGGTACAAAATTTGAGTCCCTCAGTGAAATGTGCTTCTCAAGGTAAACAGTCCATTTTTGTTGTCTTTGGCAGTTCTTGAGAACCTTGTCATGTTAATGTAGTTACTGAAATTGAATTTGGAAATTGTAATGTTACTCTCATATTTCACTTTAAAACAGTGCTGCTAACTCCCACCTTGAAAGGGCGCACATATATCTCATAAGCAGGGCATTGCCAATATTTTAGTAACCCCACAAGAAGGATAGTGAAATGAAATACTGGAAAAGCACAGCCGATCTGCATTTTCTTTTCCCAACTTGCTTGCGATGAGATGCATAATGTAAAAATAAGCCAGTACCAAGTTCTCTTTACAAATGTGCAAAAGGTGCTCCTTGTGTGTCAGGGATCACCCTGGGTCTCTGTGACCTTGGCGACATTTCAGGGATTACATTTTCACATGGGTCAACTGTACTTGAAAAGTTTCTCCAATGTATTGAGCACAGACCAGCTCTTCTGAAGCAATAAGCATTTATACCTCTTTTTCAACTCTTTTTCCTCACCAAACATAGCCATGATGGCCTTTATAAAAGTGAAAGGCATTGAGAGAGAGAGACAGATGGAGAGATAAATTCTATCATTTACATAGAAATTTCCATCTAGTCTCAGGGCAATGTTGTGGTACCTGATTTTGGTTCACATTTGTTCCTTTTTTTTTATTTTAAAGGATTAACTCTTTAAGGATTTCCTTTTGAGAATAATTTATATTGCTTGGTGCCCCCAGTAAAATAGTGTAAAAGAGATTTATAAAACAAGATGTGTATTTTCTGTGACATATCTTTTTTATCATTTTTCTAATAGGGAAGAGTTGTTGTTTTGACTTTTGGTTATTTGGGAATTATTTGAAGAAAGTAAACTTGTCATATTTCTTCAAACTTGGTAATCTTCAGCACTGAATACTGAGAGACAATGCCAGGTCTTGTGCGCTTTTGTACTAAACATTTTATCATTTTTCTTAAAATGGCTGTATAAAAAAGGGAGTTTTGATCATTACTGAGTTTTAAAAATTTTGTTAAATCCATAATGAAACTACTGATTTCCTTCTCTTTGTTCTCTAAGGATTAGGCAGAACAGTTGTTTCATAAGTGCCATGATACAGAAGGGTAATAGTTGAAAATAGTTAATATTAATGTCATAAATCCTTTAATGTAACTTCTCATTGGAGAGATTTGGTAGTATCATGTCCAACTGTTAATGTAAACAAGCATTCTAAAATTCTTTTTTTTTTCTCTTGGTTTTACCAGGTGTATAGTTGGTCCAAAATTGAAAATATGTTTGTTCTTGAAAGAAAAATATCCCTCTTAGCTTAGAGTAAGACTGCTTCAAGACCTGTTTATTCAAAGATGGCAGCAGAGACCTGATTAGGCCAAATGCTCTACATTAGAGATCATTGTGTCAGACACAACAGATGCAGCCAGTGGGTGCTTATGTAGTGCCTTCAGTTTTTCTTTGACTTGTAATCAATGAGAAAATTGAAATGTTTTGCTTCTGCTTTTCTTTTTTTTAAGCAAAAATAGAGTTTAGACAAATACTGTTAATTCTAAAAATCAATTCATGAAGAAGGCTCAGCCTGCTATATACTTCAGTTTCGATGTTAAATCACATATTCAGGTTCTTTCAAGCGGTGCTCCATGAGGTGGCTGGATCAAGGGAAATTATCTTGATTTTGGTATCTTAGAGGCAGTTTGCAGATATATACATATATATAATCCATTGGTTAAATTTGAACATAGGGTACTTCAAAGTAATCATTAAAAAATATCCTGGTATTTATGAGGTATATGACTTTTGTCTTTTTTCAAGGGTATCAAAAATATGCTCTATATAGCACTTAATTTTTAAATAAAGCAATCAGAATATTCCCCTAAACCTTTGTGTTTCTTTTGTGCTCAGTTACTAGAAATTATCATATGAACATTCTAAAATAGGCAAAAGTGGTTGCATTGTGTGCTTAATTACAAGCATACCAATCATAATACCAATTGCATTATATGCTTAATTAATTGTATGCTTAATTACAAGCATACCAATCATAAAAGGAAAGGAAATTAACTTATATGTGATTATCTGTAGGATTTCTTGAGAACGCTTCTAGTTGGCCTGTGAGTTGAGTTCTATTGGTGACCTAAATGTATTTTTCATAAGGTGTTTTGTGACCACTCTCACTAGTATAGCTTTTTAGATGTAACTAGCAATCTTTTTTTTATTAAAAAATTTTTTTTTAATGTTTATTTATTTTTGAGAGAGAGAGAAGAGACAGAGCATGAGTGGGGGAGGGACAGAGAGAGGGAGACACAGAATCTGAAGCAGGCACCAGGCTCTGAGCTGTTAGCACAGAGCCCAGTGCAGGGCTCCAACTTACTGACTGGGAGATCATGACCTGAGCCGAAGTCAGATGCTCAACCGACTGAGCCACCCAGGCGCCCCTGTAACTAGCAATCTTTTAAGAAGGATAGCATTAGAGACTTTGAACTTGTAGAGATTTTCTTTTAATGTTTATTCATTTTTGAGAGAGACTGTGAGTGGGGGAGGGGCAGAGAGAGAGAGAGAGAGAGAGAGAGAGAGAGAGACAGAGGATCCAAAGCAGGCTGTATGCTGACAGCAGTGAGCCCGATGTGGGGCTAGAACTCATGAACTGTGAAATCATGATCTGCGTCAAAGGTGGATGCTCAACCAACTGAACCACCCAGGCACCCCTCAACTTGTAGAGATTTTTATCTAGTCCTGGTTAAAAGCTCTTTGGGGATTTGTAAAAAAATATATCTTCACTAATACTGAAGGAATAAAAATGAATATTTTGTCTATCTTTAGAGGTTTGAAAAAAATGTTTATCTTTTCCAAATTAGTGATATGTTTGTGTGTATATATATATATACACATATATATATACACACACACACACATGCCTATATATATATATATATATATAAATATATATATATACACACACATATATAGGCATATGTATATATATAGCCCATGAGTACAGTATTTTTGACAGTTAAATCTAGACTTGATAATCAAAACATCTGTTCTAGTTTGGGAGTGGAGTAGTTTTAATTGACATTTGATAGTTTTATGTGATTGACCTTTTGATGTTCTGAGTTTGCTGTATCCAAATCTGAAAGTTTAGAATTAGCTCTAATTTGAGCATGATCTTTTTTTTCCTACCAGTTATGATTATCATTTATTTGACTATGTTCTATTTTAGGAATTTATCAAGCTCAAAACTGCTAAAAAAAAAAAAACATCTCTCTTGAGTGTATTTCCACATATAAAATGCCTATGAATTGATTCTACAATCTAGAAGAAAACCATAACTTTGTAACTACAGTACACTTTTTGGCACACTTTAGGTTATATTGTTTTCAGAATTTTGCAGGAGTTATTTTTCCATTTGTCCCAATAAGTGAAATTATAGCTGTAAACAAATATTTGGCAAAAGTGTTGGCTTTTAGACCATTAGAATATACTGTGCAATGATTAAACACCAAAACCAAGATACTATTGTATGGAGATGCTTGGGCCAAGAAATTAATATAAATTATATACTGAATCAAATACAAGTGAGATAAAGAGATGGTACCGACTTGAAAGATTGGGTGTCTCTTGCATATTTTGGGTTATGTGTAGTAGGCAATATATTTATAAAAGTTGGATTTATTTATACCTTGCTCATGAATCTGAAAAGGTTATAGGGAAAGCTGAGATATTTTACCTGATAGGATTTCCATACTTAAATCAGCCAGTCAGAAGGTTTTGAGGCCTCAGTCTTGTTTTTTAAAGCTTCCTGAAAAGGAGAAGTATCCACTCCCCATGGCTAGGCTTCACTCTGCTGCTGCAACATTGTCTGGAGGGGGGAGATTTAGCTCCCGTCTGAAATGGCACGATGTGGCTTTTGTCCCAGCTCTTCTTGCTTATGTAGGATGACCTTCAGTGGACTCAAAACTTTGCACTTCCAAGTGTAAATAAGTGATAGTAATACCTTTCCCAGCATGACTCACAGAGATTCAAAGTCATTGTAGATGATTGTGATACATTTGAAGGCATTTGGGAGTTTTGCCTGGTAAGGTATTATTCTTGTATCTTCTGAACATCCAGAAAACTGGAACATTTGTACCTGCCAACGACCCCTTTTTCAGCAGCCCCCACCTTCAAAGTGTCTTGTGTGTTTTAGTAAAACTGTTCAGCAAGATTGAGAGAAGGAAAAAGTCAGCTATAATCTTCTATGTTTTTTCTGGTCTTTTTTCTATGCATTTTAAATAAGAAGAGCAGTAATGTGTATAGTATTTTGCTTGTCGCTTTTTGCACATGTTGTTGTAAGGTTTTTTCCAAATTCTTTTTTTTTAATGTTTGTTTATTTTTGAGAGAGCACAAGCAGAGGAATGGGAAGAGAGGGGAACAGAGGATCTGAAGCAGGCTCTGTGCTGACAGCAGCGAGCCCAATGTGGGGCTTGAGCTCATGAATGCCGAGATCATGACCTGAGCCTAACTCGGGCGCTCAACCAACTGAGCCACCCAGGCGTCCCCCAAATTCTTAGTGATCATTATTTTGGATGGATGTATAAGATATCCAGCCAAGGTGATACAATGTGGTTTACTTACCTCTTCTTCTACATTTGGATGTTTAGGTTGTTTCTAGTTTTTTTACATCATAGATAAGTGCTGTAAGGAACATCTGAATCTATAAGATTTGATCTGATTTTGTCATGTGTTCTTAATCCTCATTCTTAGCAGTGGGATTCCTGAATCTAGGGGTAAGAGTACTTTAACGCTCTTCAGAATTACTGAGAAATTACTTTCTTGGGAGACTTTAAATATAGTTTAAAGTTGCCTCCTTGGCTAGGCTTTCTCTTGGCTTTTTGCACTTGAAACACTCTTCCTTTCTCTAAGGCCTCGTCCTTTCAAAAACTCTTTCTCAGATTCCCCTCAGCACACTTGAAGAGGAACTCTCATTTTCCCTGAGTGGTGGGGGACCCCTCATCCCCGCTCTATTAATTTAATTTGAAAATTCAATATATTACCCTCTGAGATGATAGCAAACATAGTTTATAGTCTCCTGAGGCTGCTGCAGTAAATTACCATATTTTGGTGGCTTAAAACAACCAAAATTTATTTACCCACAGTTCTGGAGAGCAGAAATCCAAAATCAGTGTCCTAGGTTGAAATCAAGGACTCAGCAGGGCTGCATTTCCTCCAGATGTTCCCAGAGAGAATCCTTTCTTGCTCTGCTGGCTTCTGGATCTGCTGGCATTCCTGGACTTGTGGCTGCCTCACTCTGATGTCTGCCTCGATGGTCAAATCTCCTCCTCCTTTTCTGTGTATGTGAAGTCTCCCTCTCCCTCTGTCTTATAAGGACACTTGTGGTGGCATTTAGGGTGTACCTGGGTAATCCAGGATAATCATTTCTTACCATGTAAAGTAATGTTCACAGGTTCTAGGTAATGAGACCTGATATCTTTTGTGGGGGGGGGGCACCATTTAGGCCCCTCCGGTGATTTGTTCCTAAGACCAGTAAGGTTTTGGAATAGTTATTTGGGTTTTTCTTTAAATCTTCTGTATTATTTAGAGCAAAGCAACTGATACTGCTGGGAAATTATATGGTTGAATATGAAGTGTAACTATGAATATAATGATGTGAAGAGAGCCCCAGTAGTGTTATCTCTCAGTAGTATTATGTGACCTACTAGCAAAGGTGGTATATTGGTATTTACTAAGATAAAAGAAGACTTGATGTTTTGTGATGGGCATTTTGCAAACTTTTGATTTGAAATCAACATGAAATTTCCTAACTCAAACTTATGAAAAATTGAGAAAACTTACTGTGGTCACTATCAAAGTTAATAAAGGTGTTAAAACTTCTCCTTCTGACATGGGAATGTTTGTACTGGAATAATAGGGTATTTTTTCCTCCTATCAGTGCCTTTGATGTCAACTTAAGTTCCCCTGTTTATCTCCACCTGGTGCAGTTAAGGTTGCAGGTGTACATTTCTGACGATCTGTAGCAGGCACAGAGCTTTCTACTCAAATTGCTACTGTACAGTTCCAGAAAATAGCAGGTTGTCACTTGTAGACTCCCAGTATGAGAGAGAAGCTCAGGGAAAGTGGGAGAAAAAGCAAGGGTTAGAAATAACCTGCCAGTTCTAATCTTTAGAACCTTTGCATAAACAAGATTGGAATGAAAACAGTGTTTTTAAAAAAAATTTGGAAACCTGTAACATATCCAATCATAACATTCCATGCTGAGTCCATGTACACTTTTAGAAAGACACCACGCCGTAATGCACTAGGTCCCCAAATCTGCTTCAGTACTGGCTTTGTGTATAACTTAAACTTCAGACGTCAATTGGCTAGATGGTGTATTTTTATATTGCATCCAGTAAAGTGGAAAGAAAAGGTAAAATAGCCAGCAGAATATAGTCAGCATTGCAGTATTAAGTTTTAAGAACATTTTACATGTTAATCAGAATGTTAGGTCCTATATTTGTAATACAGAATCATAAAAACACAATTCAAATTTTCACATGTATGTACGAATATTTAGATATTTTCGTTGCTTAGTATCAGCTGAATATAACGGACATGTTGTTAAAAGCAAGAGTGGAGTTCTGAGAAAAAGAAAAGTTAACAAAAAAATTTAACTATCCTGATATCCTCAAGCTTACTATTTTGTTCAAGAATGCAAATGTCTGTATTCCTGTATTGAGGCGATAGTTGGGACAGCAAGGAAGCTGTTTGTATTATTCGAATAGTAAAAGTATTAAGTAACAAGTCGTTTGCTTCCTAGGGAATGGAAACAATTTTGTTACATTGTTAGGGTAAATCTTGGAATTCAGTTTAGAAAGTAGAGAATGCTTTTAGGCATTTCAAAAGATGCTCCTGGTCCACATCTCTGGTATCTGAAAGATAATTTATAAAGAAACAAACAAACAAAACAAAACAAATCAACAAAAGCCCAGAATAGCTAAAGTAGCCCTTAAATATATGTTCCAAGAGTGTCACATCCCCCCAAGATCTTGTCCAGGGCACATCCATATGAAAAGTATAATGAGATCTTACAACACCAAGGGTCTGAGAGCCTGGAATCCCTTGGGCCCAATGCCAGTTAGGTATACTTTTCTATCCGTGTCTGTGTGGAGTAGTTAGGTTCACTATAGCTTGAAACTCACCAGAGTATTCTCTTCTTCCTAGGTACATTGGGCTGGGAAAAGATATAATGTTTTTTAAATTGAACGTGTGGCCCATTGACGTGGCTATGACATCAATTTAATGGGTCTCAACTATCAATTAAAATAGAAAATATCAGGGGTGCCTGGGTGGCTCAGTTGGCTAAGTGCCTGACTCTGTTTCCACTCAGGTCATGAACTCACAGTTCGTGGGATTGAGCCCCACGTCAGGCTCCACGCTGACAGCAAGGAGCCTGCCTGGGACTCCCTCCCCCCCACTCACTGTCTGCCCCTCCCTTACTCACACACATGCTCTCTTTTCTCAAAATAAATACGCTTTAAAAAATAGAAAATGTCAGTGCTTCACTTCCTCATAAGGATGAGCATTGTTTTGTGGCTTTTGTGTTTATATTCTGCAACATAATGTATAAATCTTCTGATAAACTGTTCTTAGATCTCTCTCATTGGTAGGGATGAAGTGTGTAACATACCGCCAGAGTTTTGTGTTCAGATATTGGGAGGGGTGGAGACTGTATGGCAGCTTATTGTTGCTCATAGATAAATGGGGTGGGAGCAGAAATACAGTGTATTTAATATGATGAGGAGATTTTTCCTAATATTCTTGACCAGTTTCACTCTCCTAAAATTTATGGACTCAGTCAACTCAAAAAAGTTGTGTATAATCTAGGAAGTAGAAACTAAAACAACAACAGAATACAGCTTTATACCATCAGATTGACAAAAAATAACATCTGATATTTTTAACACTGGCCGGAGTGTGGCAAGAGAGGAATTATTTTCTATTATTTTGGGAAGCAATTTGACAAATCTTGGTAAAGTTGAAGATGTGTGTATCTTTGACCTTGCACCTGCCTGTGTGTCTACTCTAGAGGAAGGAACTTTCCTGCCTGTGCACAAGAACACTTGTGCGACGGTGTTCATCGCACCGTTCAGATGGTTGGATGGATGGATGGATGGATGGATGGATGGATGGATGGATATAGGCAGACTTTATTCTAAATCTAGCTATATACATATATATGAATATAATATAGAAATATGATCTCTGCTCTACTCTTGTTTCATTTCAACAATGGAATGGTTAAGAGGATAACCTGAAATTCTTTGATACTTTTTTTCTTGCTCGTTCTCAGTTTACTGTCTGCAACTGTAGGCGTGTGCATGCGTGTGCATGCGTGTGTGTGTGTGTGTGTACAAAGAAAACAACCTGACATTCATTCCCCTGTTGAGAAACCAAAACCAAAATGAAGTATATTTATGCTGTATACACTGTATAGCATTTGGAGTGAATGAGTTAGATCTTTCTGTACCAATGAAATGCATCCAAAAAACAAGAATACAAAAAAAAAAAAAAAAAAAAAACCAGGGAAGATAGAAACAAACTGCAAAGAATTTATATAGTTTAATGCTATTTATGTAAAACTTTGACCCACAAAATATGATAGTATCTATTTTATCCAGGCATCCATACTCATTAAAATAAGAAAATCTAAATGAAAATAATACTCTGAAGATTTATTTGAGAGAGAGAGAGAGAGAAAGAGAGAGAAGGGATGATACTTTGTGGTACTTGATGATGGTATTTTAGCTGTTATCTGTAGTGTTTTATCTGAAGAAAAAATAAAGATTCTGAAGCAAAATGTGCAAAATATGAAAATTTGGTAAATGTGGCTGGTACACATATGGGTGTTACAGATTTTTTCAACTTTTCTCTTTGAAATATTAATTTAAATTGTCTATTTTATTTTTAAAAGGTGGAATCCTTTAATCTTTGAGTTGTAGATTAAGAAATTTGTGGTAATTCTGTATACATTCACATGTAATTTAACATTTTGAAGGAAACTAAGCTGTTTGTTTATCTCAGTGGTCTCATTTGGTCATCGTTGCTACCCTAGGCTTCATTTCAGTGAAGGCATGGTTAGCAGTAACCTGAAAGGCTTTGACTTTTTCTTCTTGCTTATTCTGAATTCAGTCTCTGCAAACTGTTTAATTCATTCTTTGCTTTCTCATTGTATGTTCACTAGAATGGAAACTCTGTGAGGGCTGGGATTTTGGTCTCTGGCTCTCAAGCATCTATAATAGTTAATGTCTGGCACACAGTAGGGTTCAATAAGGTTTGGTCACGAATGAATAAAAGGATAAATGATGAATCTCCAGCTGTGAGTGCTTTTTCACAGCCTGTTAGTTTAAGCATGTAACATGACTGGGGCATGTTACGTGCCTAGTGAATTTACTAGAGGAGACATTATGAGATGCTTCCATATTAATTCATTCTTTACTTGCCTCCTGGAACTTGTCAGTTTCTTTCTCAGGATCAGCTTGTCAGCTACCCGTCTGTGAAAGATAAGGACCCAGTTACTCCCACCTTTACCCCCTTATTATACCTCTTACCCCGTTTTATACCTGTATACCTTTTTTATGCCTTTCTGATAAATTCCTAGTTAAACTTACTGTCCATCTGGACACAGTAAGATGTTTGTTTATACCTGTATCTCTACAGTGTCTTGTGATTTCCACTTTCTGTGTTTGCTTTTTTTTGTATAGTTGCTATTCTATTATCATGTTTCATATAGTCCTAACAGTATAAACTGCCTCAAAGTTTTTTAAAAAAAATTAGGATGACATATTATTTCCATAGAAAATTAAATTTCTGTAAAGTTGTATTTTGCTCACTTTTTTTTAAAATGTATTCATTAAAAACATACCTGGTGCCCAATGTTTTTAACAGAATTCAGTTGTGAATTTTATGAAGCAAATACTTATTTAGTGTTATGGGATGAATTGTATCCCCCCAAATTCCTATTTTCAAGTACTCCTATTACCTCAGAATGTGACTGTATTTGGAGATAAAATCTTTAGAGGGCTGTTTAAGTTAAAATAAGGTCATAAAGGTGATCCTTAATCCAACATGACTGCCTTTTTAAGAGGGATTAAGACACACTACAGAAGGAACACTATGTGAAGACACAGGGAGATGGTGGCCATTTAAAAGCCAAGGAGGGAGGCCTCAGAAGAAATCAACCCTGGTGACACCTTGATCTTGGACTTCTAGCACCTAGATTGTGAGAAAATACATTTCTGTTGTTGAAGCCACGCAGTATGTAGTATTTCTCATGGCAGAAAACTTGAAAACTAATGCACTTGGATTATCGTTTATTTCGTAAACCTAAATTTTAATACATAATAACCTGTCATTTATATCTAATGGGAATATGGAATCCTTATAACGAAGAAATTAAAAGATGTCATATGTATATTCTGTACAATAATATTTTGTTTACCTGGTTCTTTATACTTTAAATACAATGTCATACATCTTCTCATTTGGTAGTAATCTGCACTTAGTGACTTGCTTTAAAATACATTCCAGTGCCTGGCAACATTTCAGTATATACATGGCCATATGACTTATAGATACACTGTTGTAATTAGTGTTTATAATAGTGACATTGTGACTAGTACCCTCAGGCACTTTGGCTTCTCAGATTTAATGTTAATTTATTCTCATGTTCTAGGAAGTGGTGAAAATGTATCTTAATATGGTAGCAAACAGGAATTTAGAATATCAGATTAGTTCAAATATCTCATTCCTTGTTTCAGTTAACTGGTAAATACTATTTACCATTGGCTTTGTCGTGAGTAGTTGTGCTGGTTTTAGTTTAGCCACCCAAGTGATTTGTGAATTGGTAGTAAGAGAAATCAAAGATTATAACATTTTGATCAGTGGTGAGCATTCTTTTGCTTCTCACATGAATGATGTGATAATTAGTAATGCAGACGTTATTTTCTTTCATAGTAAGCACGGAGGTAAGTTCTATGATGTTTTAAGATAGATTACGAAACTTCAGTATGAAAAAGATTGGTTTTGAACCTACTCACTTTTTAGCATTGGTTTGCTTTTTTTTAATTTTTTTTCAACATTTATTTATTTTTGGGACAGAGAGAGACAGAGCATGAACGGGGGAGGGGCAGAGAGAGAGGGAGACACAGAATCGGAAACAGGCTCCAGGCTCTGAGCCATCAGCCCAGAGCCCGACGCGGGGCTCGAACTCCCGGACCGCGAGATCGTGACCTGGCTGAAGTCGGACGCTTAACCGACTGCGCCACCCAGGCGCCCCTGCATTGGTTTGCTTTTATTTTACAACATGGTAAATATCAAGAAGGGCCACCTGGGATTATTGCATTCCTGTGTTTTTTCTCCAATCATCCTTTAAAATTCTCTGTGTATACTTCAAATGCTACAAGAAAATAAAAGCAGTATCTTGTATAAAATAGTCTACCCTCGGTTTTGGGTACTCTGTTTTTATTAACTCAGCTTTAAAAGTTTTGGAATATTTAATCCCTATTTTCAGTAGACACTATAAGAATTATTTTGGATAAATTATTTTAAAATAGACTTCTTTACTTAACTGGTGTACTATTTGTGAATTCCTTTACAAACATTGTCCAAAGATGGCGACATTATTTCCACTGATTAAGAGGTCATGGTTGTTAGAATGTCATGAATTTCTCATCTAACCTAATAGCATGAGTTAATTTAAATGAATTTTCTCGTTTTTATTCATTAAAGAGCAAATTATATTTTTCATTGGACCGCTTTAAACAGACATAGCAAGTTTCCCGTTTTTAATCCTCTTTAGAATATATAGACTTTATTATACCATTTAGTATTACTTCGGTAGAGAGGGCACTGGATTGCTGATGCAGAGCAGTTAAGACTTTAAAAACTGTAGCTCTTAAAATAAGCTTATGGTTTAAAAACAATGCTCAATAACTAAAAATATAGTTTACATAGGTTCATAAGTGAAAATGGAATATATTTTCTGTTGACTTGGATTTTATGAAAACCAGGCCTCTTCTAACTAATCAGATCTTATATTTACATAACCTTCCTTCAGTTTTCCCCCTTTAATTGCCTCCTTTGTATATGTACCCAAAAGGTAGCTGATGTGATCATGTAGCTGCATTCCTTTACATTCCTGGCACCAGTGATGCCCAGGGCTACCTGCACAGACTGCCTCCCTACCTCTGGCTGCTACAGCTCATTACCTAAGGGCTGAATTTTTTTTTAAATCACAGCCAGGTATAGGTGCATGGGCAGGGCAGCAATGTGTCTCTGATTTTCTTGGCATTTACTCACCTGTCATGATGGAAAGTTTGCAATTTTGGTATTGACTGAGAACGATGATATGTTTTGCAATTTAACTGGTAGAGTTCATTTATTTATTTAGTTTTAACTATTCACCCCTGCTTTGTCGCTAATAACAAATTTACTTCCCTTTGGGGAAGTATTGAGCTACAAAGGAATACTAATAGATAATAAAATTAACAAAGTAATTTTGGTGATTTCAGAGAAGTATTTCACAGTTAAGATTTGTTTTTGACATGGGGACTTAGTTTCTGTGAGGCCAAAATTTTTCTCTTCTGAATAGTGTTTGGATGTGATTCACTTTATCTTCAGTGATCCTGCTTTTTCCTGGCTGCTAAAGCTGGGTGACCCTTTCAGATTGATACTTTCTTTCTATAGATATCCTGATAAATCAATCAGTTTCGAGGCAAGTGTGGTTGATTTGGGAACCCACATGGGTAAATGCCTTGAAAAAGCCTCCACAGAGCGAATTAAAATGGAAACTTTTTTTTTTTTTTGGTTTTGCTTGATTTTTGTTATTTTTGTTATGTCAGAAAGCCCAGTTCAAATACCAGTGCATTTCAGACCAGACATTTGTGTTTTATATGGGCAAAAATCACATAAAATACTCACACTTGAGGGGCAACAGCCAAAAGCAAAAACATTTCATGACTCACTATTAGTCTTCCTGACTGTTCATCCAAGAAAGACAGATCCTTTCATTTTACATCTCTGGCCTGGATCTATTAAGGTTAAATTAAACACTTGAGGACAATCATATATCTTTTATTTGCAATTTTTAGAGGATAGCTCACTTTTTGGCTTCTTAATACAAACAAGATCTTTTGTGTTGTAATTTAGTCAATTAATGGGTTTTATGGAACAACTTTTGAATTATAATCTCTTCCAGGATTATCCCAGCCATAAGAAGTAAGGTATCTCAGTGTTTCACCTGCTGCCACCTGTGAGTTCCTCTCTGCATAATGTTCATGCCATAGCCCTCAGTTTCCAATCAGTAACAATGGGATATGTGATAGAATCATTCACCTGGGGAGGTTTTTCAGAATGAACAACCTAGATGTGTCCTACCTAGATGTACTGCTTTAGAATGTTGGTGGTTGCAGCTGGGCATGTGCAGTTTGGGAAACCTCTCGGTGTATTGTGATGCAGTCCTGTGATGAAGAGACATTGATTGGAACCCCTGAAAGTGTGCCCCTGGCAGTACTCCAGGGAAGTTGCACCCGTAAACCTTGAACCAGAGATATTTGTAGTGAAAATTGCACTTTATAGACTGAATCGGAAGATTCGACAGTTTATTGGAATTCCTGAATTTTGTAAGGGTAAATCTAACCTACTATTCGGTGTGTCTTGTATTTTAAATACTACATTTGAATTTGGCTTTTGGTCACTTGTTAATTCATGCAACAAGAATCATTTCAGTCTTTTTTGTAGAACATTAGTATCTCATGTCTTCTGGGATGCTCTTCTCTCCTGCTCATCTTTCTGCTCTTAGCTCCTCAGGCTGTCTTGCTTGCTTCTCATACTAAACCTCCTTAAGGTTTATTCAGATCAACTTCTCTCTCTCTCTCTCTCTCTCTCTCTCTCTCTCTCTCACACACACACACACACACACACACACACACACACACACACAGCATTATCTGTAATGATAGCACCCTTTCTCAAGGCTCTCTCTACCATCTGTTGTCAATGATCCCCAAATTTTATCTTCAGGTATAATCTTCTTATTGTAGGTAGTAATTCATTTCAGTAGCTCAGTCATGAGTAAAGGGTAGACTGATGGATATCTGCAGATGAAGACAGGACTTTTCATCAAATTTAATGGTGCTTTATTAATGCATTCATGTCAGATATCTTCTTTAAAAGAATTATGAAAAACCTCTATTTGTTTTGTCAATTTCTCCATGTTTATAGTTCTTATCTTCTCATAATCTTACTCTTTGTATTGGTTTTCTACGGCTGCTTATAAGACATTACTGCTAAATTGGTGGCTTAAAGAGCAAAATTAATTTTCTCATAGTTCTGGATTCCAGAAGTCTGAAATCAAGATGTAGGTAGGGCCGTGCCTCCCTCTGAAGGTCTAGGAAAGAATCCTTTGTTGCCTTTTCCTGGCTTCTCCTGGCTCCTGGCCAACCGTGGCATCCTTTGGTTTATAGCTGTGGCACTCCAGGCTCTGTCTCCATCTACATATGGGCTTTTTCTCTGTGACTGTCTGGGTGTCCCCTCCTCTTCTTAGAAGGATACACACAATTGGATTTTGGCCCACCGTAATCCACTGTGACCTAATCTTAATTCTTTCTGCAAAGGCCCTATTTCTAATGTTCTGAGGGGACATGAAGTTTTAGGGAAAAGCAAAACAAAAACAAAAACAAAAATAAAAACAAAACCCACCCATCACTATAGGTTTATCCATACCAAATATCCAACATGAGAGGCAGCTGTCACATAGAGTGCAAAATCTGGAAAATGACCACCAGACTCTCTGCCACTTAGGTGTGTGTGGCTTTGGGCAAGGTACTTAATTTCTGTGTGCCTCAGCCTCCGCATGTGTAAAGTGAGATAATAGTGTCTGTCTCATGAAACCGTTGTAATGATTAAAATAGTGTACTTAAGGTGCCTGGAGTAACGCCTAGCGGATTTGAGCAGTAACTGCTGTCAGGGTCTTCTTGCTTCATAGGCCTGTGAAGGTGCTTTCCAGAAAACTCCCTCCCAGCTGTATTCCTCCATCTCCCTCTGCCTGATCTTACATATTATCCAGTTGTTTGTCCTTCTCACTGTAACCATTTGTGAGGTGTTGCAAGAGGGATACAATAGAGCAGAGAGCCTTTGCACACCTTCAGGGTCACTGGTGGACCAGCGCACTCAGGACCCCCTGCACGGCTGAATGACTGGAGGTTGGGGGCCCCATTGTGCCTCCAGATGCCTGTGGTTGCGTGGGATCCCTGGAATGTTAATTAATTTTCATATTTCCCTTTAAGTTGCTTCTGTAGCTGGAACAAAGCATTTCTGAGCTGAGTCCCAAAGTGGCATTCTCATTCACTGACACCCTCAAAGGAGACTGTATTTGAAGCATTCTTGTCAGTTTTAAGAGCCTGTAAAAGGTATTCTAGGTTCACAAAGGTAGTTTAAAATCTGCTCCCAGGTCAAGCACTGGATCTTTGGTGACATATTCACACTAAAGATTCTGGGGTCACTTTAGCCATACAAGGCTGAGATACTTTCATGGCACCTAAGGGACCCTGAGGTAAGGGAAGGTACTCTCGTCTTGCCTCTGAGAACCTTCTGGCCTCAATAGAAGTGATTTCACTTCAAAGCATGCTTCTTTTTATATTATTCTCTGCAGTATTTTTTTTTTCTCTTAAAATTAAACACACCAAGTATCTCAGGTGGTGGCAGTGGTCCAGGCTTACATTGGGACTCCAGATACATTCGTTGAGGTAAATTCAAGTCTTTTGAATTCTTTTCTGTCATTAGAGACCCAGTGGCAAAAACAAAATGAAACAAAACAACATAATCCAGCCAAGTAATTTATATATGTAAGCTCAGGTTATTCAGTTTCGCTTGTAAATATATGTTTTTTAGATGTAATTGCTTATTTCTGTTATATGTTGAAGTTAAAATAGAATATTTCGAATTTCAGATAATTCACTTTAAAAATTTATTGTTGAAGAAGACCACCCACTACATTGACTAATCTAGTACTTAACAACAATCACATATACTGTCTCCTGACTTGTTTTTGGATATTTTATATATTCTCATTTATTAAAAATAGACTAGTTGCTTTGTACATTGGGAAGAGCTGAGAAAATTACTCATTCATCAGTGGTTATTTCAAGTGTAAATTTTTCACTGACTTGATGCCAGCCTCTGAGACTCAAACTTTTGCATAGTGAATCTAGAAGAGAGAATGGATGTGTAGACCATTAGATTACAATATAGTGTGAAAAGGGCAAGAGATGGCAATGGTTAACTCGATCTAGGAACAAGGATGAGAAGGTCGCTAACAGGAGCTGTGTTTTGAAACATGAAGCTTGTTGGCTGATATGAACGAAGAATGTGCCATTCATTGTAAAATCTCATGGTATGTTTAAAAACTACAGGCAGTTTGGTTTTGCTAGAGTTTATGGTGCATGGTTCAGTTTCTAGTAGCTGTGGTCTTTGGTGTAGTTTGTAGAAGTTCAGAAAATTTTATTGACCTCATGATACCGAATCATTTGTTCAGATAACATAATATCAAATTATTTAATATTTGCAGAAGTGAATGGAGATTAAGACCTGATAACTGATATCCCAATATTAAAGATTTGAAAACTATCAGATAATGCTACAGTCATGGTATTTTCATCTCCCTTTAGTCCTCCTGGTACATCTATGTAATGACATATTACTATTAATAATGAATGGTGGCTCACTGTGGCAATAACTCTTGGTCTTGGGCAGTGGTAGGAGGGGATGTTCGCATAGAAGGGTATGTTTGCCAAGATCAAATATAGCAAATAAATTTCCAAAGACAAATGGATTAACACTCTATTTTTTGTTTCTCACCTATGTAAAGTACAGAGTAAGAGTTTTTGACTGGTGGGGCACCTGGCTGGCTCAGTTGACAGGGTGTGTGACTCTTGATCTTGGGGTGGGGGTTCAAGCCCCATGTTGGGCATAGAGATTATAAATAAATAAAAGAAGCAGTTTTTGACTGGTAACAAGGTATTGGGTGGGAGGTTAGGTGAGAGGGAGTGGGCTTGGCTCCATATAGTTGCTCAGGGATCTAGGCTGATGAATGCTTGAATCTTTTCAGCTTGTGGTTTCCAAATTTGTCCTTGGTATCTCCAACCAAGTGCCATATGGGGGAAGTGACAATGTGGAGGAACTCTATCAGATTGATATCTACGTAAGCCCTGAAGTGGCATGCACAACCTCTGCTTATGTTCCCTTGGGGAGAAGTAGCCACAGGGCCCCACCTAAATGCACAGGATGGGGAGTGTAGTCACCTGCGGGACCACTGCTTCTCAGTCACTCAGTGCTATTGAAGATAACCACACGTCTTTGGTGGATAACCAGTGGTCTCTGTGGTCAGGATGTATTAAAATTTCTGGGGGCAGTAAGAGGATTTGAGAAAAATATGCAGCTTGAGAAAGCCCTGCAGGTGATTCTGGTATGTCGTCTAAAGGCATTTTTCTCTTCTCACCTTATTCCAGTACCAGCCAAATGTCTTCCAATGCAGATAAGGCTCCTGAAATTCAGGGAAGATAAGTCTTAGTGTTAAATATTGAATTTTGATTTAGTATTTCATGCATGTCATTCTGATTTTGATTTTTCTTTTTCCTTTGATTTTTCATTATGTGCATGTTTATTTATTTGCTTTTCCTCCCAGTTTTCCTTAAAATTGTTCAGAATTTTCATGACTCTTAGGAAAAATCACTTTTAAATACACTCAGAAATATATATATATATGGCTCTTGGGAGAGCTGCAAATTCTTGGGTTCATGAGGATTTGATTCAATTTTTTATTTGAACATAATCTTAGTTGCAGTTAGTAAAGATTCCATTAAGTAATAATTTGCAAGTAGACAATATACATGTATCATTTAACTCATAAGCAGAGATTGAGTGTTCTTTCTGCTTCCTATCTTCATTTCAACAACAGATACTGTGATTTCCATTACTAACTTACAGATTTACATATCTAAGAGGTACTAATGACTCTTCAGATTAGTAACAACAGCAGTAACAAAAAACTCTTGGAAAGAGATGCAGAATTTCTGTCACTGCTGATAATTTTTTATTTGGAAAAACTCACTTCCTTTTGTTACCTTTACAAGGATCGGGGCCGCAGCAGTAAATGAGATTCGTGGTGCGACAGGTTTGAACCATGTTTCCAGTCCTCAGAGAATCATTTGATTTAAATGTGTAGACTTTGCTTTCTCCAGAGGCTCTGTTAAAGAGTGGTAAAGAGGGGCGCCTGGGTGGCGCAGTCGGTTGGGCGTCCGACTTCAGCCAGGTCACGATCTCACAGTCCGTGAGTTCGAGCCCCGCGTCAGGCTCTGGGCTGATGGCTCGGAGCCTGGAGCCTGTTTCCGATTCTGTGTCTCCCTCTCTCTCTGACCCTCCCCCGTTCATGCTCTGTCTCTCTCTGTCCCAAAAAATAAATAAACGTTGAAAAAAAAAATTTAAAGAGTGGTAAAGAGATGTGCCAAACAATAGTCTTACCTTCATTCTCACTAATTGGTTCTGTGTGTGTGTGTGTGTGTGTGTGTGTGTGTGTGTGTGTGTGTGTGTTAATAGCTAACTATGTTTTAGGTCCTGTGATAGGTGGTGGATGGTGGGTACAAGTGCTCTCGTGGGGTTTACGTTATTACACTACGTTTTAGTGTAATACTGTTCAATAGAATTTTCTGTGACTTTGGGAGTGCATGTCTGTGCTGTTCAGTGTGGTAGCCACTAGGCACATGTGACCACTGAGCATTTGGAATGCAGTTAGTACAACTGAGGAACTGAGTTCTTTAATTATAATTAATTTAAATTTAAATAGCTACATGTGCTGTCTACTGGCTATCTTATTGGACAGTGCAAATTTAGAGGGAAGTATACATTATTTGAACAGTCACACCACAAAATGTAAAAATGCAATACTAATAAGTAGTGTGAAGGAGACATGTATGATGCTTTCAGACATATGGAGGTTTATTTGGCTTATAGAAGCAAGTCATTAAAGACTTACGTTTTGCTGATAGAGGTGAAGAGAAGTGGAAAAATTTGAAGGACGAGTAGGGTATAAAATGGACAGGATCTGGTGGTTGGGAAAATGGGTAAAGGTAGGTGGTTTCAAAATTATTTCCAGATTTCTTGCTTATACAACGGAAGATACGGGTGTTATTCATTAAGAGAGAGAACACTGGGGCGCCTGGGTGGCGCAGTCGGTTAAGCGTCCGACTTCAGCCAGGTCACGATCTCGCGGTCCGTGAGTTCGAGCCCCGCGTCAGGCTCTGGCCTGATGGCTCGGAGCCTGGAGCCTGTTTCCGATTCTGTGTCTCCCTCTCTCTCTGCCCCTCCCCCGTTCATGCTCTGTCTCTCTCTGTCCCAAAAATAAATAAATAAACGTTGAAAAAAAAATTAAAAAAAAAATTAAAAAAAAAAAAAGAGAGAACACTGAGAAAGGACCAGGTTTGTAGGTAAAGCAAGCGAGCTTGGTTTTGTAATATTGGGTTGAATATATAGGCCTGAAACACAGAATAGAGGTTTGGGCTGGACAAATACCTTTGGTGCTTGAAGTTATGAGCAGGAATGTGCTCACTTAGAAAGAAAGCATTAATTGAGATGATGAGAGGACACAGGACTGAAATGAGGAACTCCAGTGCTTAATGGTGGGGTAAGGATGTAAGGAAGAAGGATGATGGATTCAGAGAGAATTGAAGAGTCAATGAACTTGAGGTTCCAATGCAATCTAAGAGTTATCTTTGTGGATATAGTTGCATAGTAGGCTTGGAGGAGAGAAGCTGATGGTTTAAGAGGTTTGAATAAGTGATTCTTAAGATAAAATTTGGGGAAGATGATAATAAACAAGAGAGAGGTGGTCATGGGAATTAAGGGAAAAAGAGACTATGCATATTAATTAAAGTGAAAACACGTTTAATCTCATTTTGAGCAAAGAAGCTGTCTAAAACTCATTTAATTTCATTTTGAGTAAAAAAGCTGTCTGCCAGCCCACCAACACTCTCAGATGAATGTACCTCTTAATAAGACCTGTGGGAAGTTCTGAATCCCTGGAAGCCATGCCCAGACTATGGTTACCCAGAAGCACTGTCTTCGGCAGAGTTAACTGTCATCACCTTCTTCTAAGCTGAATAAATATTCCCATGTCATGTAGGTTATGGAGTTCAACTGATAGTTGGTCTTCTCTTAGGGCAATTGATTTCACTCTGTTATGCTATGAACTATAATAAGAAATAGATTTAGGGGCACCTGGGTGGCTCAATCGGTTAAGTGTCCAACTTTGGCTCAGGTCATGATCTCTCAGTTTCTGAGTTTGAGGCCTGCGTCGGGCTCTGTGCGGACAGCTCAGAGCCTGGAGCCTGCTTCAGATTCTGTTTCTGTCTCTCTGCCCCTCCCCCCCCCCCATGCTCATGCTCACTCTCTCTCACTCTCTGAAATATAAATAAATATTAAAAAATAAAAAGGTCTTAAAAAAAGAAATTTAAAACTAGAGTCCAGCACGGAAGCAAAAGTTCCACAAACCAACACTTACCCTTGCTTTTTGATACAATTTCTTTTCTATATTATTCTAATAAAGTTTTTAAAATGCTATCTGTGATGTGGTTAATGGATTTGTAATCTAATATGTCTTCACTGACGTTTGGTGAACATTTTAGAGGACTGCAGCCTTCCCCAGGTTATGTCTGAGATGTGAGTCTCTAGGTAAGATAGTCTTTGGTTGCCTTATAGCTTACTGGGTGTTTTAACAGACACTTTTTTATTTGCTCACCACCATCTCCTTTGCCCCCTTCCAAAGGCTTAGGCCAGATAGTCGGATTTTATGGAGGTCACTTAAATAGTATCTTCTTGCTCACCATCTGTTTCCTTCCCCTACTCTCCTGTGGCCAAAAGAGGCAGTCTCCTTCTTTCTGTATGTTGGGGACTTCCCCTTGTATCATAGGCTGAGCCATTCTATATTATTATTAAACTCTATGATATAGTCATTCAGCCCTTGATAATGGGAATGGAGATTACCAATAAAAATAGATTGTTTTAGTTTTCTAAAACTGTGACCCCAAGACCATGATTAGGACCATGTTATTATACTAGGAGATACTTTGAGTCATTTTTTTTCTACAATGGAAAAAGCTGGTTTATAAAACTGGGATGATACTGTCATTTTGCTGTCAAATTCTTTAGGCTGTTCTTTGAGAGAATTGTCTTTCAATTGTTTATGAATATTGATAATTCTTTAAACTCTGTATTGGATTATTGTGCCACTAGTAGAAAAAGTGTGTTCCTGCAAATTTTCCCTGTCTTTGGGTTTGGAATTTCCAGAAGACTCTTCAAACACAATTTTATATGAGGTTAAAAACATATGTGGTAGATTTATGTATCTTATAATTAGAAATTTGTGCCTTTTGACTCCCTTTGCTCACTACCAACTCCCTGCCTCTGGGAGTCATCAGCATATTTTTTGCATCTATGAGTTTGCTTTTTCTAAGTCCTGGGAGTGTAATGTTCAGAATAGTGACTATAGTTAACAATATTATGTAATTGCAGGCTTAAAAGAGAGTAGATCTTAAAAGTTATTATGACAAGAAAAAGAAGTTAGTAACTGTATATGGTGGTGGATATTAACTAAACTTAGTTGTGGTAGTCATTTTGCAATGTATACATATATTAAATCCATAATTATATTGTCTGTCTAAAACTAATACATTGTATGTCCGTTATATCTCCATTAAAAAGCAGAATCAGAAAATCAGATATGGTGGGTACAGTGAAAATAGAGGAAAAAAAGATGTTAATTGTGTTTTCTATATTAGTTAAAAGGCATTCTGACAAATTCTTTTAAATGTGACAATAAACCCCTCTTTCTAAAGAGCATTTCTTACAACTTTTTTTTATAAATGTAAAATACAACCCAGAATTTTAAAGTTTTTTTTATTGCTTTTTGATTATTTTTATTGAAATGCTTATTGTCTCTTGTTAAATAACTACATTAATTATATAGGTAGGGCCTAGCTTCTCAACTTTTTCCAGAAGAAGCCCCCAGTTTCCACTAAAGGGTTTTATGGGGGCTCCCCACACGTCAAATTTCACATAGCCGGCTGTGTTGGCTTTTTATAAAGGACTTGGATGCAATGCCAAGGCCTCCCACTAATTGTTTTATGGGCCCTGTGTGGGATTTGCATCCCTGACTGGGGAAGCCCCTGTTAAAGGACTGTGGGAGTGAGGAGTTGTCAAACGTACCCAGAAAGAGCTCTGAAAAAACTCCTGGTTAGCTGTGCTGTTGTTGCCAAGGAGCATAAGCAGAGCACAAAACATGCCAAATGCTGACTGATTTTAAACAGTGACCCCTGTTTCAGAGAATACTCACTTCATTACATTTTTGGGAGAAAATCAAGTCACTAATAGCTCCATAATTAATTTGAGTGCTCATTTCAGTTTGGCACCAGTAAATTATTGTTTTCCAAGTGGTAAAAAGAAATACAACTAAATATTTTTATGTATTCTTTGAGGGGAGATAACTCATCATGGTTATCGGTGAACATTTAGTCTTGGAGTAATGTGTTCAGAGTTGTGTGCTTCGTTCTGTTTTCCTCTAAAAGGGTTAAGGTAGTATGTTTTACCCACTGTTAACCATTAATTTGCATATATCTACACTAAAAAAAAAAAAGCAACTTCTAAATTATAAAGGATTGTAGTGGCAGAGTTGAAATTCTTACTTCTTCACCAGGCCCTGACATTTTTTTTTTGTCTCAAGCAATCTACTTGGCATTCTGAACCTGTCTTTCCTCTAGAGGCTGAAACAAGATATTTTTGAAGTACGGTATGACCTCAGAGAGTGCTGTTAGCTTGTTTAATGTTGACATGTGAACAGAGTTATTAGAGCCACACTTCAGTAGGCCTGGAATAGAAATACTGTATTCTGCAGGAAGATAAGTATTACCTGTCTCCTTGCAGGTTGACAGTGTTAAAATGAAATAGTATATTGAGATGTTTTTTTGGAAATTTTGAATTTTCTTTTGGAAGTTGGTGAAGGAGAAAAATAAGTAGAGTTCCCTTTTAGTAACCAAAATATGCTCATCTTTTAAAAAAAGGTTCTTGTATTTCACATAAATAGTCTTAGATTAGCAATTCTTTATGAAAAACATTTATCATTTTCCTTTTATTATCATGTTTCTTGTATGTATCTCCAACATGGATATTTCTTCTGTGTGTGGAGTGTGTGTGTATGTTTTACTCATTATGCTATTGTAATGTGTAAACCATTATGTATAAAAGCAAAATTAGTTCATTTATGCAAACTACAAAAAGAATTTCAGTAGTCTGTTAATTGTCTTTTATTAATAAAACTGTTGTTGTTGTTGTTGTTGTTTTCAAAGCTGGTTACAAGATTGCAAATCTCAAGCACAGAGGGACCCTTTGTGGAAATTTCCTCATCACTGTGACTCCAGGACATTTTTATCTCAACTTTAATACATGATTACCTTTCTATATAAAAATAATTTAGTCAGCCTGCTATTACTTTGTGGGAAACTATTCCTTAAAGCCAGATTTTATCTCTGGATGGCCCCTCGGTATGTCTTTATTTTGAGTAAGAATCAGTTTAATATTATGATCTATATAAAACTAACCTTACTACTATCTATTAAACATAATTGTAAGCTACCCTTGCAACTTCCTCTCATGAGCTTAAGTTTGTCTTTGTTATTTAGACACCAAATTATATAATCTTTTAACCATTGCCAACATTTATTCTCTAGGTTGTACTAAACTTTTCCCTTTAGTTTGAGATCTGAAAGACCAGTTGCATAGAGTACTTGTCTCTGCTTCTGTGCTGCCATTATATTCTTACATTCCAATAGAACTCACATCAAAAGTGCTATTTCATTGACTCCTCCTCTAATGTGTCTCAACTACTTATAATCATGCAAGATGTCTTTATGTATAAACCCATCTTTATACAGCTTTTCTTCATCAGACATCTTAGGTTGTAATTATTCTCTTGAAGATCCTTCTCTGCATTTATTATAGATGTGGTGGTAAAACTTTAAAATGAAAAAAAAAACCCAAAAACAAAAACAATGCCAATTCACTATTTAGAATATAGAATACATAGTACTGTTCTGAATTATTTTTTTAATGTTTATTTGTTTTGAGAGAAAGAGAGAGAGCAAGGGGGAGTGAGAGAGAGAGAGGGATTGAATATGGGGTATGGGCAGAGAGAGAGGGAAAGAGAGAAGCCCAAGCAAGATCCATCCTGTCAGCACAGAGCCTGATGCAGGGCTCAATCCCATGAACCATGAGATGACCAGAGCCGAAATCAAGAGTTGCATGCCTGGTGCCCTGTGAGTTAATATTAGCAATTAGCATACATAGTGAAACCTTGGGTTGTGAGTAACTTGTTCTGCAAATGTGATGCAAGACGAGCAAATATTTCTAATAAATTTTAACATAGTAAATGAGAGATGTCTTACAAGTAGTACGTGATGCCAAATTTTACATGATCACAACTGAGCCAATGGTTCTTGAAATTCACTTTGATATGAGTGCTTTAGATTACAAGCATGCTTCCAGAACAAATTATGCTTGCAAACCGAGGTTTTACTGTATTTAATATTTTCTCAGTTCCACATGCACTTCATAGTTTTTACCTGACTCTTTTAGCATTAGCATTATTATTCCTGTTTCTAGATGATGATATCAAGTCTTGGGAGAGTTAAGAAACTATCCTATAGTTACTATCAATGAAATTGAATTAAGAATCAAAAAGCTTTCAGCAACCAAAAGTCTAGGACAGATGGCTTCACAGGTGAATTCTACCCAACATTTAAAGAAGAGTTAATACTTACTCTTCTCAAGCTATTACAAAAAAAGAGAAGAAGAAGGAAAGCTTCCAAATTCATCCTATGAGGCCAGCATCACCCTGATACCAAAACCAGATAAACACACTAGAAAAAAGACAACTGTGAGCCAATATCTCTGATGAACATACATGTAAAAATCGTCAACAAAATATTAGCAAACCACATCTAACAACACATTATAAAAGTCATCAATCAAGTGGAATTTATTCTAGGGGTGCAAAGGTGGTTCATTATTTGTAAATCAATGCGATACATCGCGTTAACAAGAAAAAGGATAAAAAAAATGATCATCTCAATAGATGCAGAAACAACATTTGACAAAGTAAAACATCCATTCCATGATAAAAACTCAATAAAGTAGGTTTAGAGGGAGCATACCTCAGTATAATATAGGCTGTATATGAAAAACCCACAGCTGACAATGATGAAGAACTGAGATCCTAGCTAAAGCAATCAGACAAGAAAAAGAAATTAAAGATACCCAAATTGGCAAAGAAGTAAAACTTTCACTATGTGCAGATGACATAATTCTCTATATGGAAAACCCTGAAGGGGTGCCTGGGTGGCTCAGTTGGTTAAGCATCTGACTTCAGCTCGGGTCATGATCTCGTAGTCCGTGAGTTCAAGCCCTGCATCAGTCTCTGTCCTGACAGCTCAGAGCCTGGAGCCTGTTTCGGATTCTGTGTCTTCTTCTCTGTCTCACCCTCCTCTGTTCATGCTCTGTCTCTCTCTGTCTCAAAAATAAACAAACATTAAAAAAAAAAGAAAACCCTGAAAACTCCACAAAAAACTATAGAACTGATAAATGAGTTAAATTGCATGATACAAAATTAATAGAAAGAAATTTGTGCATTTTATGGGGCGCCTGGGCGGCACAGTCGGTTAAGCGTCCGACTTCAGCCAGGTCACGATCTCGCGGTCCGTGAGTTCAAGCCCCACGTCAGGCTCTGGGCTGATGGCTCAGAGCCTGGAGCCTGTTTCCGATTCTGTGTCTCCCTCTCTCTCTGCCCCTTCCCCGTTCATGCTCTGTCTCTCTCTGTCCCAAAAATAAATAAACGTTGAAAGAAATTTGTGCATTTTATACACTAATAAGTAGCAGGAAGAGAAAGTGAGAACAGTCCCATTCATAATTGAACCAAAAATAATAAAGTACCTAGGATTAAACTTAACCAAGGAGGTGAAAAACCTATACTCTGAAAACTGTAAATCACTGATGAAAAATACTGAAGAGGACACAAACAACTGGCATCCATGTTCATGGATTGGAAGAAACAATATTGTTAAAAATGCCCATACTCCCTAAATCAATCTTCAGATTTAATGCAACGCCTGTTAAAATACCAGCAGAATAGGAACACATAATCCTTAATTTTGTGTGGAACCCACAAAAGACTCTGAGTAGCTAAAACAGTCTTGAGAAAAAAGAACGAACCTGGAATTATCACAATCTTAGATTTCAGGGTATACTACAAAGCTGTAGTAATCAAAACATTATGGCACTGGTACAAAAATAGTCCCATAGAAGAATGGAACAGAATAGAGAGCCCAGAAATAAACTTACGCATATATGGTCAATAAATATATGACAAAGGAAGTAAGAATATAGAATGGAGAAAAGAATATACAATGGAAAATACCATTCGTTTGTTGAAATGGACAGCTACATGCCATGGGAAAAATGGACAGCTACATGCAAAAGATTGAAACTGGACCACTTTCTTACACCATACACAAACTCAACATGGATTAAGGACCTAAATGTGAAATCTGAAATCATCAAACTCCTAGAAGAAAACACAGGCAGTAATTTCTTTGACATTAGCCATAGAAACATTTTTCTAGATATGTCTCCTCAGGCAAGGGAAACAAAGAAGCAAAATTAAACTATTGGGACTATACCAAGATAAACAGCTTTTGCAAAGCAAAAGAAACCATCAATAAATAAAAAAGGCAACCTACTAAATGGGAGAAGACATTTTTTTTTCAAATGATATATCTGATAAGGAGTTCATATCCAAAATATATAAAGAACCTAGACAACACCAAAAAACATCTGATTAAAAATGGGTAGAGGACCTAAATAGACATTTTTCGGAAGAAGACCTACAGATGACCAGAAGACACATGAAAAGATTCTCAACATTATTAATCATCAGGGAAATGTAAATCAAAACTACAGTGAGATACCATTTTCCACTTGTCAGAATGGCTAAAATCAAAAAGACAACAAGTGTTGGTGAGGATGTGGAGAAAAAGGAATCCTCATGTGCTATTGACGGGAATGCAAATTGGTACAGCCACTGTGGAAAACAGTATGGAGTTTCCTCAGAATATTAAAAATAGAAATACGGTAAGATCCAGTGATTTTACTACTGGGTATTTACCCAAAGGAAATGAAAACATTGATTTGAAAAGATACATACACTTCTCTGTTTATTGCAACATTATTTACAATAGCCAACATATGGAAGAAACCCAAGTGTCTGTCCATAGATGAATGCGTAATGAAGATCTGGTACTTATATACAATAGACTGTTAGCCATAAAAAAGAATGAGACCCTGCCATTTGCAGCAATGTGGATGGACCTAGAAGTTTTAATGATAAGCAAAATAAGTCAGAGAAAGATACCATATAATTTTACTCATGTGTGGAATTTAAGAAACAAAACAAAAAAGACAAACATAAACTCTTAAGGGTGCTTGGGTGGCTCAGTCAGTTGGGTGTCTGACTTTGGCTCAGGTCATTGTCTTGTGGTCTATGGGTTCAGACCCCACATCGGGCTCTGTGCTGACAGCTCACAGAGTCTGGAGCCTGCTTTAGATTCTGTGTCTCCCTCTCTCTCTGTCTCCCCACTGCCCGTGCTCTGTCTGTCTCTCTCTCAAAAATAAATACACTTAAAAAAAACCAAAAAACAAAAAACAAAACTCAAGTACAGGGAACAAACTGGTGGTTGCCAGAGGGGAGGTGGGTAGGGGGATGGGTAAAATAGATAAAGGGAATTACTATTATACTTATCTTGATGAGTACCAGTGATGTACAGAATTGTTGGATCTTTATATTGTACACCTGAAACTAGTATAACACTGTGTGGTAATTATATTTTAATAAATAATTGGTTAGTATGGAGAAAAATAAAATATTAAAGGAATTATTCTGCAAGTAAGCAGGGTTGGGATATGCATGCAGTAGGCTTATGTACTCTGCAATTTTATGTTTATGAAAGCAGTATTGAAATAAAAGGGATTGTTTAGATTTTCCAATTTACCTTTTGGTAATTGGCGTCTGGTTTGCAGATATTACCTCAGGTAACTACTGATAGTAGATGTATAGTAATTGTTGAATAAATTCCAAAGCCCTCAATTCAAGTTCTGGCATTTCAACTGGACGCTGATAAATTATTGAAACTTCTTGGACTTAAGCTTTTCAGATAGAAAAATAATGAATTTAGGTGTTGGGAAAACTGGATATTCACGTGCAGAAGAATGAAATTGGACCTTTATCTTATACCATACACAAAAATCAACTCAGATTGATTTGACTTACAACGCTGAAACTGTAAAACTCCTAGAAGAGAAGACACAAGGGAAAGGCTTCATGAAATTAATATTGACAGTGATTTCATGGACAGGACACAAAATGCACAGGCAGCAAAACCAAAAGTAAACAAGTGAGACTTCATCAAACCGAAAGGTTTCTGCATAGCAAAGGAAACAACAGAGGTAAAAGATAGCCTGTGGATCAAGAGAAAATATGTGTAAACTATATATCTGATAAGAGTTAATCCCCAAAATATATAAAAACTTTTGCAGCTCAATATCAAAAAAACCTAATAACCCAGTGAAAAAATGAGCTAAGTACTTGAATAGACATTACTCTAAAGAAGACATACACATGGCCCAAAAAATATATGAAAAAATGCTCCGTGTCATTAGTCATGGAAATGCAAATCAAAGCCACAATGAGCTGTCACCTCACACCAGTCAGGGTGAATATTACCAAAGTAAACCAGACACACACACACACACACACACACACACACACACACACACACACGGTGTTGGCAAGGATGTGGAGAAATTGGAAGGCTTGCATGTTGGTAAGAATGCAAAATGGTGCAGCTGCTATGGAAAACCATATGGAGGCTCCTCAAAAAATTAAAAAGAGAACTGCCTTATGATCTAGCCATCTCACTTCTGAATTGCAAAGAGGATCTCAAAGAATTATTAGCATTTTCATGTTCATTGTGGGCACTACTCATAATTACCAAGGTGTGGGAACCACCTGAATATCCATCAACAGATGAAAGATACAGAAAATGTGGTATATACATACAATGGAATGTGGTATACACATACAATGGATTATATATACATACAATTCAGTCCTAAAAAAGGAAGGGCCCTCTGCAGCATGTGACAAGATGGATGAATCTTGAGGACATTATGCTTAGTGAAGTAAGCCACTCCCAGAAAGACTAATACTGCATTATTCCACTTACATACACAAAAATAAACTCTGAAATAGTCAAAAGCATAGGATCAAAGAATGGAATGGTGCCTACCAGGGCTGGAGTAAAGGAAATGGGGAGTTGCTAATCAGCAGGTATAAAGTTTCAGTTAAGCAAGGTGAATAAGCCCCAGAGATCAGTTTTACAATATTACCCCAGTAGTCAACAATACTGTGAAATACACTTAAAATTCAAGAGGGTAAATCTCACATGAAGTGTTTTTACCAAAATGGCATGCATTAAAAAAAGAAAAAGAATAGGAACCTAGAGAAAAATAACATGTTTACATTAACTGTTCTTTCAGACACAGAGCCGTTTGTTCAAATGAAGTCTTTTCCAGAAGCTATTTTTATAGAATAGATAAAATCAGACATGTTCTTCTTGGAGATGTAACAGTGGAAGGAGGGAGTGGTGATAAAACTTCCTTGGCTCTGTTTGCCCCTACCCTTGGGCAGTTTGATATGCACTAGATTAGGTGATCTTTCAGCTCAGAGGTAATTTGGGTTCTAAATCTCTTTGACCATGATCTTCTCAAAGGTTTGGCTTACACTTGGACTGGGTCTTAAGAAAATAGTATGGAGCTAAAAAACATGAATAAACTACTCCCGAGGGGGGAGTTGCTGTCAGCACTCAGTTGTTTCCAATTATTGTAGGATCCACTTTAAAGATGTTATGTCTTTACTAGCATATGCCGTTTTGGGGACTCTTTAATTTTTGGGAGAAATTCCTCTTCCTTCTGAGAATGATTTTCCTTTTCTACTCTTCCCTTAGGCTTTTAAAGCATTTATTTGACACATCTGTATTACTCCTATTTGGAACAGTAGTTACTCACTTGTTACTTCTGGGACTAGTGAGGAAAGTTGAATTTTAAAATTGCTGAAATGACCCTCTCAGCTGAACTATGTCAGCTGATAATGTATGATGATTTCTTGTTCTTATGTTTCTAGGCAAAACGTCTTGTACTCCTAAATTGGAGAAAAATTTTAGTTTTTTTTTGCTTTACATTTTGCTTTCTCAACATTATAAAATTTGGAGGAGGTGGGGAAAGTATAAGAGTTTATTGGGAGACCTGTGCCTCTACTACCTTAATTTGGAATAGGGGCACTTTGTGGCAGTTTGCTTCTTTTCATGGTAAATATATTCTTGTTTTGCATACCATAATCTCTCAGAACATTGACTATAAAATAGGGGAGAGGCAAAAGTCTGAGATACAGAATCAGAATGTGTCCCAAACTTGGGTGGTGGGGTGGACTATTTGGCTGCCTCCTCAGCATTCATTTGCCACTTCTACCGACAGCCCACAGTTTCCTTTTGAGTATCCATGAATTTCCAGGAGAGCTGACTTCATTTCCTGTATGTAGTTTCCATTAAGACAATCAATGCATTTCATCCTTCTGGCTGTAGTGATGTATACGGGTTGGGCATGTGACCTAAGCCAGTTCAATCAAAGTGAATCACAGGGCTGTGGTTCAGCATTTTACAACAACAGTGCTTTCTTTCTTGGTGATTTTGAGCAAGGCAGGTATTGTGCCTCCATAATTGCTGCCCGCTGTTTTGGAATAATGAGCTGAAGTGGTATAGTGGGGAAATGGGTCCTTGGTTATTTCATTGACCCATTGGATCAAGCCTAACCTGAAGCTTATACTACTTCTTAACTTTTGAGTTATGGAAGCCAGTAAGGCTCCTTTATGTGTAAGTTAGTTTGAATAAATCACTGTCAGTGAATGAGTTTTGCCTGATATATCAAAGTCTTTGGTACTTTTGCCTGGATCTTCCTAATTTCATTTACTTTCCTTAGAAGTAAAATCTCCTGCCTGTTTAGACCTTAGTTCCCTCACCTATTAAGTGAAGAGTTATATTGAACTATACAAAATATATAATTTTTTCTCTCTGCTTCTAAAAAGCATAACCCAAGTCTGTTGTATCAGAAATTTGTTGACTTTCCTCTTCCTATTTAGCAAAATTTATCCTGCTACCATCCAGACCTTAGAGTGTGGATCTTCTAATACCATGCATAGAATAGCATAAATGGCATACTTTTAATCAGTTTCACAATCTGATTACCTCTCTTCTTTTTTACCTCAGAAATAATTTTTTCACAGATGCAAATTTTGAGAAAGAGATGGAAATAGGACTGAGGAAGAGTGACTATTTTCCTGTTAGTCTATAATTGAGAAATAACACATGACTGTAGCAAAGCTAATAATTAATGATGCCAAAGATAAGTGGTCTGCCTCATTATAAATCAGTTAATTTTTCTGTTTTTATTTAAATAACATGCTGGCTTCCCAACTGTAGCCAACCATCAGTCGTTAGTAGTTAAAATAATTATTTGAGAATAGTTTCACAGATCAGTTCAAACCTTTGACCTAGGGGTAGAAAAACAACTCCAAGCAGTTGCCTTAAAGATATGCTAAGTTGATGTCAAATTGACATGTAAGGATAAGCACAGAAGTGCTTCAAGACATGGACAGGTTACTGGGGGGGATTTTAATAAGAGTTTGGATATTCATGATGACTTTAACCATCTATTCAAAAAGGTAAGCTAAGAATCATGTAGATTTTTAAAGCTGAATGGGTGCCGAAGGTGGTTGGTTGGGGGTATGGTGGTGGTGGGAAATAACTTTTATTGGATCGTGCCAAATGGTGACAGGAAGCAATCAGGGCTTTATAAGAATTCAGTGAATGGCAATTTGCAGCAATCCAGTTTCATGCAGCAAAGATTACCTGCAAGGCACAAATTTAAATTTCTTTTTCTTTCTTTCTTTCTTTGTTTTGTTTTTTTGAAAATGACAGCTTTGATATGTGTGACTCAATGATGAATGACTTCGTGAAATACTACTTATAAAAAATAAGCATGCTCCCCCAGATTGCACTGCAGGACATTTAATGTCTTTTCTTCTGAACAGATGTTTTACAGATTTTGCAAATTTTCTATCAAACTCTTCTTGGTCTTCTCCATGAAGAAAAAAAAATATGTGATTATATTTAAGTCTTATATTGCTCTAATTTTTCCGTTTTGCTTGCTGGTGAGACTTTAGCAACAAGATTTCCTGCATTCTAAAGTATTAAATATATGTAAATTTTATAATTTTTATTTAAGGCCAACCATAATATTAGCCTAGAGGAGTTTGCCCTGGGGTTCAGATGCATCTGCCATTTTGAATGGATGCTCCGGGGACCTGTCTTATTTTGTTTCTCTCAAGAACACCTTGTTAAATTTGGTGATCATGTCCAAAGTCAGCAATGCATGCTGAGTTTCATGAGTTATTTGGCTATACATTGGGTTACATTTTTTTTTAAAGTTGTCACTATTTTCATTGACTCTTACAGTGTTATATTGATTTATAGTTTGTGTGTGTGTGTGTGTGTGTGTGTGTGTGTGTGTGTGTGTGTTGGCTACATTTGCTTTTTGCAGTTAAAAAAATAGCTTAAAATAGTACCTTTGAATGGTGTTCATCAGGTGAAAATTTAGTAGATAAAATTCAGAAAACAGATGACCTCAAATTAACTTAAGTATTGGCTTTTAAAAAACATGCTTAATTTAAAGCACTTCATTTTATTTTCAAACTTAAAGGGGTAATTTTCCCTGTAGTAGAATAATAGGAGTTATTTTTAAAAAGAAATTTTCTGTCTCAAAATTGACCTGGTATTTACTTTCTTTGCTTGAGAGTTATTTGCATATAATCCATTCATTTAAAGTTCTTAAGTTTCACTGACAATAACTGGTAAACTTGGATGATTTGCACCCAGCCAGCCCCAGTCACAGACTTGATACACTAGAAAAGGACAGTAAGAGCTCTAGTGGACAGATGAGTTTATTCATTCCTTGTGGATCACTGATGAATTAATTTGCTTTCAAATCTGCATCAGTGCATTAATATTTTCAATTAAATTCAGCAACTACTGACAGTGTTGTTACGGTCAGATCATTAGGTGCCTCTAGATGAGAAATAGTTGTGGAACATTTCTTGTTTGTCAAGGAGCCAACAGATTACTAATGACATAACACAGAAGCAAAAACAAACAACATTCAAGATGTATTTAGTAACTCTACAAGATATAGGCATTCTGTGAGGGCTCATGGAAGGGCTGGGTCAGAGGTGGGTGGGGAGAAATAAAATCATTATAAAGGATTTGATGTTTGAGATTATTCCTGAAGCATTAGGCAGCCTTTTTGGTGAGAGATGTGGTGAAAGGGGATTCAGTTGGCAGAAATGGCATGAGTAAAGATAGGGAGGTAAGGTAATAAATGTTGGAGAAGTGACATTTCAGAGTAGTAAGCTTTAAATAGGTTGTGCGTGAAGAAAACTGCCATGCAAGGGGTCTTAAATGCCAGCAGTTAGAATTCTACTTAGGAAGAACTAGCATGCAGTCCAGAAGTTGCACAGATAGTAAAGGGCTGAACTGCATCGTGGCAAAAGTAATGGAAAGACGCAAATTCTTGGCACATTTGACTATGTGGAATCTGTTGTATTTGGCAACTGTTTACACAGAGAGGATGAGGGAGATTGGCATTAAGTATAATTCCAGCCAGCGTTTTGGGGCTGTGTGTCTCTGGAATTTTGGTGATTTTATTAACAGAGATTGGGAAGTCAGAAGGAGGAGCTGTTTATGGATGGAAAACATAGGAATTCGATAAAATGGACTTCACGTGTGCTTTGTTTCCATCGCCCCAGCAGAAAAAGTCTCATCTGATAATTAGATGTGGTGTGTGTGTATAGACATCTGCAAGTCAGTCATTGTGATTGGTACATGGAGTTCTTTTATAAATTTCTTAGAGTTATATGCAGAAACCTGTAATATTGTACAAGATGCAAGGCCAGTTATATTTTATTTTATTTAGTAATTTATTTTTTAAGCTTATTTATTTTTGAGAGAGAGAGAGAGAGAGCCAGTACATGCTCACATAAGCAGGGGAGGGGCAGAGAAAGAGGGAGAAAATCCTACACAGGTTCCGCACTGTCAGCAAGGAGCCAGACGTAGGGTTTGATCCCCACGAACTGTGAGATCACCACCTGAGCTGAAATCAAGAGTCAGACACTTAACCAAGACGCCCAGATGCCCCCAAGACCAATTATATTTTAATTTTGGCAAACTAAAAACAATTCAAAGAGTTGAGATCACAATCTAATTTCTGATTGATTCTTCTGAGACAACACTGCGTGGGTCTACCTCTTACTGTGTTGTCATGCAAATGAAGTGTAAAGCCTGGATTTTTTTCTAGAAGTCCTACTGAAAGACAAGAAGAAAATACTGTTTGGCTAGATGCTGTGTAAATAAACAACTGGCTGTTACTACGGCCTTTTTTGCCTTAGATGTTAAAACATGTCTGGAGGCTGTGTAAAACAGGTCTCTACTTTTGCTTTTTGTTCTTTGGTTCATACCAGTTATTTTATCTGCTTATGTCTTTATTTTAGCATTCTTATGTACCAGTGTTCTTTGCAAATAATAACATGCAATTCATTAATTTTTATAAGCTCTTAGATTTCATTAAAATATTTAACAGGCGAGGGGCACCTGGGCGGCTCAGACGGTTAAGCATCCAACTTCAGCTCAGGTCACGATCTCACAATTCGTGGTTTCAAGCCCCACGTAGGGCTCTGTGCTGACAGCTCAGAGCCTGGAGCCTGCTTCGGATTCTGCGTCTCTCTCTCTCTGCCCACCCTCCCCCCCCCCACCCCCCCGGCCGCTTGTGCTCACTCATGTGCTCTCTCTCTCTTTCTCAACAAAATAAACATTAAAAAAAATATTTAATGGGTGATACAAGGAGACAGGTGAACTCATAGTAAATATTTCCTGTACCGCAATTAATGTTCAGTGATAATCAGTGTATACTTACTAAGTCACACAAAATCTATGGTATAACCTAGTTTGATATTATATTTGTATTTTATGAGATTTACACTTGATATATTTTCTAAATATTTTACATAGGGATAAATATTTCCTTTAGATTCATTAAAATGCCACAATGATTTGTGACACAACTCATTGAGTAGTTTTCATAACACATATACTTAAAACCAACCAAAACCAGTGCTGTCTACCAATTTAAAACTGAGAAACATGAAACTTGGCTAAGACAATGGTTTAACAGATTCCTAGATGCTTTACTACAATGAGTGTCCTGGAGTGCTTACCTTCCTTCCCATGAAGGTTTCAGTTGTAGTCCAAGCCATCATTAAACATTTATTTAGTACTGCTTTGGGGGTGCTGTGGCATATTTTAAAAACTTGAACAGGGTGATATTCAGTAGAGAAAAGTAAACTAGAAACATTTGGGACATTTAATAATATGTGCCAGGAGCTATGCAGAACTCTTTTCTCTATTCTCACATCATATTTGCTCGTCAGTAACCTCTGTATCACTCTGTTATGGTCTCACTGCTGAAACTGTTTTTGCAAAGGTCTTTTTCACAAAATCTCTTGGCTTCTTTTTAGTACTTTTGCTGTATCTCAGGACCATTTGACACTGAGGGGTTCTCTTCATTTTCCTAACCTACTTCTTGCCCCCTGTGCTGCTGCTTCTCAGGGTCTTTTGCAGGTTTCTCTGCTTCCTGTTTCTCTCTGTGGATGCTGTCAGTAGTTTAGTCTGGGGTTTCTTCTCTGGTCCTTTCAGCCTGGTTCATTCCATCCAATTTCATGACTTCATTGACCAGTACTGAAATACTGATTGTTCTCATAGCTTGTATCCCCAGAACAGGTCTCTCCTCACCATACCAGACCCTCTTGTGAGATTTCTGCTTGTCTCTACTTGGAAAGTAAACAGAAGCTCCGAATTTGACATGCCCAGATCCTAAACCAAACACATCTTCCCTTCCCCCAACAGACTTGCTTCTCTTTCAGTGTCCTCTCTCTTAGTGAACTTCACCATTCTCCCTGTTGCCAAAACTAGAAACTGAGGAATTGTCCAGAATATCCTGACTACTGTCTGTTTTCTCAACTCAGTTTTTAAATCTTGCTGGTTCTGTCTTCTTAGTACTTCTCAAATATTTTCTTTCTTTCTTTCTTTCTTTCTTTCTTTCTTTCTTTCTTTCTTCTTTCTTTCGTTCTTTCTTTTCTTTCTTTCTTTCTTTCAATGTTTATTTTTGAGAGAGAGAGAGAGCAGGGGAGGGGCAGAGATAGAGGGAAACACAGAATTTGAAATAGGCTCCAGGCTCTGAGCTGTCAGTACAGAGCCTGACGCAGGACTCAAACTCATGAACTGCGAGATCATGACCTGAACTGAAGTCGGATGCTTAATTGACTGAGCCACCCAGGCATCCACATCATTCTTTATTTTGATTACTGTAGCCGTAGTTTAGGACCTGAATCACTATACATTCTCTTAACTGGTCTCCCTGGTACCCATTTTGTTCCTTCCATTCTAGGCTCTGTCTTAAAGTCAAAGTGAGTTTTGCAAAAATTCATTTTTAAATGGTTCCTCAGATTAAAGTACAAAATCCTTAGTATGGCATATGAGGCTCTTGAATATATGGTTCTGCTTATATCCTCAGATCTTATATTTCATCACCTGTTGTGTGATTTTGATACCTAGCTGAAGCTTCCACTGAAGCTCGGATCTGTCCTGTTCCTTTCTCTTCCAGATGGGCTCTGTCACTTCTTGGTGCTCCTGTGGCACAGTCTGTTGAACTCTAAGGCAGTGCATTGCAATAATTTGTTTTCTTATTCTTTCTTATTGTTATTTTACTTTTAGTATTTAAGGATAAGAGACCATGACATTTTTCCATATATACTTTTACTTACGAGTATTTAGCGTATAGCTAGTATATATACAGTGGGAATGTTGAATTAATTAATGGGTACCCAGACTAAGATCAATAAACCCTACATTTTACTCTCAAGTAGGTCACTGTATAGGTGAGAAGATTTACAAGTACCAATAATTTTTTTAAAAAGCCATCAACAAAAAGATAGTGTGGTATGAGCTATTAAAATTCATGTTTTCAATTAGGAAATGATTAAATGATAATATCTCAAGAGACTGCTTTTGAGGATATATAATAGAATTACATAGAAAATTTCAGGCCATTTAATCGTGTTTCTTTTAAATGAGGTCTTATTGTAACACTTAAGGCATTCAGAGTACTTAGAAAACATTTTTATTGACTCTAAAACTTTACCCTGTCTTTTGTTTTGTCAATTTTATGAGGACTTAAAAAAAGTGAGGCAGGATGTGTTAAATTTCTGGACATCTGTTTGGCTAGCTAGGAAGCATGAGGATCATCGCATATTTTTCTTTTCCTTTCTGAAATTACTATAATTTCTATTATCTAATAAGATTTCACATGATTCTGGCCCCTGACTTTATGCTTTCTAATTATTCACTAATTACAAGAAATACAGTGCTTTTTTCTCTGTCTAAAACAATTTAAGAGGGCTTAATACATTTTTTAAGGACTTGGACCTATTTTATGAACTTTCCAATTTTAAAAAGCCATTGTGACATAATTTTCATCATCATAACGGAGCAAAATATTGTTGAAAAAAAATTAGTGACCCTTCTGACTTTTCAAGTTATAAATGACCGCATGTCAGAGACTTTATATTGCTTGGAAGAGTCAACATTGTGCATATTAACTCTGTGATTGCAAGGGCAGGCTCTGTTTCATTTGTGTTCGAATCACATCCCTCAGGGTTCTAGAATTGTGAAGGTTGTCTGAAGTGCTGTGTGGGGGCTCTAAGGAGCAGCTGGGCGGGCTGTTGGTGAAGCTCTGCAGCCCTTTCTTGCATTTTCCACACTCCTGTCATGTCAGATGCTTTTATCTGTCACCTGTTGGTGTTTTTATTAACATAATATTTAAGAGTGGAAATATTTCTGAAATACCTTGAAAACCATTGGTTCACTTGAGGCAGCTATTCAAGGAAATCACCTTGTTGACACTTGAGAAAATCCATGAATGTAGAAAATGTGCAACATTTCTTTCACTAACTACTGTTCCCATGTATCATCTACAGTGACATTCTCAAAGACACTGGGGGAAAACTGTACATTTAATTTTTTTTTTTAAGGTTTATTCATTTTTCAGAGACAGAGAGACAGAGCGTGAGTGGGGGAGGGGCAGAGAGAGAGGAAGACACAGAATCCGAAACAGGCTCCAGGCCCTGATCTGTCAGCACAGAACCCAATGCGGGGCCTGAACTCACGGACGGCGAGATCATGACCTGAGCTGAAGTCGGACGCTCAGCTGACTGAGCCACCCAGGCGCCCCTGTACATTTAAAAGTGCTAGACAAGCAGAGGGTTCTGTCTCATCTGTTTTCCATCAAAGACTTTCAGTCACCACATGGTATTTCCATTGTATGGTCGTTAGAACCTGTGAACCAGGGCCTGAATCGGTTTAAGGGGGAGTGTGAGGTGGAAATTTGGGGGATGGTGGGAAACAGAATTGTAATGCTTCTTAAGAGCAGGGAAAGAGTTGCTGATGTTGCCAGTGTCATGGTGTTCACATCATAATGCTAAGTACTTTTGTGCCAGGAAACTGAAGGATCAGGTCAGAATTTTATAGATTTTGGCCAAAGTCTGTTCCAAGGGAAAAGTAAATGTTTAAAGGTGTTGACCATTGACCTAACTTATTCTTCACTCTTTTGGTCCCTCTTTCTCTCCCCTGCCCCAAATAGGGTTATCCTAGGTGCGAAATCCAGGTCACTACCATAGTAACCACACAAATAGAACACAAAGGAGTGCTGTTTGCTTTAGTTTTGTGGTGGGGGAAGGAAAACTACCCATGGAGATGCTTATAGGTGGCATAGACAGTGGTACAGAAGCATGTCTGTAAGAGATGGGTTGGAATGGACTTTGCCCATAAAATAATTTGTGTCGTAAAGAAGCAGAATCTAGGGAGTAACTGCATCTTTTTAAACACTCTAAAAAGTTGGCAGTGTGGATTCAAAATGCTATTTAAAAACTTTCAAAATGACATTTTGGGGGAAACTACAACTGTCAATTTGAAGGATGGGATTCTTTTCAACAGAGCTTATAAAAATATCCATTGCCATATGTGAAGCAGGTTAGGGCAGTTTATCATAAATAGATGAGTTTGTCAAATATATACGTCCACGCCCTGGTTTTGGCCCCAGAGGAGAAATTCCAGGGCCATTGATAAAGACATATTGTGCATTTTTACAACATGCTTTACAGATAAGTAGACATTTTATTAATACCCATATTAGTAGTTTAAGAGCAGACATTAATCATACCTTGAGCAAAAAGAGTATTGGAGTTTATCGTGATTTGCTGGACTTGGTAGGGTTGGGGGTCTTAGTAAGTGGTTGATGAGAACATCACTCATAAGGGTCTGCCTCACCCTTTCTTCTGCTAATGATTCTGCAAGGAGCATGGTCTTCCATAGTGGAAACTTCACTTGATTCAAACTATTGTAGTTGCTACAGTAGCTTCATTTCTAGTTATAAAAGTAGTATGTATTTATAATTAGAACTGTGTTTAGTTCTTCAACCCAGAGATAATCTCTCTGGACACTTTGGTGTATTTTTTTTGTGTGTGAGTATGCACATTATGTACAAAAGGTGTCTATATGATACCTTTTTTCAATAATGTGTGTGTGTGTGTGTGTGTGTGTGTGTGTGTATATATATATATATATATATATAGGAATCAAAGTATACAAATGGTTTTGTAATTGCGTTTTTATTTCATTCATTTAACAATTAATTGTGTGCCTGGCCTAATCTAGGGATTTTCTATCCTGTTAAATATTCCTTGAAAGCATGACATTTAGTAACTTCATATTCCATTATATCATAATTCATTTGACTATCTTTTTATTAGACATTTACATTGTTTCTGGTTTTTTGCTGTCATAAATAATATTAAGTCATTATCTTTTTACCTCTTTATTTTCCTGTTTCAGTATATCTGATTATTTCCTGAAGAAAAAGTCCAAGAAGTATAATTATATTTTAACAATCCTCAATTTAGCGGCACCATATTTGGGGAAAATTTGATGAACTTAAGCTTTTATAGAGCCCAAACGATAGGATATTCAGGAGAACCAGTAAGACAGAGTCTCTGTGATCGCCTTTTCAGTAATCCAGCATTCTGGATGGATTTTCAGTGGCCTGGACTTTAACGTCACTTTAGTGTAGGTATATCAAGGTTCTAACATGGTTCAGTTATCCAGTGTGTAACAGATGTTTGCTATGACAAATAATGTCATTGGAAATGAAGTTATTCATTTCTCATTACTATTTTCAGACATCTGAGACAATCTCAACACCCAGTACTTATGCATAAAACAGCTTTTACACACTTCTGGATCATTGATGCCATAAAAACATTCCACTGTGCCATGACCCTAATGAACAAAAAGGAAAGGAAAAATTTAAGAGAAAAGAAGACTTCTGCACAACGCATAGGTATTCTATTGTTCTGTACGGTCAACGGAGTTTGCTTTTATTGAATTTAAAACCATGTATGGTATTTGATCCTTTTAGATACACCTTGCAGTAGCTAATGTTATAAGGTGAAAAAAACAGATAGTTTTCCCTCTCCTTCTCCCACCCCTGCCTTTTCCCCTCTACGTGTGTGTGTGCACATGCACATGCATACTTACACGTTTGATTTTTTTTTTCAAATATGTGATTTGGTTCATTTAAGTTATTTGTAGCATCCACACATATTTAGTCAAGTGTTTAATCTTCCCATGAAATGCTTCAGAGATTCGTCATATGAAATCATTGGTTTCCCTTTAGTGCTAAGTCATAGCAAATTATCATCTTCGTAGGTTGATTTTGTAGAGTGTTAAATGCTATTTAAGTTTCCCTAGATATGAAGCCATTTATTTTTCTCCTAATCACTTAAAATAGCAAGAACTAATCAACTGGAGTTTTTCTCCTTTTTATGAATACGCCAATCTACTCCTGACTCACGTGCGTGTTTCTGCCTTTAGGTCAGTGGGAACTTTTCCCAGCATGTTTTCTTTTTCCCTTTCATTCCTAATTTCTCTCAGGAACAAATGGCCACATAGTTAGGCATTAGAAACTTGTTGCTGAAGGTGCTAACCTAAACATTAGTGCCAGGATACGACGGAGACTTAATAGACTAATTAATTTGTCTCCTGCACCCCTGACCTGGGAATTATGTACAATGGGCTATACTTACGGAATCAAGGGTCTGGGATCCAGAGTGGAGAAAATGGAAGTTTTGTGTGCTTTATACCTCAACATGCAATTAGTACAGGGTTCTCTTTAGAAAATAGATTTTGAAAATGGGACTTTATTCTGTCACATGTTTTGCAAATGCGATACTGCACGATTCTGTGTACCTTTTTGTTTCAGTTTTCTTCTCTTAACATTTTATAGTAGTTCTAAACAAAGCCCTCACAATGATTTGATCCACATATGTTGCTGACCTCCAGAGGAGCCCAGTTACATGGAACACCACAGTTTCTGTTTTATCTATTCCGATGTAGCTGTTCTCATAATGACCACAGTGACTCTTAGGAAAAAAAATCTGAACTTGAAGCTTCGATGACAGTTTAAAGAGTGTTTGCATTATGAATTCCTGACTATGGTAGTCATTCTCCTTTCAGTAAGAAGATTGGTTTTGTTGCCTTTTATATTCCTTTTCTTGCTGCTTGTTCATTTTAAAGGCAGTTTAAATATACTTCAAGAGCAGTTAACGTTTGACTGTCACTGAATGAATGCGCTGGATAGAAGCTGAATTGCATCTGTTCATATTTGCTTGTCAGTGTAAGGCTTATGCATCTCTCTGGATCTTGTGAGCTCACCGAGGTACCAAATAAACTCTTTCCTGTTAGGATTATGTTTAGAACAGAGTTTTGATAAATTGGTAGTTTGTGGATTTGGAAGCGTTTACTAGGCCACCAAATGTCAGTTGAGCACATGGCAGGTAATCTTCTGGGCACTGGTGATAAAGTGGGGAACAAGACTGATGGTTCCCGGATCAGTAAACACATAAAGTAAACATAAACACATAAAACACATAAAACATAAACACATAAAAAGTAAACACAGAGAGTAATAATATAACTCAAGACAAGGGTCGTTCTTATGCACATAGTGGAAGAGGGTAAGAGGATAGAGAGTGACTGGAATGTGTGTGAGGTGCTATATTAGCCAGAGTATTTAGGGAATGACTTTCAGGGAGGCTGGATTACAGCTGAGCAGTACATGATGAGTCAGTAGTCTTTGGGTAGATGCTGTTATTGGCAGTCATTTCCTGAAGGAAGATGCAAGGTTTCATAGTCTTGTATAGGCACAATGTGTGGACATAGTAGATCCTCAGAGGATATTGCCAGGATAAACAAAATAAATAGAGATTGGCACATGATTTAAGTGGAAAATGCTCTACCCTTCCAAAGTTATGTTGCCTCCAGTAGTGGAGCGAAAGATTTAGGTTCCGTGTGCTTTTTCTGTTGTTAAAATGTAACATGAGCCTCACATTGAATTTTTTTTTCTGGCAGTTATTTATTATTTCTCTTATTTTATAGGTTTCAGAGTGGTCAAGTGAGGGAATGTATCTGAAGTGGATGTACCATGTGTAAATCATCAAGCACATTGTATACTACAAATAGTAGCAGCATATTTAGTGGTTGATAGTCTAAAGCAAGTCAGATTTGCCATGATGGTATACCTCATAGAAATTAAATCGTTGATATTAAGGGAAAAACCATAAAATTATTTTGTGTGTCAAGTTACATTGAGGCAATTCACCATATGTCGAACCAGGTCATATAAAGGTTAGTTAAAGTGTTAAAGCAGTAATTCGAATTCCTGGAGGGGGTGGAGGGGCGGTACTAATGAAGGCATGAAGTCAAATGGCATAGGAGCCAAACAGAAAGAAGCAAATGTAGACGGTATTTAATACCTTTAAGTGAATTTTACTTGTACCCATTTTCAAAAGAAAACCTGATGAACAGGTATGTTTGCAGCCCCTTCACTTTGACAGGTTGGGGGTGGGCAGGGGAGATGGAATTCTGTTATCTCTGAACACATAGTGTTTGAAAGACATTCCAAGATGAGTAGGTAGATAAACATGGTTTCCAGTTTAGGCTTTAAAATATTAATCTTGACCTGTTTCTTCTTGCTTATACATTGAGAACTGCAGTTTTAAAGGTAGAAAAAATATTTAATTTATTCCTGAACTAAAAATGGATTTGACTTGCAGTAAAGATTCATGTCAAGTGTTAATTTTGCTCAGAGTTCTATCCTTGGTCCTTGTCTCTTCCCATTCAGTTTGTTTTCACCCATACCTGTGCTTCCAGGTGTCACGATCCCATTCCCTGTATCCCTTAGCTCACATCCTTATCATTTCTCAGTTATAATCGAAAACAGCTTCCTAACATCTGCCCATTTTTTCTTCTTTCCAGACTACCATTTCATTAGCAGAAGGGATATCTGATCCTACCATTCTATCTTAAGTGGCCTCTAGTACCTCCAGGATTATGTCTTGTGGCTTATTGGGTCCTTTAACGTCAAGTTCTTGCCTGCCATCTTGGCCTTGTCACTAACTGCTACCCTTTCTCTACCTATACTTATGGCCTATGAATTTTCTATAGCTCCTCAATTCATCAGTTTGCTCCTTCATTCATGATTCTGTTCCTTCACACTTGCTGTCCTCTCTTTCTTGAATGCCATCCCTACCTCTTCTCTTGTTTAATAGGCAAATTTTTATCTATCCTTTATGATTCTATTGAAAGGAAATATTTCTTTTTTTGTGATACTTCCCCTGGAAGAGGTAGCTACTTCCTTTCTGTCCTTCCATAATGCTTTGACTACATCTCTGATTTGATTCTCAGTTTACACCTTAAAATGTTTTTTTTTTTTTTAATTTTTTTTTTCAACGTTTATTTATTTTTTGGGACAGAGAGAGACAGAGCATGAATGGGGGAGGGGCAGAGAGAGAGGGAGACACAGAATCAGAAACAGGCTCCAGGCTCTGAGCCATCAGCCCAGAGCCCGACGCGGGGCTCGAACTCACGGACTGTGAGATCATGACCTGGCTGAAGTCGGACGCTTAACCGACTGCGCCACCCAGGCGC
>NW_024412376.1:88733682-88861038 GCF_014898765.1 Herpailurus yagouaroundi | reverse complement strand
CCTGGCTGAAGTCGGACGCTTAACCGACTGCGCCACCCAGGCGCCCCACACCTTAAAATGTTTTTTTTGTGGCTCTCTCATAATGCCCTATAAACCTATCACAGACAGATACTGTCTTCTTTTTTTTTTTTATTTTTATTTTTTTAAATTTTTTTTTAACGTTTTTTTATTTATTTTTGGGACAGAGAGAGACACAGCATGAACGGGCGAGGGGCAGAGAGAGAGGGAGACACAGAATCTGAAACAGGCTCCAGGCTCCGAGCCATCAGCCCAGAGCCCGACGCGGGGCTCGAACTCACGGACCGCGAGATCGTGACCTGGCTGAAGTCGGACGCTTAACCGACTGCGCCACCCAGGCGCCCCCAGATACTGTCTTCTGATTTCCTTTTATCCCCAGCCCTCAGCACACTAACTAGGAGGGGTTGACTTGTCATGTGGTGAGTGAATAAATTGATACCTGCTCAGTATTTTGGCACTATGCTACTTAGAGGTGAAAACAATTATAAAAATACGATTTAGGTCCTGTCCTCAGTGAAGTTATGACTTTATTTGGTGGGCAATGTATAGTAAATACATTAAGTAATTAGGGAACACAAGATAATAGTATATAAATGAATTATTTATATTTTAAAGTCTAAATATTTATGCATATACATACACATGTACATTTACATACTGAGTGGGCAAAGGGCAAGTTATGGGATAGGCCTCACTGACTACATAAGAGTTTCATGGGATAGTGAGCGAGCTGGGGTTGGAAATGGCACCATGGTGCCACTCATGGGATCTGAGGCATGAACAGTGGTGTGGCTATTGGTTTGGTGAGTCCTTTTCCTGCACATGTTTTGTTTAGCTTATTTTTAGTAAGTCTTAATTTATATAGGTTTAGTATAAAGGAAAAACTGTCATTTTTGTTTGCAAAGGGCCAAATATCAAATAAGAAAGGAGAGCAATGAATGAAAGCTGATGTGGGTACTGGGTATGTGTTGGAAAGTGATGAATCCATATGAAGTGAGATCTGGAGTGAATAGTGAAGTCTTAGTACAGATGTCTTGGTATAAAGTGGAATGATTGATGGTTAGAAGAATCGTACTGTGAGAGTAAGAGAAGACTTCTCTTTGGCTGTGCTTGAAGCAGGAGTTGTAAACAGTATTTATTGGGATCAAAGATGTTATGGCTAGTACACTGTTCACCCTAGTGAGGAAAATGAAAAGAAAACCGGAAATAAAAACAAAACCAAGCAGACCAGATTCATTAGTTTTCAGATCAACGTTGAGAAAAGGTTTAAATTGAATAGCGCAGGACTGTTTGATAGAAGAGAAAACCAGTGAGAATGTGCAGAAACACATGATTAGTATGTCTACAGAGGCTGGGATCTATAGCCACGATATGCAACTCTACATTTCTCCCTTGCATATCAGTTCCCTGATGGCCCTGAAGTTAATGCTGACCCATCTAGGATATGTGAGGCAGAAAGAGAATGTGGGGAGGGGAACTCACAGTCGTGTCACTCCTCTCAGTTCTGGAGGTCCCTCTCTGGTCAGCTTCTCTGCACTTTCCATAGTCATCTTATGTGTGTTCTGTAGGTGATGTCCAGAGTTTTTAGTTCTGTTGCCAGGAGAGATAGGAAGAAGTACTTACACTCCATCCTTGTCCAGAATCACTTCGATTTTTAAAAGTCCCCATCAGGTCCTTAGAAATTTAGGATAGGAGCATGTTGAGTTGATAGCTTTTTAAATTTGGGGAGATAGTAACTTCAACATGCTGTGGATTCTGAGACACCAAAGAAAATAATGATAATAATAACTACATTTTCAATATACCAAAACCTCTTTAAAAGTATATTATAATTTCAGTAATACTCTATTTCTTTTTTTTAATTTCTATTTTATTTATTTGTTTTTTTGAGAGAGAGAGAGAGAAGAGAGTAAGTGTGAACATGTGTGTGCATGAGCAGGGGGAGGAGACAAGGGGAAGAGGGAGAGAAAATCTTAAGCAGGCTCCATGCCCAGAGTGGAGCCCATCATGCAGCCTGACATGGGCCTGACATGGGCCTGATATGAGGCCGACGTGGGTGGGGCTTGATCTCACAATCCTGAGATCATGACATGAGCTGAAATCAAAAGTTGGACGCTTCACCAAGTAAGCCACCTGGGCGCCCCAGGAATACCCTATTTCTGTGACAGCCCTATGTAGCACGGAAACTAGGGCAAAGAGCGGTTTGTGAGCTTGGCCCAAGACTTGAGACAATCTGATACCATAATCCAAACTTTGAATCACTGTGTCCCTTCTACCACTTGACAAATACAGTTTTTCTTTAAGGCCTTGACATTGTACTTTGGGAATCACCAACTTTCAGCAAAGGATTAAGGAAATTGGTGATGGAACTAAATGTTTAAAGTGATAGATTCTTAAGAGAATTCTGGATGTGAGCCAAAAAGAACTATGACTAGAAATTTAAATTTTCCCCACATTGGTCTTTTTACTCTAGAATTAATTTTACAGCTTCTGTAATTACAGAGTAACCCAACACTATGAGTTAACACCAGGGTAATAACCAAACTCTTCAACGTAAATCTAATAGTTCTTGACATTGTGGTGGTCTGTGATGTTATTGGGTTGTCATGAAAACTTAAAAACTACAATTTGAAAGTGGGCTCGAGTGCCCATCGTACTTGCATATTTGGAAATGTTCCTAGACTAATGTGGTATGCGTTTGTGCTTGGTTTTGTCAGGTTTGTGAAATCCACAACTTTGGTACTTAAAGTTGGGTCCGAAGCAACCTGGTAACTAAAATTTGATATCTAGGTGTCGCTTTTTTATTTTTTCCTTAATTCCTTGCTAGAAACAATTGTGTAGAAGTGGAATATCACTAATGCAATTTGGTAATATGTAGCAGAAAATCTCATTTGTTATTTTAGAGCTTTTAGGCGAGTGGTTATATTTTCTGATTTTTATGGTTTGATGTAACTTTTTCCAAATCTTAACCTCAAAATGTCTTGTTTTGGTTTGACACATTTTAAAGCCAAAGCCATTTTAGGATATCTTTGCCTTAGTTGAAGGAAGCCAACAATCATGAAAGTACCTGGCGAATTTCAACAGTATTCTTGTTAGTCAGTGCGGTCAGTGCTTTAACTTGAATTATTTGTTTTGAATCAGATACTATTACAAATTAATCTAATACTACCCTCCCCCCTTTTTTGGTCTAGGAAAAAGGCCAAGAATACTAATACATTTGTGTGTTATTATTATGGTGATATAAAAATCAAACATTTATGAAATAACAAGGCAAGAATTGTTCAAGATACAGTAAGACACTGGGTCTGGTTAATTTTTCCAGTCTGACTCTTTATAAGTTCAGGCATTTGCAATATTGCTTAGGGGATTTTTTTTAACATGTCCTAGTCCCTGGGGATAAAAAATTCTGTGGTCTTACTAGAGCTTTAACTTTTTAAAGCCTTTTTTGTTTGTTTGTTTTTATCATGATTGTTGAACATGTGAAGAAATAATATTTACTGAGTAGTATAAAACATACAATCTGTCTTATGGGGTTGCTGGGTGGCTAGTTAATTTAGATTATTACTCACTTTAACATTTCGTTACATATTGTCAGCTGTGGACTCAGGCCACTGTGGCTGCACTGAATTTGTTCCTCCCTGTTATGCTGAATTGAACATATTACCAAACACTATGACTTCATCCTCTGTTGTCTCCACAATTCACCCCTAAAGTTCATTTTCACTTTTAGAACCCTCTTGAAGGCTTTGTTTTCATCCTTCAGTGACTGGGTTTGGGCACAGACTTTGAACTGATTTCTCTGCTTCAGGTTTTTTTCAACCCCCTGCAGAGTTGCTCTGAATTTTGAGGTATGCGATAGTAGGTACAGTATAAGGATGTGGTAAATGCTTATGGGTTGGTTGGGAATGAATTCTCAGAGGTAGAAAGTCAGATAGCTTCATTTGAGTATTGGGACTTTTAATAATGAAACCCTATTTGTTTGGTGGAAAATCTTAGGAGATTTAACTAGGTTCTTTCTCCATGCAGTTTCTGCATCTTAGTTTACAACTTGCACTGTGGCTTTCCTATAGGTGATAAAAGAAAGAAAAAAGGGCTCATTACTTACTTTGAGTGAGTACTACTTGGTAGTTCAAAATAGTAAAGCCAAAATTATTATTTTCTTTATAGATAGTTCCTATTTTTATTTATGAAATAGATTTAGACATTTCAAAAGATAAAATGGTGAAAGTTAGCAGGTGGTGTGGACAACATAAGCAGGAGAAAATTAGCATTTTATAGGACTTTTCACATTATCTGTGAGATAGTTGAAGTGGTAATGATTCATTGTGGGGGTCTTATTCAGTGGATTGCGCTGCATTTTCAAGAAGAAGAATAAAACGCAATCTAGTTCTAGCTGTTGCATTTTCATCAAAGTCTTTCAGTAAACTTACAGTTGTTAATGCAGAAGAGTGTGCAGTGAAAGTTATGTGAACAGAATATGCTTCTTTTGTTGTGTGTTCAAACATCACTCATCCATTTCCAACAGGTGTTCTGCCAGCTGGGCCCAGAATGTTTCAAGTGATTTAGAATCTATTTCCACACTTACCTTGTAGTGTGGCTGTTTACTGTAAAGTGGGTTCTCTGATTACACAGTTCCTAGGCACAAGCAGGAGGCCTGAAGACAGAAAAGCAAGTCTAATTTGAGGTCTACCTGCATGTGGTCGTTGCTTCAAAAGAAGCAAGAAGTGGAAGGACTGGGATTGTTTTATGTGTAGCACTGGTTCTGGTAAATGGGTTTTTCTTTTAGCCTCGTGTATTTTGGCATGTATATTTACATTGTGGCAAGAGAATTTAAATGGCATCAGAATATTTTTAATTTTATAGCTGTATGAAGATACAGTGAAAGAGCTTGAATTCCCAGAAATTTTAGGGCCGTGTGGCCTTCTTAAATGGAGGAAAAGATATCTCTATTTTGCCCATTCAATGAAGAAGTAAAGATATGTAAGGTCTTTCCTAGCTATAAAATTATCTGGTTAGTGATCGTAAATGACTTATTGGAAACATTTCAGACATTTCACGAATACTCACACTTTTATCAAGATACGAAACAAACTTAGAACTTCTGAATATTTATGTGCTTCATGCAACTGAGATTAAACTAGTTTTTGTTTACTTATTATTAATCAAATAAGTCTCAATAGGCAGTAAATTAAGCAAAGCCATTTCTCATGCTGTTTAAGGTTTGCTTTCAGCTGTAAATAATCATGGTTGAAATATCTTATTTCCAAACTTTAGTTATACGTAACTGATACCATGTTTAAATGTCATCTTATAGCTGATATCAAATCAAACTGTCGCTGTCACTATGTGGTGTACTGTTCTTGGACTGAGTTCTGGCTTTAGAGCACAATAGAAGAAATAAGCAAATGCTAAGAAATGTCGTCTTAAAGTTTCACGCATAGGATAGAGTATGTCCATGCACATAAAATGGTCTTATTGGTAATGTTGAGAATATATTTGCCTTCTGTGGGCAAAATGAAACAGATTACAAGCTGTGGAAATACCTAATACTTTGTTTGCATCCACACGGTCCTGTACTGTAGAATTGCTGTCATCTAAGGCCCTGTAGTATCATCCTCCGTCATCAAACCTTCCACTCCCGAATTCTGACTCGTCCCTTTTACTTGAAACTTGAAAACAACCATCTCCATCTCAAAGAATAGATGCCAATAGATGCAGTCTGGCACAGTAGTGGAAAGAGCTGGCCCTGGAGCCAATCAGCCTGGGTGTGAATTCTTGTTCTTCATTCACTTCGTGTGTGACATTGGTCAAACTACTTGTCCGTTTCTCCATGTCTTCAAGTCAAAGTGAGGATAGTAAGAGTACCTACTATCCAGGTTTGTTTAAAGGTTAAGTGAATTAATGTGTGTATGGTGCTTAGGACAGTGCCCTGCCTTGAGCCAGGGGGGCTTTGCTGTCATCCTTTGATGCTTGGTTCTCCCATATCTGATGACTGTAGGTTGAGAAATGCTGTTGTGGGAAAATGGAACTTCACATGTCATCTTGTCTCATGGTCCTCATTTTAAAGTTAAGGAAACGGAAATTGGGTGTTCTTAAATGACTTGTTCAAGATTAAACAACTACTTAATGGCAGATTTGGGACTAGAATTTAGGCCTTTTTCAGTGTCCTGCATCTGCTCTGTTTTAGTCTCAAGAGTATTCAAATAATTTCAGTAGCTGTAAATAATACATCTGATCTGACGTCCAGAATATCTCTCCTCTCTGATTCAGAATTTCACTCATAGTTAAAATGCTCCAAATGTATAGAGTAGAAACTATTTAATATTCATACATTAATAAAATCACTTTAAAAAATCTCACTTGCAAAGTGGTTTGTATGTTTTGTTATAAAAAAAATACCAGGGGCACCTGGGTGGCTCAGTCGGTTGAGTGTCTGACTTCGGCTCAGGTCATGATCACACAGTTTGTGGGTTCGAGCCCCGCATCAGGCTCTGTGCTGACAGCTCAGAGTCTGGAGCCTGCTTTGGATTCTGTGTCTCCCTCTCTCTCTGCCCCTCCCCCACTCACGCTTTGTCTCACTCTGTTTCTCAAAAATAAATAAATGTAAGAAAAAAAAATTTTTTTTAAATACCAAAATAGGGAAACTAGACTCCTCTTCCATATCTGCTAGAGTGTGAAACACCTTCACATTTTGTGCCCTAACAAGTGATAGCAGTTTCTTAATACAGATAAGCTCTTAAAATTAATAATGCATTATTGCTTTGTATTTTACTGGGGACCAGGATTCAATTCATCATGCTAAGTAGATATGTATGATAACTGAAGAGAAATTGTTTTATTTAGATGGCCTTGTGTAGTTTCCTTTGAGGGCCTAATGATTTATATTGTAATTTTTGCAGAGCTTTGTGGCTCACAATAGAGTATCAGACAGTGAGATGAGGATGTGCTTTTTCTGTAGTTACAGTAGTGTGATGCTTCCTGAAGGCAGAACTATAAAGAGCTCCTAATTACCTACCCTCAGTGATTGTTTTGTTTTAATGAACTTTTTGCCTTATCGTACCGCTACCATAATGTTTATGGTGCAACCCGTATACCTGCATTGACTGGAGAGATTGAATGGCCTGGCTGTCTGGACATGTAATAGATTCCAGCCTTTTTCCGTGACATCATTATTATAACAGACTTCTTTGAGAATATGAACAGCAGCTGTGCACTTTTGTGAGTTTTACATTATGAACCATAACAACCTTTTCAGCTCTATACAAGTGATAGGGCTGCTTGATGCTAACAAATGAAGCCAAACTCTGAGCTGTGAAACTGTTAACAGATCTAGTAATGACATGGGCCCCGTGTGTGGAACGTTTCATAACACAACAGGGGAAAACGGGTAACTGTCATTTAGCACATCGGCTAAAAGGTTTTTCTTTACCTCTTGTTCAGTGTAACAACTGCGCAGAATCAGTACGAAATTGAAATTTGTGCCAGTAGATGTGGCATATCTTCAGTTGAATTTTATTTTGAAACTTTATCAGATTTTCCATCATGCGAGTATTCCATTTTCCAGCCTTTAAATAGAAAAGCACGGATTCTTGGTCCTTGAAGATGAAAAATAAAAATGCTTATTCTTACCATAAAGTTAAGAATCTAATGTAATGTGATGGTTTAAACATCTATGGTTTTTTTAAGTTTAGAAAAATACCTATATCTATTTCTAATCATTCTAAGTAAAGCAGAAATCATTTCAGCAGAGGTTTACTTATTTTTTTCTAATATAATTTATTGTCAAATTGGCTAACATACAGTGTATAAAGTGTGCTCTTGGTGTTAGGACTAGATTCCCGTGGTTCATCGCTTCCATACAATACCCAGTGCTCATCCCAACAAGTGTCCTCCTCAGTGCCCATCACCCATTTCCCCTCTCACCCACCTGCCATCAACCCTCAGTTTGTTCTCTGTATTTAAGAGTCTCTTATGGTTAGTCTCCCTCCCTCTCTGTTTGTAACTATTTTTTCCCCTTCCCTTCCCCCATGGTCTTCTGTTAAGTTTCTCAGGATCCACATGAGTGAAAACATGTGATATCTGTCTTTCTCCGACTGACTTCTTTCACTCAGCATAATACTTCCAGTTCAGAGAAGTTTACTTAAAGCCTACCTAAAAAGTACTTTATATGCTATACACCTCGTTAGACTTTTTCTTCTTTAATAATAATTTATTATGATGATTTGTAGTGACACAGTCTATGCCTCCCATGTTTCTGTCTTCTGCAGTAAAACGATAGCTAATAACTTTGAAAGAATATCTTTTCCTGGGATATTGAAATTTCTGCAGAGTATTTTAAGTACGTGAGATAAAAATTCCTGAGATGGGGACATTTTTAGGAGGATATATTTTATAATTCCCTATTTCATTATAAATCTAGACTCAGAATAACATTGTCTCACAAATATTCATGTACAATCCTTGCTAAACATAGTGCTGCCATGGAATATTAATGAGTATATCTGAGTTTTTGCTTAGAGCAGCAAACTCTAATTTCCTATATTGTTGTTGTCATGCCTACTTTTCTTTTGAGTGGGGATTAGTTGCTTCTTGTTCAGCAGTGTTAGACTATAAACTGTTTATTTTTTGGTGGGGAGGGGTTGCCTGGGTGGCTCAGTTGGTTAAGCATCTAGCTCGGGACTTTGGCTTGGGTCATGATCTCACTGTTCATGAGGTTGAGCCCCGCATCTGGCTCTGTGCTGACAGCGCTGAGCCTGCTTGGGATTCTGTCACCTTCTCTCCCAGCCCCTCCCCTGCTTGCTCTCTATATAAAATATTTATTTTTCTTTTTCAGATTGCTAGTGAAAACAAAGCCATTGTTTTCATATATCACTTTGTTTGAAGTGAGGGTTTTGTGGGTGAGGCATCTCATACACAGAGGGAAAAAAAAATGACTGTGAGGAAAGTTCCTGTTAATATAGCTTCTTACAGAAGGCACTAGAGCAAATTTGAAATAAGCTACATATAATTGATTTTTCAGTGGCAAGAATTGAACCTGTGGTATGTACTGTTAATAGTAGGTCAAAATTATGAATTATACATGATGGATAAATTTATAGTTTTAGCTTCATTCATTAGATTACTTTATCCAGCCAAACAGAAAAACCAGCATGAAATAAATATGCCTTTCCCTTTCAAATTCTGTATTTTGAAATTAGAATTCATAGTTTATGTCATCATATTTTCAAAAGGGCAAATTCAAGAGGAACCGACTGACTTAGTAGGAAAGTTGTGGGGCCATAATACTTATGATTAAGTTGAGATTGATTACCATCACCCAAAGATGAGAGATTTAATGGTATGTATATTGAATAAGTCTGGAAAGAAATTCTAAACACAGCCATTTTGTGAACTCCCTTAACAAGTGATATAGTTATGTTAAGAAAGTTTTAGTTATCCCTCCTCAATTGGCTAAATACTACTTATGTGCTGATCTCGTAGTGAAGGTAGCTTTAACTGGAAAAGTGAAAGATTTGCCAGTGCAAGATTAGAAGTACTGATAAGGAATAGGCCCATCTTAACAAAGAGTCACCGCTCTTTCCAGATGCCTGCTTCTCTGGGCTAATTAGTGGCTATCATTCATGTGTATTCATGTTTTTCCTGTTAGATTGTAAGGTCCTTGAGGGCTGGAGCATTTGTTTACTTGCAGCCCTCTGTGATCGGGAGCAGACTGGGTGTGTTTACTACAGATGTGTTAACTGAAGGAGTGTACTTGTTAGCCAACCAACCAAGGTTTTGGCATTAGGTCACCTCCCTTTGTGTGATAGGACCAACTGGATAAGTAGCCAAGGTGGTGTAGTAAGACTTTATCTTCTGGCCTCTATTGGCTCCTTCAGCCTCAGTCCTTCTTGCAGTTTCATTCTGTTCCTGGGAAAGAGGCCTCCTCTGACCTGCACCACTCTGGCTCTTCAGGGCCTTTGTCCTGAAACATACTTGCCCTTCCCAGGCTTCGCTTCCTTCTTCCAGTACTTAAAATTCAGATCTACTGTTGGAATTGTTACTACTGCTGGCTGCAGTTTATTCACTGCCCGTATGTATTAAGTCCTTTATCTGTATAAATTATTCAAGTCTCCCACTCCTATACGGATTTTATATTTGGGAAGAAGTGAGTATAGACACGATGTTCACCCATGGCTTTCGGATTCCACACTTCTGCTCTTGGCCTCTTTCTGCTCATAGCTTATTTCCCCCACCAAACCAGGCACTTGCACTCCTTCACTGTAGTTGTGCGCCTATAGTTCAAACCCTTCTAAAGTACCTTTGTCCACGTAAGGTGGTAATTTCCACAGTGACAGCACCAGAATCATGCTGAAAGATCCTAGAAAACACGCATGTCGAGAAGCATAGACAAGACCTGAAATGAGGAACATGGAGGAAAGGCCAGAGCAATGCTAGAGAGAAAGCAAGAGGACACTCACCATGCCTTCGGTCTCTGCCCAGAAGTTCTCAGGTTTCTAAGTCAAATATTGTACTTAGGCACAAAACCAGTTTTTCTGTTGAAACTAAATGAGGAAGTAGGGCTTTTGAGGTACCTGGTCCTTCTCACTTAGAAGCTAAAAACAAAAAGGAAAAGAATGAGGAGCATAAAGAAGAGATGTGGCTTTGTAGTTCCTTTCCTTGAGGAGCTCCTGGCCTTTGTTTTAAAAGTTCAAAGGTCCATATAACCTGACTTCTTTCTTAGCTAACTATGTAGTATTGGGCAACTCACAGAACACTAAGAGCTTAAATTCCATCATTTGTAAGTTGGAAAGTTACAGAATCCAGGCTGCACAATAGAATCTCCTGCTCTGCTTCTTTCTTTCTTTTCTTTCTTCTACAGGTGTCTGGGTTTCAGCCCAGATTTGCTAACTCACAGTCCCTGTTCAGGCTTGTGTAGAGATCGGGAGATGAGATGTGTGGGGAGGTAGGCAGTAGCAGACCTTGCTAAGGTTGCAGGCGTTGCTTTTAGTCAGTAGGGATGCCGTGCAAGTTTTCAAGCGGTTTAGTAGTGTTCTTTGACAACAGTGAATGAAAGGTAGGCAAAACGGATGCCGTCAAACAGGTGATTAAACCTGTTTTTATTTTTGGAATAGATTAAATGTATTTGTGAATGAATTGTATTCTGAAAAGAATAAAAGCTGAAGTCAGCTAAGAGACTAGCCTTTTTTTTCAAGGATAGATTTATATTTCTCATTTGTCTGCAAATGAAAGTTCATTCATTCAGGAATGTGAATTGTGTGCCAGGCAAAAATTATGTTACTTCCTCAGAGAAAATAATTTAATCTTGTGGAGGTGCTGCCTCTATGTAGAATAATTGAAACAGGTTATTTTGAATCAGGAAAAGGAGCCTAGCTAGGTTAGGATTTTTTATTTAAAAAAAATTTTTTTTAACGTTTATTTATTTTTGAGACAGAGAGAGACAGAGCGTGAATAGGGGAGGGGCAGAGAGAGAGGGATACACAGAATCTGAAACAGGCTCCAGTCTCTGAGCCGTCAGCTCAGAGCCCAACGCGGGGCTCGAACTCATGGACCGCGAGATCATGACCTGAGCCAAAGTCGGACGCTTAATTGCTGAGCCACCCAGGCACCCCAGGATTTTTAACTGATAGAAAAGAAATATGCATTAACTATCTCTGCCTCTCATTTATACATTCCTCATACATTGGCATTGAAATAGAACTGTAATTTTTATAAAAATAAAAATTATATTAACCTTTTGAAAGAGAAACATTTGGTTTCATTATCAAAGGCAGAAGAATGTGCCACACACTTCTTAATACCACTTTTGCAGTTTTTGGGTCTAGTCTCCCAATTCCTGCTGGGTAGGAATATTTGGAACAGGGTGCATTTCTTTTCCAGAAATCTTGTTATGGGGAACAAACAAGTCTCATGTAGACTGTGGTTTTAGTATTTGCCATTACATTCCTTTCCTCATTGCTAAAATATTAGTTGGGATTCCCATTATGGAACATATTTTTACAGTAAGGTAGAGGCATCTGAAGCTAGTTCAGTTTTTACTAGCAGGTGATAGAAAAGAGTGCCTTCTGTGGACTTTCAGTTAATTGCCTTTCATAAAAATCCGAGGTCACCAGGGTAAGCCTCAGATTTATGAAATTTTTACTGAATTGATTGATATTTGCAGGCTTGAGACAGGGTGGTTTAGTGGGGGAGGGGGGGGAAGCAGTTCTGGATTTGTTATCCTGTCTCCAAGAGGCTTACAGATTACTAGACCTTCACCTGAACAATTTACGTAAGTAAATTTCTTAACCAAGACTCACTTTTCTCATCTATGAAAATTGATGTATTTATTCCTGTCTGATGGAGTTACAGAGGAGAAAGTGACTTCTGATAGGTAAGTATCAGACTTAAAATATTGAATCTTAATAAATGTTCTTTCCCCCCTAAGGTTTCCAGCCTCTGTATGTGCCTATCATGAAGCCAAAAAGTTCTACGTTTTTGTTTGTTTGTTTGTTTGTTTGAAAAGCAGTTTTAGATTCACAGCCAAATTGAAGGAATAATACAGACATGTCCTATATACACCTGCTCCCACACATGCAAAACACCCACTACCAAAAGAGTGGTACGTTTGTTACAACTGATGAATCTACATTGATATGTATAATCGCCAAAGTTCGTAGTTCACATTACAGTTAACTCCTGATGTTGCATATCCTGTGGGTTTGGGACAAATGTATAATGACATGTATAGTATTGTACTGAGTGTTTTCACTGCCCTAAAAATCCCCTGTGCTCTACCTATTCATCCCTTCCCTTCACTGTCACTGCCCCCCCCCCATGTCTGACAGTCACTAATCTTTTGACTGTCTCCATAGTTTTGCCTTTTCTAGGATACCACGTAGTTGAAATCATAGTCTGTAACATTTTCAAATTGGTTTCTTTCACTTAATATGCACTTAATTTTCCTCCATGTCTTTTCATGTTTGAGAGTTCTTTTCTTTTTTAGCAGTGAGTAATACTCCATTGTCTGGATGTATCACAGTTTATTTATCTGTCTACCTGTTGAAGAACATCTTGATTACTTATAAAATGTTTTATATTCTTGATTCTTTTTTCCTAGTTATTTGAGAGGGATTTAAATAGTACAAATGTAAAAGTGATTAGTACAACCAATTTTATTTTACTTAGTAATTCATTGTTCCTTTGTTTTTCTAAATATTATTCAGGGAATTTAAAATATTACAAATGCAAAAGTGAAACCACACTGTTTAAAATGGACTCCATGTGACCTAGAAAACTATAAGGCACTCTCATCCCACCCTTTATTCCGTATTCCTTGCTTCCCCACAGTTATGGGCTCTAACATTTTGTGTTTGTAAGGGATTTTCTATTTACAGAGTACTTTTATATCTATTAATGAATTTCATCCTATTACAGTTCTATTTTAGGCATTTCTGCGTACAGTTTTGACCCCATCCATTTCTGATGTTGAACCCTCCATTGTTCTTCTCTTTGCTGCTGCTTTAATTTTTCTTTCCTGGAGAAGAGGCTCCCTTTTTCTTGTAATAAACTATTGGTGGGCTTGGCTCTTTGAAACTGTTCTATATGCTCTGGTTTTCAGGAATATCCAGTGGCTTCTTTTCCCATCCAGAGCATGGAATTAAATGGGAAATGAGCTAAGATGAACTAAGTTCCCTCATCCTTTCTCTTTCTTTTTTTCTCTTATCAGAACAAACTAGTTTACTCCTCGGATCTCAGGACAAATCTTGTTCATTACCAGATCTTGACTTTTCTGATTCCATGTGTAAGTGAAAAGAGACTGTATTTCACATTTGACTGTACAGACTGTGCACTTTGGGCTTAGTTATTAAACTTTCTACCCATATAGTACAGATCATATGGCTACCACATATCACTGCTTGGACTGTGCTCTGCACAACTCCGGGAACTGTAGTCACATACGTTACAGCATGTGAAATGTATGACTTCCTTTACAGGACTGCTATGAGAATTATATGATCTCATAAAGTGCATAGTTTAGGGGCACCTGGGTAACTCAGTTGGTTAGGCATCTGGCTCTTGATTTCAGCTCAGGTCATGATCTCACAGTTTGTGGGTTTGAACCCTGCATCAGGCTCTGTGCTGACAGTGTGGAGCCTGCTTGTGATTCTCTCTTCCTCTGTCTCTGCCCTTCCTTCGCTAATGTGCATGTGTGTGCCTGTGTCCTCTTTCAAAAATAAATACATAAACTTAAAAACAATAAAGAGTGTAGCTTAACATAATGATAAAGAGTATGGACTCAAGAGCCTAAGTTCCTGGAATTACAATTCAGCCCTTCTACTTATTAGCTGTATGATCCTGGGAAAGTCATTTAACTTTTACTAAGCCTCACTTTCCTTATCTTTAAAATAGAAACAACAGTGTTTGCCTTGCAAGGATATTTTGAAGATCAAGTATGCTAATATTTATAAAGCACTTAGAATAGTTCCCAGCATATAGTGAACATCCAATATATGTTAGCTGTTTTTCTTACTGTGTGAAAATTATTTACTATGGTGTTGATGCTCTTTGGTAGTTTTTAATCATTATGTAAGGCTTATTCTTCACACTTGTGGTCTTTCTCCATTAGGCCTTTCCTAACCTCCTTCATCCTTATCTTTCCTTCTTTAGATTTTTATGCAGCAGGAATTATATTAGGTATGTGATTTAGCTTGGAACTTTATGCTACTTTATAGTATGTATATTTCTCTTTCTAGTTTAAGTGGAAGGTACTTGAGGGCTGAGACCCTGATCTGTACCTTTAATGTGTTGTCAGCTTTTAGCACCTCTGCCTTGCCTGGGACTGGTGTCAGTTGAAGATCGTCCATTGTCTACCCTTTTCCCCGAAGTGAGTCACTGTCCTCAGAGCTTGAGGCTTGAGAATTAGAAAGAACAACAGAACTAGTGGATTCATGGTCTCTCCTTTGATTATATAAGGCTGGCATAGACAACAGTGAACAACTGAAAACGTAATTAAATTCTAGGTTATATGTTCCAACTACTAGAAGGCAGCAGGAGTTGAGAAGAGAGCCATGTCTGTAAGAACTGGGTCAGGAAGAAGAAGGCTTTCTGGGTGGGGGGGGGGGGTGTAGCGTCAGTGGAGTTGTCTGTGAGTACATCAGGCTGGACTGGGCCTTCAGACAGTACTGATAATTTTGATGCTTGTGTTAATACTAAGAGCTAATACTAATATTAATCCTAAGAGCAGTCATTAACACAGCATGCTGTGCTTGGCATTGCTGTTAGTGCTCTACACGTGTTAACACGTTTAATTCTTACAGTGAATCTGTAAGACAGGAACTACTTTTATCCCCCTGTTAAAAATAAAGAATTTGATGTGCCAGCAGATTTTATTTAATTGTGATCGTGATTACAACTTTTTTTCTTTATTTCACAGTAAGTGAAAGCTTTTACAGTTCCTCAAGATTCAATGTTTTGCAGTTATGTTCCATCATATTTTTTTTTAATCTTGGCTTATAATCTTTCTTCTTAAATAAAAGATACTTTTTATGATAGTCCCCTCCTCATAAAAACATAATTATCAACAACAACACAAACAGATAAAAGGCTTTTATGTTTTGGAATGTGGGGTAGCTTATTTTGTAATTTTATAACTAATTCTATAATTTAGGTCAGGGCATCAGATTTTAATGGTTTCTTATTTGTCTAATTAAAAACAACTGGTAAAGATCCTCATTTCCAGAGAGAAAAATAACAGAGTATTGAGTTTGCAAAATATTTATGGCGGTAGAGTTCTGGATTTAATTTCTAGCTACTTGGGTGCCAGTAACCTACTAGAATTTGTTTTTTAGCAACTTTGATAGAGTTACTGTGCTCTTGTCAAACTGTGTAACATAAGTGGTAGATCATTGACAGATCTCATCAGTAGTTTTTTGGAAGCCCTTTGATGGAAATAGACTTTGATTTTTATTGTGTTGTTTAAGGGAAAAAATAATTTAAATGAATCTATCATTTTTTTTCACTCATCAAAGGGACTCTTGCAGTTGGACTTGTTTGTAGCTAGCTCTTTTTCTTTTTTTTTTTTTTTTTTTGAGCATTTTTTTTTTATTTATATATGAAATTTATTGTCAAATTGGTTTCCATACAACACCCAGTGCTCATCCCAAAAGGTGCCCTCCTCAATACCCATCACCCACCCTCTCCTCCCTCCCACCCCCCATCAACCTTGTGAGATGTAGGCTGTATTCCTTGTGACATCAAAGAAAATTGTTCAGTTTCTAATAGAAATAGAAACTATCTAAGAGATAGCTAAAGATGAACAGGCTTGATTGTGATAAAAAGTCTTCCAAATTGTGCATTACTGTGTCTATGCACACGTCATTCAATGATTACTTTTGGCTTATTCATTTGCCAAAATAACAGATAAGCCATCAGTAGGGCAAGTGTTGTTGAGTCCTCTAATTGGGGCTCTATTTCATGTGGGTATTTACCTATCTTTCTTCCTTCTCGTTCACAGATCTTGCTGTGGATTAGTGTTAACAATCCTATGTTTGAGCACGGCTGTGAAACTCGATGCCTCATGTAGGAGGCCTGCCTTCCATGGCGGTATATGAGGTGTGATTATAAAGTGTGAGACTGGTTTCCACTTTATGGACACACTGTGCACATACAGTCTGCCTCTGCTGGGTGTTTTTTTCCTTTTGCAATGTGTTGGTGGGAGAATGTGTATAGGAATTCTTTTTTGGCTCTTTTTTTTTTTCCTTTTTCTTACAAGATGGCAGGATGTTTGAAATGAGCTCTTATACCTGCCCTGCTAAGCTTGCTGTTTCACTTGCTCTCCCCCTCTCACCCCTTCATTGTCCGCAGTGAAACTTCAGATGAGAAATGTTTTTCTTTGGTCTGCATTTCTTGTTTTTCTTTAGCTCATCACAGAGATGCTTCGTGGATGATCTTGTGATCATATTATACTCAGGAGGTGATACATAACTTCCAGTTAGTGAATTAATTTCATCAACTCTAAGATATAAGGTATGTTGTTCTGATTTCAGAGATGTAAGTGTGAAAACGTGCCCGTAGTGATGGCAAAATGTTACTATCATAAGATATATTTTTTGCAAGGTTGCTGAAATGTAAAAACGTAAAAATGTAAAAACACAAATGGGTTTTTGCATCATTTGGACCATTGGGTCCTGGCTACTGTGGGTTTATCACTCACATCTGATATGAAGTCAGAAGCATATCACCGATAGAGCTAAGACAAACATGTGTGCCAGAATCCATGCTTGGAGCATTTCTGGAAACAACTCTTTTAAATAGGCCATTATTAATTGTGGAACTTGATAACTACATGCGTTCTTAAAATACATATGAAAGGAAAGGAAAAAGAAAAAAAAAGAAGCTTTCTATTTCTCAGTCCATCACTTCATCATCCATTAGCATTCTACTGAAGAAGTAGGACTAGCAGTAATAATGTTATCTTTGGATCATTCACACATGGTCAGTCAAACATGGTGTTCAATATCAGGAGCCGTGGAGGAAAATGGGCCGTGGCTCAAGTTTGTGCTAGGGTCTGCTTTGAGACTCAGAGCTCATGACTTCATTTCTTTCAGTTTTGTCAGATAATGACCGCACTTTCCACATAAGTCTGTGTTGATGATTGAATTGTGAATATGAGGAAGACCCTATACACCATGTCTGGGCATATGGCGGGTATTAGTTTGCTGGGGCCGCCATAGCAACATAACAACACATTGGGTGCTTAGAAGCAGAAATTGATTTTCTCATAGTTTTGGAGGCTGAAAATCCAAGGTCACGGTGCTGGCAGGGACGGGTTTCTTGGAGGCCTCTTTTCCTGCACTCGCAGATGGCCTCCCTCTTGCTGCTTCTTCACGTGGTTATCCCTCTGTGGGCGTGCATCCTTGATGTGGCTCTCTCTGGTGTCCTAATCTCTTGTAAAAACAGCAGTCATATTGGCTTAGGGACTACCCGGCAAGAGCCTTCTTTAAACTTAGTTACTTCTTTAAAGGCCTTATCTCCAAATACAGTCACATCCTGAAGCGCTTAGGGCTTAGACATATTAATTTGTGGGGGAATGAAATTCTGACCGTTATAGCAGGTCCACATGTTAATTGTTATTAAAAATGTTTTTTGCTTATATAAGGATTCTCAGGTGGTGTCTGGTGTTCAAATGAGCCGCCCTAGTGGAGTGAGATAAAAGGACTTGGCTCAGTTTGTCGTGGTTAGGATAGGTCACATGAGAACGTTAGAGTTTTAACTAGATGGTGAGGATGGTAGTGTGGGTTTAAGCAAAGGGTCACTTAAAATATGTTTTAGGGGCACCTGGGTGGCTCAGTCAGTTTAGCATCTGACTTCGGCTCAGGTCATGATCTCACGGTTTGTGGGTTCAGGCCCCGCGTCCGGCTCTCTGCTGACAGCTCAGAGCCTGGAGCCTGTTTCGGATTCTGTGTCTCTCTCTCCTCTGCCCCTCCCCCCCCCCTTGCCCCTATCTCTCTCTCTCTCTCTCTCTCTCTCTCTCAAAAATAAATAAACATTAAAAAAAAAGATGTTTTAAACATTTAAATAATGTTTAAAATACTGATTTTGGAATGAGCATGGTATAGTTGGAAATATGTGAGGAAGCTGATTTGGCAGGAAAAGAGCTTCACATTTGGAAGGCATGAGAGGTTAAGTGCCTGCAAGGTAAGGAGAGAATAGATTTTAGAGTTGCTTGAAAACCAGGCTGTGATTTTTTTTTTTTAACTCATATTAAATGTTATTGAACTGAAGGGGTGACATGAAAAAAACTTAGGATGGTCATAAACAGTTTTTTACACTATAAATTGCTGTATTTTTTAAAATTAAAAACCATTTTTTAATGTTTATCTTTTGAGAAAGCATAATTGGGGGAGGGGCAGAGAGACAGGGGACAGAAGATCCAAAGCTGGCTCACTGCTGACAGCAGTGAGCCCGATGTTGGACTTGAATTCATGAACTGTGAGATCATGACCTGAGCTCAAGTCGGATGCTCAACCAACTGAGCCACTCAGGCGTCCCAATTTCTGTATATTTTTAAAGTGAAAAGTCAGCATATATTCATGTATTACTCATGTACTTAAAACAAATCCCTTTGTAAAAGCATTTGTAATGATCTTGTTAGCAGTCCACGATAGTGGTTAAGACAGTTAGCCTTCCCATAATGCATGTGGAGCATCCCGAAACAGTGTGTTCAAGTGCTCTCCCCTCCCCCAGTCTCTGTGAGAACATTGTGAGGCATGAGGACCCTTCCGAGAACAATTAGGTTGGACTCGTGGTAATCCTTGAGAGAGTCAATAAGCATTTTACAGAAACTCCTGAAAGTTGAATAGTGCTTTGGATTATTAAAATATTTCTTACTTCTCACATTTCTTTTAAATATTTTTACCATTATTATTGTCTGAGCCACATTGGCTATCTTTATAAGGATAGCATTCTTTCTTGGAATGTAATATAAAATTTCATTACAAAATATGTAGTTGGGTTCCATTTCATAAAGTTAATTTACTTCACAGAGCTTTGGAAATGCTTTGGCTAGTGAAGTTTTTGATCTTTGATTAAAATGTCAGGTAATAAAAATATTATGTGAGTTGAGATATATCTGAAAGAAAATCTAGGGTAGAGAGTATGACTTTATTTGCAACTTGGAAAGTTTTGTGCATTATTTATTGTTTTTGAAATCCCCTTAAGAGAAAAAATAAAAAGATCAATATGACAGATAATGTAAAAATTAGTTTTCATAGATTTAAATGTTAGCTGAGTTGTTTGCATGTTTTCAGCATTGAAGTAGAAGCTTAACAGCTCTTGAATTATTGTTTAAATTGAGAGTTAGTGTCAACACATGTTGATTTACTGCATGATCCTAAGGACCAACCCCTCTGAACTTGTTAAAATTGTCTGGGAGGCTGAATTTTTATCTCTTTTTGCTAATATGAAGGGCCAGAAACTTAATGCACTTTTTTGGTTCATGATGGCAGTTTGAGTCATAAATATTAATCTTCTAAGGAGAGTCAAATTATATCTTAACAAAAGGAAATATTATACCTATATTACCAGCTCTAAGTGAAATACCTCTTTATTATAGCAGTAGTAAGACTCTTGCTTACCTTGAACATAATTTCTACAGCATAAATGTCCCATATACTAGACTCTTTAAGAGATCTTTTTCCTCGGACGTTGTTTTTCCGACTCTTTATGTCCATGAACCATTTGCAGGGACACCGGAGTTAAGTGGGGTCAGTTTCTTCTATATTCATGTGTTTTTGGAATAGGTGAATAGGTTCTAATGTTAGAACATAACAAGAGAAAACTCTTTGGCATTCTAAGGCAAATTAGGTCTAAGGGTCTGCTTTAATTTTAAAAACAAAGCTCTACTGTTTCTGTCCAGAAAACCAAATATCTTGGAGTTAAACATGGAAAATGTTTATAGTGTTGTATAGTTTTATTACCTCAGACAGAAGGAAAACAGTTTATTGAGTAACTTTCAGCCAATAAGGAATTTTATACAGGCCAACAATCAAGAGATGAACAGAAAATATTTTCTGGTTTAGGGAGAATGAATGAAAAGGACTTAAGATACTTAGCCATTCACTTTGAAACAAGTGTGATCTCTGTTGGCTTTCATGTGATAGTGTAGAGCTAGCCAAGTAGAAAGGTTTTGTGGGTTACAGAATTGTCCTTAAAGTGAAGGGGCATGCCCTCTTTTACTCTTGGTCATTTGATGGCTGGAACTCTAGCAGATATCTTGAATCAAAGTCACATGTGGAGGATGGCGGAAAAATTATGTAGAAGGCTACTGGGTCTTTTAGGGGTGTGAAGTTGCCCTACCAAACCTCTCTGTTTCTTGGGGATCTTGTTTGTGAGAGAGAAATAAACTTGTCTTGTTTAAGCTACTGTTATTTAAAAAAAAATTTTTTTTTTTTACATTTTATTTATTTTTGAGAGAGAGACAGAGACAGAGCACAAGTAGGGGAGGGCAGAGAGAGAGAGGGAGACACAGACTCCAAAGCAAGCTCCAGGCTCTGAGCGGTCAGCACAGAGTCCAACACGGGGCTTGAACCCACAAACCATGAGATCATGACCCTAGCTGAAGTTGTACCCTTAACTGACTGAGCCACCCAGGCATCCCTAAGCTACTGTTATTTTAGGCTGTCACTCATGGCTGAACATGCTCATGACTGATATACTCTCCCCAGCTGTATCCTGGAGTTAGTAAACTATGATCTGTAGGCCACATGGAGACCCACTACCTGTTATGTTACTAAGTTTTACTGGGACACAGACACACCCATTCACTTACATACAGTTTATGACAATGACAGGCAGTGGCTGCTTTTCTGCTACAGTGACAGGACTGGGTAGCTGTATTAGAGACCGTGTAGCCCACAAAGCCTAAAGTATTTATGACCTGACCCTTTTTAGAAAAAGAATGGCTCATCTCTTATCCAGTCTATTAATCGTTTGACTGCATTTATTTTTCTTTGAAAGTATCACTTTTATTTTTCTTCTTTACTGATTTGTATGGGTCCTTTACCAGGCTAGACACATTTTCACCTCCTACCTGAACTACTTTGGCTGTCTTATTGTAAGCTTCTTTAAACTGTAAAGTTGTTACTTAACCATTCCATCAGATACACCGTAACATGGTAATTATACTTTCTTAAACATAGTTCACATTATGTTGCTTCTCTAATCAAAAACTCTCAGTGACTTTCTGTTTCTTGTAGCATCAGGTCATAATATTTTTGCTGGTCTTTTATGATTCTTTATATTCTTGCCCTATGCTAGCATGCCAGTATTAGTTCCTATTCATTTGTTAATTCATTCTACATAACTTTTTAAATGCCACCATGTGCTGGGAAACCTAATACAAACCCACAGTTCTAGCTGTCTTTTGCTTGTAAAAATCGCAGCAGCTTCTGATTGGTCTTTTTGCCTCTAGTCTTCTCTATTCTGGTCTTTCTCCCACATTGCTTTCTGGGTGAGTTTTCTGGAATGCAGTTCTGATCACGTCACACTCCTGATTACAACTTCCAGTAACTCCCCATCACCTCCGTGGCCGGCTGTGCAGGTTAAATCTCCGTTTGTCGCATGGTATACAGGGCCTTGCCTGGTTTGGCCCTCGCATGGAGGTGCAACTCCCATTTCCTCTTTGTGACAGCCACCTTTTACTTTATCCTTCAGGAACACTTGCCATTTTTAAATTTCTTCCCAGTTTCGATTCCTTTTGCACACACGGTGTCTGTCTAAAGTATTCTTCTTTCCTCCCTTGTCCTGCAATAAAGGGTCCTTATTTTTTTTTTAATTTTTTTTAACGTTTATTTATTTTTGAGACAGAGAGAGACAGAGCATGAATGGGGGAGGGGCAGAGAGAGAGGGAGACACAGAATCGGAAACAGGCTCCAGGCTCTGAGCGGCCAGCACAGAGCCCGACGCGGGGCTCGAACTCCCGGAGTGTGAGATCGTGACCTGAGCCGAAGTCGGCCGCTCAACCGACTGAGCCACCCAGGCGCCCCTAAAGGGTCCTTATTAACCCTTGCTAGGTGAAGCACACATGCCACTTTCACTGTGAGGTGTTCCTGCCCCCTCCTGCGGAGTTCATCACTGCCTTTTCTGTGGTACCTGGAGCCTTGTGCCTTTTTATTGACCACTTATATTTGCAGTAGTTGTTGGCTCACACCATCACTTCTGTACTAGACAGTGACTCCTTAGACGGAGGTTTCCTGGTCATATGTTCTCCTTGCATCTTACAACTTTTTGTCATGCCGGATATCATGGTTGTGTTTTGTATTCCTTTGGGTTGTTTGATTAATGTCCTAGTTCACCACCACCTGACGTGAGGCCAGACTTGCAGCTTTTTGCTCACCATTGAATTTCTCGATGTATAGCTAAGTACCTGGCATACGACACGCACTCAGTACTTGATTGTTGAATGAGTACATTAATTTGTTGAGGGCAAAGCCTTTTTTTTTTTTCTTTCATGTGTGTGTCTGTGTCACGCACAGAACTCAACAATGTCAACTAATCACTAATGAAGCCTTGAAGAGTGTTTTTTTTTTTTTTTTAAAAACACAGAAAAGGCTCTTTTCTTCAAATGAATCTTACCGGAATTCCAATATATAAAAGAGATAAAAATAGAACTGCCATGTTTAAATACCCTTGCTCTAGTTCCCCGCTGGGCTCCTCAAGTAACTCCACAGAATCCCTGGGCATCGCCTCACCGTTAGACAATGGATGGGGAACCACTATTGGAGTGGAAATAGCATTGGCTGTCATGGCAGGTGTGCAGTGTTTTTAATCAAGCCCTGGCTGTAGCTGTGTGACTGGGCAGACCATTTAACTACTCTGGGACTTGGTTTTCTTCGAAAATGAAGGGTTTGTCCTAATGTCCTTGGTGTTTCTTTCCCACTGTGTGTTTGAAAGTTGAGCATGGCTGTCCCTAATGCTAAATTTCTCAAGATCATGCCAACTTCTTTGGCTACTCCTTTGCTTACTGCACCTGCCACACTCACTGTCTACAGCACATAAACTAGAACTTAACATACAGAATTTTCCCAGTACAGAGTTTCCGTGCACAAGCATGTTTTAGCTAGTAGACTGGCAAGATATTTGCTTATCTTAAACCACCTAATATTTTCAGAATATCAAGGCATATTCTTTCTAGATGTAAGTTATTTACCTATTGATTGAAACACTTGTAGTGTGTTTTTATTAATCAGTCACTTCAGTTAGCTTTGTTTGCTTAATCTAAAGGACCTTATCTTACATTTCTATGTACCTCTTAACCACTTACTATCTGCTTATTGATTGATCATTTGAAAATGACATACTTGTTTAGTTGCTCAAGTTAAGAGAAATAGAGGAAAACGTGCTTTGGGCATTTATTTGGTCCCACTGTAATTCAGATGAGATTGTATTTACTTACACAAGGGGGAGAATTCATTAAGGTCTTCACCATCCATTTCTTACTAGTTAACAGAGCAGAACGGAAGAGAAGACCTGCTCTGTATTCAGACAGATCTGAATTTGAATCAGAGATTTGCCCACCTTAAGTCAAATTAAAACCTACCTGACTTTAGATTCCTACTTTTAAATGGGGTAATGCTTACTTTCTCAAGGTTGTTGTGAAGACTGGTTGAGTAGACACTCCACCGAGGTTTAACTGTTTATGGGATTCCTTATCACTGGGGAAATCTGAGATAAGATCCCTATGCCCAAAGAAAAAAATCTGGGTATTCAAGAGAGTCCATGCAGTTCCATTTATTTTCTGGCCTGGTTATGTAAGGTATTTCAAATTGGAGTTACAAGGTGTTTTTGTTTTTTTTTTTTTTTCTTCAGGCTAATTTTCTCCCAGTTCAAAAATGCTGAAAGAAATTGGAGAAAATATAGAGAATTACTAACTTTGATTAAAGAATGTCCAAATTAAAGACTGACTTTTTTCCTTCTGAATTTATTTGGTGGTATACTGAAGAAGTGTTCTTGGTGAATATGTTTCGAAGAACATATTCAGTTTGATTCATACTGAAAGGGTTAATTGTGTTTGTGTTCTCGTATTTGCATATATGCCCAGGAGTATTGATATGATGAACCCATCTTTAGTCACTCAGCAGCTCTGAACAGTATTTAAAGCAATATTTAAAACAACAACCTTGTGATCCAACAAGGGAACATTTGTGGAATTGGAAAAGACAAAGAAACGTTGGAAAAGTAAGTTCACTGGCACACAGGGAAAGCATTAGGCAGCCAAACACTTAGAATGGACACATGGCCACACAGCTGTAGAAAAGAGATTTTGATTCTCTCAACACAAAGTCTTGGCTTTGGACTCCCTAAGTTTAAATATTGACATTTGAAGTGGGATGAAAGTTAATATATGCCATGTTGCAATATCTTTCTCACCACATGTTAAGTGGCAGTAACACAGCCTTGTTGGATAGCTAGTACTCTGTTGTTTCTGATTTACAGCCATGGTCATTTTTCTTGTTCTAGGAATACATTGCATGAGAACACATGTTGAAGCTAAAATTAGCTTCAAACCTACCTACATAAAAGTGAACTCTTCTCATATAACCAACTTATAAATATTTAGATTTTAAAATGGTGTTTAAATATATAGATTTAATTACTATTCTCAAAGAAATTATCAAAAGAATAAAAAATATAAGCAAAGAAACAAAAACAGCATCAGGAGTAATTACGATGAAAATAGTTCAGTTTAGAACACTTAAGTGTGCATGAGAAAAGCCTAGTGTGAGTTTTGCTGTATGAGAAACCACATGTGTCTACTATTCAAAGGACAAAGAATATAATATACTATAAAGAAAAAATGTAAACTTTTGAAGTGGTCACAATAGTTTTTTCCAATGAACAATCCATTACATAGTGGATATTCTTTAAGTCAAGAACTCTTTTCACTGAGCTATATGGAAAATCTCTCAGTAACTGGGTATTCAAGAACCTTTTTTGGCTCTGTATATATGGCAGAAATGTTCTCAAGAGAGTTTGACTTAATTGTCATGCCCAAGAAATTTTTTGCATCTTATTAGCTTTAATTTAAGGTACACATAGGAGTTGAAAACCTCAAGTTTGTTGCCTAAATTTATATTATATACCATCATTGACAAGTATTTTATATGGAAGGTTTATATTGGAAAGGTTTCATGAATACAACCACTGTATCCTAAGAGATGGTGTGAGGAAGTTAAGGAGGCAATTCCAGAAGTTCCATGAAGGGAATGAGGGCCCTTGGGGAAATGTTAGTCAGTCTGTAATGAAACAATTATTTATCTTGGGGGGTGATGCATAGAGGCAGAAAAACCAAGTATGTGAGGTATTCTTATATGAAACTATTAAGTAGGAAGGAGATAGGAATCCGTGACAAAATGTCTTGGAAGTGGAGATATATTCAAGCTTTGTAAGTTGACAGAAAAATAAGACCATAGATTTAAGGGATAGTTTCCTGATATTTTTGACTAAGACCAAACCGTTTTAGACCTTTCATCCACTCTTTGTCTATGTTAAGTAGACACATAAACACCTTTAACATCGTTCTCAGGCACAGTAGTTAATGGTATTTGAATTGAGAAGGCTGCCTAGAGTCAGAGCCATTCAGAAAGTAGGGACCATGATAAATTCAACCTTATTGTTACTGATTATGTACATCAATCACATTTACTGGAAAGTAATTGTCTGCAACTGCTTTCCATTTACTTTTTAACTTCTTTTATAGAGTAGGTAACTTTTTTTTTACCATTTTAATTTATTTTTTAAATTTACATCCAGTTAGTTAGCATATAGTGCAACAATGATTTCAGGAGTAGATTCCTTAGTGCCCCTTACCCATTGAGCCCATCCTCCTTCCCAAAACCCCTCCAGTAACCCTCTGTTCTCCGTATTTGAGAGTTTCTTATGTTTTGTCCCCCTCCCTGTTTTTATATTATTTTTGCTTCCCTTCCCTTATGTTCATCTGTTTTATATCTTAAAGTCCTCCTATCAGTGAAGTCATATGATATTTGTCTTTCTCTGACTAATTTTGCTTAGCATAATACCCTCTAGTTCCATCCACATAGTTGCAAATGGCAAGATTTCATTCTTTTTGATTGCCAAGTAATACTCCATTATGTATATATACCACATCTTCTTTCTCCATTCATCCATTGATGGACATTTAGACTCTTTCCATACTTTGAATGTTGTTGATAGTGCTGCTATAAACATTGGAGTGCATGTGCCCCTTCGAAACAGTTGTATTCATTGGATAAATACCTACTAGTACAATTGATGGGTCGTAGGGTAGTTCTATTTTTAACTTTTTGAGGAATCTCCATACTGTTTTCCAGAGCGGCTGCACAGTTTGCATTCCCACCAGCAGTGCAAAAGGGATCCTCTTTCTCCGCATCCTTGCCAACATCTGTTGTTGCCTGATTTGTTAATGTTAGCCATTCTGACAGGTGTGAGGTGGTATCTCATTGTGGTTTTGATTTGTATTTCCCTGATGATGAGTGATGTTGAGCATTTTTTCATGTGTTGGATGGCTATCTGGATGTCTTCTTTGGAGAAGTGTCTATTCATGTCTTTTGCCCGTTTTTTCACTGGATTGTTTTTTTGGGTGTTGAGTTTGATAAGTTCTTTATAGATTTGGATACCCTTTATCTGATATGTCATTTGCAAATATCTTCTCCCATTCTGTCGGTTGCCTTTTAGTTTTGCTGATTGTTTCCTTCACTGTGCAGAAGCTTTTTATTTTGATGAGGTCCTAGTGGTTCATTTTTGTTTTTGCTTCCCTTGCCTCTGGAGACATGTTGACTAAGAAGTTGCTGTGGCCAAGATCAAAGAGGTTTTTGCCTGCTTTCTCCTCAAAGATTTTGATGGCTTCCTGTCATACATTTAGATCTTTCATCCATTTTGAGTCAATTTTTGTGTATACTGTAAGAAAGTAGCCCAGGTTCGTCTTCCTGCATGTTGCTGATCAGTCCTCCTAGTACCACTTGCTGAAGAGATTGTTTTTATTCCGTTGGATGTTCTTTCCTGCTTTGTCCAAGATTAGTTGGCCATACTTTTGTGGATCCATTTCTGGGTTCTCTATTCTGTTCCATTGATCTGAGTTAGATTTATTCCTAGGTATTTTATGGTTTTTGGTACAATTGTAAATGGGATCGATTCCTTGATTTCTTTTTCTGTTTCCTCATTGTTGGTGTATGGGAATGCAACCAATTTCTGTGCATTGATTTTATATCCTGCAACTTTGCTGAATTCATGAATCAGTTCTAGCAGTTTTTTTGGTGGAGTCTTGGGTTTTCCATATAGAGTATCATGTCATCTGCAAAGAATGAAAGTTGACCTCCTCCTGGCTATTTGGATGCCATTTATTTCTTTATGTTGTCTTATTGCAGAGGCTAAGACTTCCAATACTATGTTGAATAACAGTGGCAAGAGTGGACATCCCTGTCTTGTGCCTGACCTTAGAGGGGAAAGCTCTCAGTTTTCCCCATTGAGGATGATATTAACGTTGGGTCTTTCATATATGGCTTTTATGATCTTGAAGGATGATCCTTCTATCCCTACTTTCTTGAGGGTTTTTATCAAGAAAGGATGCTGTGTTTTGTCAGATGCTTTCTCTGCCTCTGTTGAGAGGATCATGTGGTTCTTGTCCTTTCTTTTATTGATGTGATGAATTACATTGATTGTTTTGTGGATATTGAACCAACCCTGAATCCCAGATATAAATCCCACTTGGTAATGGTGAATAATTTTTTTAATGTATTGTTGGATCCAGTTGGCTAATATCTTGATGAGGATTTTTGCATCCATGTTCATCAGGGAAATTGGTCTGTAGTTCTCTTTTTTGTGGGGTCTTTGTCTGGTTTTGGAATCAAGGTAATGCTGGCTTCATAGAAAGAGTTTGGAAGTTTTCCTTCCATTTCTATTTTTTGGAACAGCTTCAAGGGAATAGGTGTTAACTCTTCCTTAAATGTTTGGTAGGATTCCCCTGGAAAGCCATCTGGCCCTGGACTCTTGTTTTTTGGGAGATTTTTAATTACTAATGCAATTTCTTTACTGGTTATGGGTCTGTTCAAAATTTCTATTTCTCCTAGTTTCAGTTTTGGTAGTTTATATGTTTCTAGGAATTTGTCCATTTCTTCCAGATTGCTCATTTTATTGGCATATAATTGCTTATAATATTCTCTTATTATTGTTTTTATTTCTGCTGTGTTGGTTGAGATCTCTCCTCTTTCATTCTTGATTTTATTTATTTGGGTACTTTCCTTTTTCTTTTTGATCAAACTAGCCAGTGGTTTATCAATTTTGTTAATTCTTTCAAAGAACCAGCTTCTGGTTTCATTGATCTGTTCTACTGTGTTTTTTTTGTTTTCGTTTTGTTTTGGTTTTGGTTTCAATAGCATTTATTTCTACTCTAATATTTATTATTTCCTGTCTTCTGCTGTTTTGGGGTTTTATTTGCTGTTCTTTTTCCAGCTTTTTAAGGTATAAGGTTAGGTTGTGTATCTAAGACCTTTCTTCCTTTTTTAGGAAGGCCTGGATTGCTATATACTTTCCTCTTATGATCGCCTTTGCTGCATCCCAGAGGTTTTGGGCTGTGGTGTTACCATTTTCATTGGCTTCCATATACTTTTTAATTTCTTCTTTAACTTCTTGGTTACCCATCCATTCTTTAGTAGGATGTTCATTAGTCTCCAAGTATTTGTACCTTTCCAAATTTTTTCTTGTGGTTGATTTCGAGTTTCATAGTGTTGTGGTCTGAAAATATGCATGGTATGATCTCGATCTTTTTGTACTTGTTGAGGGATGATTTGTGTTCTAGTATGTGATCTTTTCTGGAGAATGTTCCATGTTCACTGGAGAAGAATGTATATTCCACTGATTTAGGATGAAATGTTCTGAATATATTTGTTAAGTCCATCTGGTCCAGTGTGTCATTCAAAGCCATTATTTCCTTGTTGATTTTCTGTTTAGATGATCTGTCCATTGTTGTAAGTGGGGTGTTGAAGTCCCCTACTATTATGGTATTATTATCAATGAGTTTCTTTACATTTGTGATCAATTGATTTCTGTATTTGGGTGTGCCACATTTGGAGCATAAATGTTTACAATTGTTAGGTCTTCTTGGTAGATAGACCCCTTAATTATGATATAATGCCCTTCTTCATCTCTTGTTACAGTCTTTATTTTAAAGTCTAGATTGTCTGATATAAGTATGGCTACTCTGGCTTTCTTTTGGCAACCATTAGCATGATAGATGGTTCTAAATCCCCCTACTTTCAATCTGAAGGTGTCTTTAGGTCTAAAGTGGGTCTCTTGTAAACAGCATATAGATGGATCTTGTTTTCTTATCCATTGTGTTATCCTATGTCTTTTGATTGGAGCATTGAGTCCATTGACTTTTAGAGTGAGTACTGAAAGATATGAATTTATTGCCATTATGTTTCTTAGAGTTGGAATTTCTGGTGGTGTTCTCTGGTCCGTTTTAGTCTTTCTTGCTTTTGGTCTTTTTTGTTTTGTTTTGTTTTTCCTTCATCTTTTCTCCCCTCAGAGAGTCCCCTTAAAATTTCTTGCAGGGCTGGTTTAGTGGTCATGAACTTTAATTTTTGTTTGTCTGGGAAACTTTTAATCTCTCCTACTATTTTGAATCACGGCCTTGCTGGATAAAGAATTTTTGGCTGCATATTTTTCTGATTCAATACACTGAATATGTCCTGCCACTCCTTTCTGGCTTGCCAAGTTTCTGTGGATAGGTCTGCTTGCAAACTTGATCTGTCTTCCCTTGTAGTTAAGGACCTTTTTCTTCCCTTGCTGCTTTCATGATTATTTCCTTGCCTGAGTATTTTGTTAATTTGACTATGATATGCCTTGTTGATGGTCAGTGGGTTGAATCTAATGGGAGTCCTCTGTGCTTCTGGGATTTTGATGTCTGTGTCTTTCTCCAGGTTAGGAAAGTTTTGTGCTATGATTTGCTCACATAACCCTTTTACCCCTTTTTCTCCCTCTTCGTCTTCTGGGACCCCTTTGATTCTGATGTTGTTCCTTTTTAATGAGCCACTGATTTCTCTAATTCTTAAATTGTGCTCTTTTACTTTAGTCTCCCTCTTTTTTTCTGATTCATTATTTTCCATAAGTTTGTCCTCTATATCACTGATCAGCTGCTCTGCCTATCCATCCTTGCTGCCGTGGCCTCCATTTGAGATTGCAGCTCAGTTATAGCATTTTTTAAATTTCATCCTGACTAGATTTTACTTCTTTTATCTCTGCATAGAGGGATTCTAATCTATTTTTGACTCCAGCTAGTATTCTTGTTATCGTGATTCTAAATTCTGGTTCAGACATTTTCTTGTATCTGTGTTTGATTAGGTCCCTGGCTGTTGTTTCTTCCTGCTCTTTCTTTTGGGGTGAATTCCTTCATTTCGTCACTTAAAAGGAAGAAAAGGAATTAATAAGGTAAAAAAAAATTAAAAAATTAAAAACAGCACACACAAAAATGAAATAAATGATGCTAGATTCTAGATCTTTTGGTCTGGGTGTTGAAAGAGCTTGATAGATTCAAGAAAAAAGGGGGAAAAAAGAAAAAGAAAAAAAGGAACACATTTGAAAATTTGAAAAAATGGATGCAATGAAATAGAATAAAATGATGAACGTAAAATACAGTTTGAAAAATTTACTGAGAACAAACTAAGGGTTGATGGGGGGTGGGAGGGAGGGGAGGGTGGGTGATGGGTATTGAGGAGGGCATCTTTTGGGATGGGCACTGGGTGTTGTATGGAAACCAATTTGACAATAAACTTCATATATTGAAAAAAAAGAAAAATTTACAAAGTAAAAAGTACAGTAGAAAAATTAAATATTTTTAATAAAAATTGAAAATAAAAATAAAGTTTTTCTCTTTCTGCATTCAAGAAAAAGAGAAGCAACAAAAAACTTTTTTGAATAGCTGTCCCAGTGAACAGACTGAAATAGGATTGAAATTACATCATTCTACCCTAGAAGTCAAACAATGAAGCACTTTATAGTCCATAAACTAAGTAGGCGAGAGATCTGTGGTGTTCCTGAAGAGTGAGGTTGGCTCGGTTGAGCGGGGCTTAGTGTAACGGCTCCATTCTCCACTAGATGGTGCTGCTTAGCTTACTGGGGTGGATTGTTGTGGGGCTTGTAGGTGTGTATGTGCATGCATGGGAGGAGCGAAAATGGAGTCACCCAGCTACCCAGTCTCTAGTATGGGAACTCTGTTCTCCCTGATTGGCAATTGCACCCCCATCCTTTGTCTCCAGCTTCCGTCCACTCCCCGCTTTTACACTGTCGGTGACCAAGCATTCAGGTTGCTAAGCAACACCTCCCTCCTGAGTTTTATCTCAGATGCAGCTGTCTTTCCCGACCCCTCATTTCTGAGGGACTGCAGCTTTGACCCGTTCTGACCCTCTATGGGAGGGTCTCACTGAACAATGGCTGGGTGCCAGCCACACCCAGGAATGTTAGTGGGACCTTGCTGTTGCCAATGCCCAGAGACTGTGGCTGGGTGCCAGCTGGCCCCAGAAAGGCTCACGCAGTCGTGTAGCAGCAGCGTTTCGGTGATTATGGCAAATCACAACACACATCTGGCGCCAGGCTTCACCCTTAATGTCCTTGCTCCCAACCCAGTGGATATGGCCCTTCTCCGAGGTCTGCTGGGAACTTTGTCTGTGGGGAGGCTGTACCACCTCTACCAAATGTCCTCCCAGCCTGGGAACCGCCTCTTCCCACGTGGCCCGAGGACCCCCCCGGACTTTACTCTGCTCCTGAGGATTCGCCCTTCCCACCAGAGCACTTGCCATGTATCGAGCTGCGGATTTTCAGACTCTGCGCTACCGCTGTTTATAGAGTCTTATTGGAATTTAAACCCTTTCCTTTCTCTTTTCAGTTCAGTCCCTGTAGCTGTTTCCACTTTCCACTTTCTCTCCAGCTTCTTTTGGGGGGTGCTTTTCCCATACTCTCTCCCCATCTGTGCCCTTTCTCCGCAAGCAAAAACAGCTCCCTGCCTTCTGTGGCTTCTTTCTCCCCCATTTACATCTCCATGCCACGTACCTGCCGAGTTCTGTGGTTCAGGTTGTGCAGATTGTTGTGTTAATCCTCAAATCAGTTTTCTAGGTGTGCAAGATGGTTTAGTGTTGGTGTGGCTGTATGTCTTGGACACAAGATGCAAAAAAAACTTCCATGCTGTTCCGCAATCTTGGCTCCTCCCCTAGAAGAGATAACTTCTATTTGCAAGTGTTTTGTCTATGTCAAAGGGATTTTCGTTTAACTATTTAATAAAGTAATAAGAACATTCAAAATTCTGATTGTAGTAGTGTAAGAGCTCAAAATAAATCTGATCCAGAAATTATTAGAGAACTTGTGACATCACATGTAATGCAATAATGACCATATTCTTCATCTTATTTGGGGAGCGTCTCTGTAAAGGTAGCGATAATAAAATTTTAGTAGTTTAATAAATTTTCCCATTAGCTCTATCAGTATTAGCTATGCTTGTTACTTCACATCCAAGGGAATCTTTTTTTTTTTTTCCCTTTTTGTCATCTTTGAACTTGCCTGGCAGCTCTCCAGACATCATTACTTGGTAATATCTGCATGGCTTATTATGCTTTGTTTAGAAAGGAAGAGGTACCTAGAGACCAGAGTGATTACACCTTGCTAGTAATGATGGCTCTTCATGTCTCACGTCTCCCTTATTTCTCATGACAAGATCTCTGCAACCGGGAGGAAGAACATTATAATGCCAATGCTAAGCTAGGATATGATGAGTAATTAATAAGAGTCAGTTTTAAAAGCTGGTTTTTTTTATGAGTTGCACTGAAATGAAAAAGTGGAAATGCTCTATTGAGTTCTGAGCAAAATACATTTATTTAGAAATTAGATATCCTACTTTATCAGATAGAAGAATGTTACTGAGGAAATTTGCGCTGCCTGTTCAGACACTGAAATGCTAGCATGGGGGAATCTTTGAGGAGTGGCAGCCTCATGTAACTTTATATTCTTTTAGTTTCAACTTTAATGTTAAAATTTTATGCTAAAACTTGAAGGCAACTTACATTGTTGGGCAGGGGGCAGGCACAAGGCCGGTGGGCCTCTGGTGTTTGAGGTAGCTCTAGGATCCATCCTGTGTGCAGTCAGTGAGAATTCTAGATCTTTCCTGGTTAGTGAGTTTTACCTCTGGCACATTCTGTTCTTGTCCCTTTGTTCTGTGTTCCCAAGTAATTAGGCCTTTGCTGTATTTTTTGGGCCCCACCTCTACCCTGTACCCCAGTTTCTGCTGCCAAATTTCCCTGATGTTCTACATTTTTTCTCAGCTTCCCTCTGTTACTTGCTTCGTGGATTTTCCGGCAGTTGTTCCTGGCAGTCATGGTTCATCTGTACATCCCAGGTCTCCTTCTCCGGCCACATTCCATCAGTCCTTGAGACTAAGTTCTGACACTGAGAAGCTTGTTTAGAAGCCTACAGTTCCCAGGCTGCTAGACTAGGCTGTCCATTCTGTTCAAAGCCTGAAAGCCATTGTTTTAACATTGGGTGGTACTCTGAGAAAACTCATAGCCCATCATAAAGCCTATATTTTTTTTCTATTTTATCCTGACAAAGTCCTGATTATTTTTAAAGCATCCTATTTGCTGTTTAGGGTTGGAAGGCTATGTTGTTGCTGGAATAGCAGGATAAGCAGAGCAGAAATATTCCTTTTCTGCTTTAGTTCTCTCCTTTGCACTTATTACTAACATACGATATATTTCACTTTTGAATCTTGTTTATTATTTGTTTTCCCTGCCAGAATGTGGGTGCCATCTGGGCAGGGAATTTTGTCTGCTTTGTTCCCCTCTGTATCTGCAGGTCTTATAACAGTGCCTGGCACCCAATGTATGCTCAATAAATATTCATAGACTAAAATTCTGACTTTGTCAAATAATTAAGTCTTCAAGTTTAGAAGTCAGCTACGGAATTAATGGTCACCGTGTTCTGGTTTCTTTGTGGTTTATATATATAAAGAGTTGTGATATTTAAAAGCTTTCATGAGTTTTTAAATATTTATTATACTTTTAAATGTTTCATTATTTACTTAAGAATTATAATTACAGATTAACTTTTTAGTTACTTGCAGACCAGGATTATGTTTTTGTTATATATGTTGTTTTATTTTTTATAGTCCCTTAAATTCAGGTGTTTTGTTTTGTTTTGTTTTATTTCAGTTTGTAAACCCGTTGAAATAAACCATACCTCATTAATTGATCTGAAGACATACTGTGTTAACATATTTTAGAATTACCTAATTTGGGATATATCATAGTGTCATTATATGACAATGACAGTATTTTTTTTCCTCAGTGCTACATAGAAATGATGGTGTTGCACATCATATAAATGATGTTTTATATTTGATGAAATATTGTAGTTAGGTTTTGAAGTTTTGGATAATTTTGAGTATCACCGAAGTGTAATTGTTAGAGTAATTTGTTCCCGTTTGGACCACAAAGCTACTGAAAAACCTTCATAAAAACACTTTATAGTGTTCCTTCATATACTTCATATAACTCAGTTACCCTAACAAAGTAAGATTTTGGAGGGGCTTTGGTATTACTTAATATTGGATTAAAGGTCATGATTAATCACCCAGCAGTGATTTCAAGGTGGTATTGCTGACTTCACATGTAACAGAAATTTTTCTATTTGCAATCTGACAATTGGAACCAGCTTAGTTGCAGAGATTCAGAGTTTTAGAACTCAACGTGGCAGATTGCTGAGGAAATTGGTTCTCCAAGAGCTTCTGGATTAAGGGTCTCTGATGCTGAGAGTGTAGACAGACTTGAACATCGACCCAGGTGTTTCCTAATGCATGACCTGCTGTGTATGGTACATTTATCATCTTTTAAATAAAACGGAGGTGCCCTCTGGAGGCCTAGTCAGTTCTTGATAGCTGGTTAGAATCATATGTTAAACAAGTATTTGTGGGGAATCTAGATATATCCCATAGGTAGGGAGGCAAGGGACTTGAAAACATTGTCAGAGAAACTGTGTAGAGTTGTGAGGTTTTGGAGAAACTATTTGGTGTTTCTGATCACTGATTGACTTTGTGGAAAGTCACCAAACCCCTTTGGGCCTTAGTTTGAGTACTTGTGAAGTGAAAGAACTGGGCCATGGAATATGATAAATAAAAATAACTGTTTTCCCTTTAGGAATGGATGTGTTTTATAGAAAGGTTGTTTGATGTAAGAAAAAAAAATTATTTGAATGTCTGTTGGTCAAACTAGAATGATTACATTGGTGTTTTAACTCAACATGTAACCGAATTAGTCACTGCTAAAATCTAAATCTTACCAAGGTGGTTTGTTATTCTACTTGTCAATTTAGGGAAAAACAATTTATCCCTCCCCTCTATCCTCTGTGTCAGTTAACTGCAGTGTTAAGTTTCACACGACAAAACATGATGGATAAGCATGTACTATTCTAATTTAATTCAGAGATGCCTCAACTGCAGGCATCAGCTTCATGTCTGTTGAGCTTTCTGGTCTCATTGAGACTGGCACCACAAAGATCAGATTTTGTTACCATTTTTCTCTTATTGCTTATTTATCAATAGACTTGCTACTTTCAATATTTAATGTTATGGAATATTTTGGATTGTTTAATCCAACAAAAGTCAAGTTTTCAAGGCCTCTAATAACTTTTTATGTAAATTCTAATAATGAGACTAACATAAATTTTATTAGCAATAAAATATAATCTAATTAAAAGCACTTGCTGCGATAAAATTGTATGCCAGGATCCAATTAATCTCTTCTAAAACCCTATAGTTTTAAATTAATATAGGTAGGTTCTGTACTTAAAATAGTTCATGTCCTAGACAAATGTGCTATAAATAAAAGACATAGAATATGTTCTTATTTAAAAATAATAATTAAAAAAAATAAGGTTCCTAAATGATTTTAATACCATTTGATTTTCTTTGACAGTATGTTTTATTTGTAGTGATGGTTTGGTGATCATTAATTATAAATTTATCCTCAGAATTATTTAAGAAATTAAAAGAAGTATTCAAATGAACACTGTCACTGTGAAATGTAATATAGTATGTATAGTGTTCTATTAACTCTTTAAAATTCTGCCTTTTTTCTCCTGCAGTAAGTTATGGATAGCGTGAAGTCTTTGAAGAAACTTTGAGTCCTCTTTACAACATATTTTGGGTAGAATTAGGTCCACTTAAAACATATAATTTGTATTTAATGTCTTTTTTCCTCTTGCTGTGACTTTAGATAAGTTGCTTGTTTACTTTTTCTTTAAAAAGGTAACTTTAGAGGCGTCTGGGTGGCTCAGTCAGTTGAGCTTCCGACTTCGGCTCAGGTCATGATCTCACGGTCTGTGAGTTTGAGCCCCGCGTTGGGCTCTGTGCTGACAGCTCAGGGCCTGGAGCCTGTTTCAGATTCTGTGTCTCCCTCTCTCTGACCCTCCCCTGTTCATGCTCTGTTTCTCTCTGTCTCAAAAATAAATAAACGTTAAAAAATTTAAAAAAAAATAAAAGGGTAACTTTATTATGATCTTTTTGAATAGAAAAATAATATCTGCACATTGTAAGAATATTTGGGAAATGTAGACAATTAAAAGAAGAAAATAGATCTATTCATTATCCATCACCTCACATGACCACGAATAACATATTGGTTCCATTTCCATTACTTATTCTACAGTTACACATACATGCATGTTCATAATAAGTATATTGCATAAATGTTTTCATTAACTTAGCTTTTTGGTAATATTCAAATGTACCTTGAGCATGTCTCAAGTTACTAAATTTTGCTTGAAAATATACTTTCTTTTTTTTATTAAAAAATGCTTATTTATTTTGAGAGAGATAATGTGAGCAGGGGAGGGATGGAGAGAGAGGGAGACACAGAATCTGAAGCAGGCTCCAGGCTCTGAGCTGTTAGCACAGAGCCCAACGTGGGGCTCAAACTCATGAGCCATGATATCACGACCTGAGCCAAAGTTGGATGCTCAACCAACTAAGCCACATAGGCTCCCCTGAAAATATACTTTCAATAATGCATGATGTTACACCACTGGTCACTTCGGTTTCTTTTGTTTCTTTGTAATAATAAATGTAATTATTTTTTAGTATAAAGACATAGTAGAGGGAGCCAAATTTTGGAGTTAGACATATGCAGATTTCAATTCTAGGTATAATTATTTTTGGATTTATGACTTTACATTATTTAGTTTTACCATTTAGAAGATGGAGATCATGCTGACCTTGAAGTATTTAAATATTATAAGTAGTATAGTAAAAGCATTTTCATAAGACACAGTTCATAGTAACTGCTAAATAAATATAAGCGTTATAGTAATAACTGATAATTACTACTCTTTCAAGATTACTCAGAATTCACTTACTGAATTAAATTCAGTCTTTGAATTTATGACTTTTCCTTATGATCAACTTCTAAAAATTCCTACCAAAAAGTAAGCATTGACATTTTAAACTGCAGTCATATATCCAAGTTGCTTTCCAGAATGTTTGTATTAATTCATATTTAGAGATATCGGTGTACAAGTGTGCCTTTCTCTCCACATCCTTGCCAATATTGAATTTTATCAAAACTTGTACTGATTGACTTAGCTGGAAACTCTTAGTGTTGTTTTAAATTTCATTTGTTTTATCACCAGTGAAGTTCAATTATTTTCACGGTTATGGTTCTCTTCTATGAGTTATCTCTATGTGATTTTGCCTATTATTTAGTGTTTTTCTAATCAAGTTGTGTGTACTCTAAAATATATTAGGGCTATTAAAACTTCATTATATTTCTATTTCTTTTAATGTTTATTTGAAAGAGCATGCATGAGTTGGGGAGGGTCAGAGAGCAAGGGAAAGAGAATCCTAAGCAGGCTCTGCATTGTTAGTGCAGAGCCTGATGTGAGACTCAATCTCACAAACCATGAGATCATGACCTGAACTGAATCAAGAGTAGGACGCTTAACCAACTTAGCCACCCAGGTACCTCCATTGTATTTCTAAAAAGATAACTATTCTTATTCTAATATTTATCCTTCATTTTATTTACTAAAAATTCTTAGCATGCAGTTTCTGTAGGTGGAATGATTTTTTTTTCCATTTGAATCTTTATTCAACAGCTTTACCAACTTTATCTAGCCTTTTTTAGATTATTATTCAGGGCTCCCTATTTTCTGGTCTTCTCATGAATCCCTTCTCCCTTTTCCAACTCTGCCCCCAGATCCCTGATGCAGTCAGATAGACCCATTATCTGCCACTGCAGATTCCATTTATGTTCATATCATATCTTTGCTGTGTCTCTTTTGTTTTGTACCTCTTCTCTGAAGCCTAAGCTAGGCTCTTATGTCTAATATTATACCATAGTTTTCTGTTTTGTTATTTTATTTTATAAATTCTTTTCTTTGTTTCCTCCCTCACTCCCTCATCTCTCTCTCTTTCCCCTTCCTTCCTTCCTTCCTTCCTTCCTTCCTTCCTTCCTTCCTTCCTCCCTTCCCTTCCCTTCCCTTCCCTTCCCTTCCCTTCCCTTCCCTTCCTTTCCCTTCCCTTCCTTCCTTCCCTTCCTTCCTTCCCTAATGAGATCAGTATTCCTAGCTGCATTAAAACTTTCTTCAGAATAGGATTTGTGGTTTATACTTTTGTATGTCCCCAAATCTCCTAGCATAGGCAGGGAACACACTAAGCACTTAGCAAACACTTGCTAATTTATAGAACTGCAGACAATTGCCTTCTTCCTCTACCTCCTGCTTCCCCAAATATGCATTTATTTTTACCTATTGATAGAGAGCTAAGATAAATAAACTACAAACAGTTTGGGACAAATATTTTAGAGTTTGGTGCATTGTTTTCTCAGTTGTGCTCTCATTCATAGAGATCCCATATATATCAAAAAATACTTCACTGACTCTGAAAAGCCAGCAGACTACACAGGGAGAAAGCTTCCAGATTGCCCTTTAAGGTGTTGTGAAGGGTATTGGGGTACTGCAGGCTCCAGGGTCTCCTTAGTATGTGGGCTCTGGCAAACAGCCAGGTTAGGAGTCAAATATGTCCTTGGCCAACATTGCAGATAGGACCCAGAATATTGCTTTGTTGTGAAAAAATGCAGAGCTACTGTTGTCCAAGAATCATCCTCAAGGGTTCTCCGAGATTCAAGTCTTTGTTAGAGACTTAGGTAGTTTGATTACTGAATATGTGCATCTTTTAATTTGCCTTTGTTTATTTAATACCTTGAGGTTATCTCACCTCTTCAGTTTTGTTTTAAGATTTCACCTAAAGATTGACAATGTCTATAAAAATTCTGTTTTATTCAAAGTATCTATTCCTGTTTTTAGCAACTGTAATGATACTACCCATGTATGACCAAAATAAGACACAATAATTTGTGGTTTTCATTATTATTACCTTTAGCCATATAATCATTCCCATCCATTGTGGCTTAAAACTACAACTATTATCCATCACAGTTTTTGTGGGTCAGGAATTTGTATATGGTATGGTTCTTTGCTCCTGGCTCAGGCTCTTTTCATGCATTTACAGTCAGATAAGGACTGGAGTTGGGACAGGGGGCGGCTGGAGCACCTGGGGGCTAGTCCAGCATCTCTTTCTTTTCATGTGCTTTTAAGGGCCTGTCTGTGTGGTCTGTCCACATAGGCTAATTCAGGCTTTTCACAGCATGGTAGCTTCAAGGCAGTTACACTGCTATCATGGTGGCTGAATGCTTCAAGAGAGTACTGCCAGAGAACACGCCAATGGTTGCCAGAAGCAAGGGGAGTGAGCAGAATGGGTGAAGGGGAGTTGGAGGTACAGACTTCCAGTTATGGAATGAATAAGTCACGGGATGAAAGACGCAGCATAGGGAATATAGTCAGTGGTGTTGTAATGATGTTGTGTGGTATGGTGGCAGATGGCAGCTACCTTGTGATGAATGTAGCATAATGTATAAGCTTAGAGAATCACTGTGCTGTGTACCTGAAACCCATGTAACATTTTAGCTCTAGCTGATATAATTCTTAAAAATCTTTAGGTTTTCTTATGTGTCAGTTTATAATCCATTCTGTTAGAGGAGCTAAGATGGTGGAGTAGTAGGCTTGCCTGATCCGTCAAACTCACCTAGATAAATATCCAGTCATCCTGAATACCCAATAAATCGATCTGAGGACTGACAGAACAAACTGCACAATTACAGGGAGAGAAGAGGTCACCTCGTGGAAGGTAAGAGGTGCAGAGATGTTATTTGCAGGGAAGTAGATTGCGAGTGTCACTGAGGGGAGGGAGCCCTGGTCATTAAGAGAGGAGAGAGAGTACACAGGGGATCATACAGGGAAAGCACTTTCCCAAAGCTGTTGACTGGGAAAGTGAGAGAGGTTGATTTTCGTGAGTTTTTACAACCAAAGGGTTCAGATACTGGAGTCTTAGAGGTCCATGATGTGGCAGGTGTGGAGCCTGGTGGGTGCTGCAGTACCGCTATGGAGGAAGAGGGCAGGTGGCCAAGGGGCAGAAGATCCTGGGCTGCACAGAAAGAACTGGTTCCCCTTCTTGGAGCACATCTGAAAAGTGGCATTGCCTTTCCAGAGACAAAGGAGCTGGCAGGCACCATTTCTCTCCCCGACCCCTCAGCATAAACTAACCTCAGTAAGCAACACAGTGCCAACAGTGGCGATGTAAACTGCTTACACCAAGCCCCGCCCCCCTTGTGCTCTGCAGCTCCTGCTTTTCCCAGGCAAGTGTACCTGAGAACTAGAGCAGTGGGCCCTTCCCCAGAGGACCAGTACCCCCCTCCCCCCACCACATACACCACATCTACTGAGCATAGAGTCTGCAAAGCTTCGGTTCTAGTGGAAATAGTATACATCTCTTTTTTATTTTTTTTGAAGTTTATTTATTTACTTTGAGAGACAGAGAGCGGGGGAGGGGCAGAGAAAAGGGGGAAGAGAGAGAGAATCCCAAGCAAGTTCCACACTGTCAACATGAAACCTGATGTGGGGCTCGAACTCACAAACCGTGAGATCATGACCTGAGCTGAAGTCAAGAGTTGGATGCTTAACTGACTGAGCCACCCAGGTGCTCCAGCATCATCAGTTCTCTCTTAACAAGAGCAGAGCACACCTAGTTAAAACTCACCATACCCTGGACAGGGTGAAAACACTCCCCACTGCAGACAGGGGGAAACTCTTCAGAGGACTGACCTGAGGAGGAAAGAGCATCCAAAACACAGTAGCAGAGTGCACAGAGCATACACCAGAGACACTTCCCAAAGTGCCAGGCCCTGAACAGTGTATGACCTCTTGTTTATAAAGCCATTACTCTCAGGATCAGGAAACATAGCAGGCTTTTATAACACACAGAAGAAGACAGAGATGTAGACAAACTGCCAAATTAGAGGAATTCATCTCAAAAAGAAGAACAAGGAAAGGTCATGGCCAGGGATCTCATTGAAACAGGTATAAGTAATGTGCTTGATCAAGAATTTAAAGCAACAATCATTAGTATAGTAGCTGGCCCTTGAGAAAACCATAGAAGACCCCAGGGAGTCCCTTACCATGGAGATAAAAGACATAAAAACCAGTCAGGCTGAAATTTAAAAAAATGCTATAACTGAGATACAAAACTGACTGGAGGTAATGGGCACAAGGATGGAAGAAGTGAAGGAATGAATAAGTTATATAGAAGCTAAAATTATGGAAAATAATGAAGCTGAAAGAAGAGGGAAATAAAAATATTGGATCATGAATGTAGACTTAGAGAACCCAGCAACTCCATAAAGCATAATAGCATTCATATCATAGGAGTCACCAGAAGGAGAGGGGAAAAGGGGCAGAAGGTTTAATTGAGCAAATTGTAGCTGAAAACTTCCCTAGTCTAGGGAAGGAAAAAAAAATCCAAATCTAGGAGGCACAGAGAACTTGATCAACTTGTTGATCAAAATCAACAAAAGCAGGCCAACACCAAAACATATCATAGGTAAATTTACAAAATATATAGATAAAGAAAAAATACTAATAGGAGAAAGAAAAAAGAAATCCCTAACTTACAAGGGCAAAGTTAGCAGCAGATATTGCCACAGAGACTTGACAGGACAGAAGGGAGTGGCATGATATATTCAACACGTTCTTTGCGAGTTCACATAGCACAATCTCCAGAATAGGTCACATACTGTGTCATAAATCAGGCCTCAGTGAGTACAAAAAGATTGAGATCATACCATGCTGATTTTCTGACCACAACACTATAAAACTTGAAGTCAACCACAAGAAAAAAATTTGGAAAGGCCATAAATACATGGAGTTTAAAGAATATCCTACTAAAAAATGAAAAGGCAAACCAGGAAATTAAAGAAGAAGTTAAAAAATACATGGAACAAATCGTAATGAAAACACGTGTCCAAAACCTTTGGGATGCAGCCAAAGCAGTCATAAGACGGAAGTATATAGCAATACAAGCATACCTCTAGAAGCAAGAAAAATCACGAGTTCAAAACCTAACCTTACACCTAAAGGAGCTAGAAAAAGAAGAGCAAATGAAACTTAAAGCCAGCAGCAGAAGAAAAATAATAAAGATTAGAGCAGGGGCACTTGGGTGACTTGGTTGAGCATCCGACTTCAGCTTAGGTCATGACCTCATAGTTCGTGGGTTTGAGCCTTACATCAGGCTTTGCACTGACAGTGCAGAACCTGCTTTAGATTCTCTAGTTCCCTCTCTCTCTGCTGCTCACCTGCATGTACACTCTCTCTCTCCTGAAAAATAAACAAACATTAAAAAAATTAAAAACAAAGAGAGCAGAAATAAATGATATAGAAGCAAACAAAATCCCACAGTGGGACAGATCAATGAGCTGGTTCTTTGAAAGAATTAATACAATTGATAACCAAACTTACCAAAAAGGAAGGAGAAAGGACCCAAATAAATAAAATCATGAATGAGAGAGGAGAGATCCAACCAACACCACAGAAATATAAACAATTCTAAGAGAGTATTATAAAAAATGATATGCCAACAAATTGGGCAATCTGGAAGAAATGGGTAAATGCCTAGAAACATATAAACTACTAAAAGTGAATCAGGAAGGAACAGAAAATTTGAACAGACCAATAACCAGCAAAGGAATTGAATCAGTTATCAAAAATCTCCCAACAAACAAAGGTCTTAGACCAGATGCCTTCCCGGGAGAAATCTACCAAACATTTAGAGAAGAGTTAATACCTGTTTCTCTCAAACTGTTTCAAAGAATAGAAATGGAATGAGAAACTTCCAAATTCATTCTCTGAGGCCAGCATAACCTTGATTTCAAAACCAGACAAAGACTGCACTACAAAGGACAATTACAGGCCCATATTCCTGATGAATATGGGTGCAGATATTCTCAGGTAGGTACTAGCAAATCAAATTCAAGAGTACATTGAAAGAATTATTTACCACACGATCAAGTGAGGTTTTTTCCTGGGCTGCAAGGGTGGTTCAATATTCACAGTTCAGTCAGCATCTAACTACATTAAGAAAAGAAATGATAACAATCATATGATATGATCCTCTCAATAGATGCAGAAAAAGCATTTGACAAAGGACAGCACCCATTCTTGATAAAACCCCTTAACAAAGTAGGGATAGAGGGAACCTAACCTCAGAAAGACCATATATGAAAGACCCAGCTAATATAATCCTCAGTGGGGAAAAACTGTGAGCTTTTCCTGTATGGTCAGGAACAAGTCAGGGATATCTACTCTTACCATTGTTTTTTAACATAGAACTAGAAATCCTAACCTCAGAAAATCAGACAACAAAAAGAAATAAAAGACATCCAAATCAGCAAAGAAGTTGAACATCTTTATAAAAAAATATTTTTAAGTTTATTCATTTTTTGAGTGAGAGAGAGAGACAAAGCATGAGTGGGAGAGGGGCAGAGAGGGAGACAGAATCTGAACCAGGCTTCAGGCTCTGAGCTGTCAGCCCAGAGACCAGCCCAGGGATTGAACTCATGAACTGTGAGATCATGACCTGAGGTGAAATTGGGTGCTCAACCAACTGAGCCACCTAGGTGCTCCTCAAAGTTGAACTTTCAATATTCTCAGAAGACATGATACTCTATGTAGAAACCCAAAAGACTCCCCCAAAAATTGCTCAAGGTGATACATGAAATCAGTAAAGTTTCAGGATACAAAATAATTGTACAGGAATCTGTCGCATTTCTATATACCAATTATGAAGCAGCAGAAAGAGAAATTAAGGGATTGATCCCATTTTCAATTCCATCAAAGCCATAAGATACTTAGGATTAAAAGTAACCAAAGATGTAAAAGATCTGTATGCTGAAAGCTATAGAACTTATGAAAGAAATTGAATATGACACAAAGAAATGAAACATCCCATGGCTCATGGATTGGAAGAACAAATATTGTTAAAATGTCTATATTACTGAAGGCAGTCTGCACATTTAATGCAATCCCTATCAAAATAATACCAGCATATTTTACAGAGCTAGAACAAACAATCCTAAAATGTGTATAGAACCACAGAAGACTCTAAATAGCCAAAGCAGTCTTGAAAAAGAAAAGCAAAGCAGGAGGCATCACAATTCCAGACTCCAAGTTATATTACAAAGCTGTCATGATCAAGACAATATGGCATTAGCACAATATGACATCAGCAGAACAGAATAGAAAACCCAGAAATGAACTCACAACTATACGGTCAACTTCAAGAAAGCAGAAAAGATAATCCAATGGAAAAAAGACAGTCTTTTCAAATCATGGTGTTGGGAAAACTGGACAGAAACATGCAAAAGAATGAAACTGGGCCACTTTCTTACACCATACACAAAAACAAATTCAAAATAGATGAAAGATCTAAATGTGAGACAGTAAACCATCAAAATCCTGGAGGAGAACACAGGCAGCAACCTCTTTGATGTCAGCCATAGCAGCGTCTTATTAGATATGCCTCCAGAGGCAAGGGAGACAAAAGCAAAACTGAAGTATGGAGACTTCATCAAGTTAAAAGCTTCTGCACAGTGAAGGAAACAATCAACAAAACTAAAAGGCAGCCTACAGAATGGGAGAAGATATTTCCAAATGACAGAATCTGATAAAGAGTTAGTATCCAAAATCTATAAAAAACGTATCAAGCTCAACACCCCAAAACCAAATAATCTAAGAAATGGGCAGAAGACATGAATAGACATTTTTCTGAAGACATACAGATGGCCAGCTGACACATGAAAAGATGCTCAACATCACTCATCATCAGAGAAGTACAAATTGAAGCCATGAGGAGATAGTACCTCACACCTGTCAGAATGGCCAAAGTTAACAACACAGGAAAAAACAACTGTCGGTGAGGATGAGAAGGGGGAATGCTCTTACACTGTTGGTGGGAATGTAAACTGGTGCAGCCACTCTGGAAAACAGTATGGAGGTTCCTCAAAAAGTTAAAAATAGAACTACCCTATGATCCAGCAATTGCACTACTAGGTATTTACCCAAAGGACACAAAAATACTGATTCAAAGGGACACATTCATCCCGGTATCCCGGTGTATGTATGTATGTATGTATGTATTTAACATTTACCTATTTTGAGAGAGAGAGAGAGAGAGAGAGAGAGAGAGAGAGAGAGAGACAGACAGACAACAAGCAGGGGAGGGGCAGAGAGTGGGAGACAAAGAATCCCAAGCAGGCTCTGATGGTGCAGACCATGAGCTCACAAACCGTGAGCTCATGACCTGAACTGAAGTCAAGAGTTGGATGCTTAACGGACTGAGCCACCCAGGAGCCCCTGCACCCCTGCACATCTGACAATAGCCAAATTATGGAAAGAGACCGAATGTCCATTGACTTGTAAATGGATAAAGAAGTAGTACATACAGTGGAATAACATCCAGCCATAAAAGAATGAAATCTTGCCATTTGCAATGACGTGGATGGAGCTAGAGTATATTACGCTAAGTGAAATAAGTCAGAGAAAGACAAATACTATATGATTTCACTCGTGAAATTTAAGAAATGAAACTGATGAACATGGGAAAAAAGAGGGAAACCATAAAACAGCTTCTTCTTAACTATAGAGAACAAAATGGGGGTTTCTGGAGGGGAGGTGAGTGGGGGGGGATGGGCTAGATGGGTATTAAGGAGGGCACTTGTGATGAGCACTGGGTGTTGTATGTAAGTGAAGAATCACAAAATTCTACTCCTGAAACCAATATTACACTATATGTTAATTTAATTTAAATAAAATCTTAAAAAAAAGTAATCCACTGTTAGCAAAAGCCACACCCATAAAATTTTGCATATAATCTCTCCTTTTTCAGGGGTTCCCTATCAGGCTGCAGTTGGATAAACACCCTTAAGATTCCCTGTGTCCAGTTGTTCATCAAAGAAAGTTGGCTACATATGCCTAGAAGATCCTTATTAAGGCCTTTTTTTCTGTCTTACAGGACTTATAAGGCACCACCTTAATATTCCCGAGGTGTTAATAAAGAGTACTTTTAATCACACACTTACCTTTATTTGTGGACCAGATCTTTCTGACTACACCTGCATTTTGCCTTTCCTTGAGCCTTGCCATTACTTTGAGACTCTTTTGCTCTCTGAAGTGATAGGGAATGAAAAACGGTTTTGTTTTGGAAACCCAGCAAATCCTGTCTCTTTATAGACCCTCCAAATTTTGCTGAAAAGCAAAAAAATTTTTAACTCACCATTCTCTGTACATCTCTGCACATCTCATCCTAAGTAGCAAAAGGAAGGCAGGTGTTTCTTTCACTATTCTGCTTGAAAATCTTCTTAGCCAGATCTTTGGATATCATTAGGTGCTTTTTTTATTTTCCACATCACTGTGGGCAACAATATTGCTAAATGTACTGCAGCCATGTAACAAGAGTCTCCTTTTCTGCCTCTTCCAAAAACAAAACACTTATTTCTCTGGAACTCTCACAGTCCAAGTCTTTGAGGCCTATCAGTCTTCCACTGATAGTCTCCTTCAGGTTCCATCTACGGTCTGGTCCAAAGACCAATACCGTATGTTTGGGTTTATTTAAAATTGTAAAAATGTTTGTTTATATATTGTTGAGACAGAGAGACAGAATGAGTGGGGGGGGGGGCGCCAGAGAGAGAAGGAGACAGAGAATCCCAAGCAGGCCCTGTGCTGCGGACCTCAAACTCACAGAATCGTGAGTTCGGGACCTGAGCCAAAACCAAGAGTCAGACTCTCAACCCACTGAGCTACCCAGTCACCTCTGGGTTTATCCAATTTTTTATTATCCCACTTCACACCTGATATTAAAGTGTGTTCCAGTTATGTGTTGCGTTTTGACAAAACTGTAGCTTTATAACTATATAACTTAGCAATTTAAAATAGCAAAAAACAGTGTTCTTACCTGTCTTGCCTGGTATGTGTGTGTCAGCATTTGGGCAGAGCTCCACTAGGTGGTTCTGGCACAGAGTGTTTCATGCCTTTGCAGTCAGATGGGGTCTGGAGCAGGGACAGCAGGGGACTGAAGCAGCTAGGAGCTGTCCATGCACGTCTGTGCTCACTCAGTCTGGAGGCCTCTCTGATTTCCCCACTATGGGGAACTTGGGTCTCTCTTTTACGGCACTGTGTCTGTCCTCTGCATGGTGAGACTGCTAAAATGGCAACTAAAGACTTCAAGAACACAGGTTCTTAGGAGTAAGGGGGGAGTCGAATCACATGTTATCACCTGGCCTTGAAGCACAGAGGTTCACTTTTAACATAGTCATAAGCTTATCCAGAGTTAAGGAGAAAGAGTTTAGACTTCACCTCTCAAATGGATGTAAGAAGAGCATTTGCTGTGGGCGATATTGTTGTGGGCATTTTTGGAAAATAAAATCTACCACACTCCTTTGTACCCAGCCTTTAGAGGTGAATTCTAAAGTTATAGAATGTGGAAATAGATGTTGTTAGAGATGAAGATAAAACCTTTTGTGTTAAAAAAAAAAAAAAGAACAAAAACACTTGAGTTGAACATCCTCGGGTTCATCTTCTAGTTTTACTAATTAAACATTCAGTGAATTTCCAGTGATAGCATGTAATGGGATTCTAAATTTGGTGTTTTTCTCTTGGCTAGGCCAAACTTATGATTGTGGGTGGTACATGTTTTAGGTTATATCAAGTTCTCAGACATGGAGAATTTATGAATGGTAATAGTTTTAACTGGCCAGCTATTGAAACCTTGTGTTTTTGTAGCAAAAGAGGAAAAATGTTCTGTAAAAGTGAAGAGAAATCCCATCTCTTCCTAAAATCTAACTCTGCATAAGTACTGACAGATTTTCCCAGTGATTCTTAAAACGGATCTTTTCAAATATCAAGAACCATATGGTTGAGTTTCACAACTGTGAAGAGCGAAGGCTTCATTAAAGGTGATGAGTGTGCAGCTGCTGGCGTCTCCTTTCTTGTTGGCCACAGCAGTTCAGTTTGTCCTGTGCCACTAGATAAGTGAGCCATGTGCGCTTTGGAAAATTTTTTGACAGTTTCAGATATTTTGTCTGCCTGTGCTGGACCCCGTTCACTGCATCTTTTCACTTCAGTTTCTCCTCTGCTTTCAGCAACAACACTATCCAGCTGGTTTTTGTGGGAGAGCCAGGCACGCGACAGCCTGTGAAAGCCAGCGACCAGAAAACCACTGCCTACGTGAAACACGACTGTATCTTCACAGGGCTATCGAGGACCAGGCTCCATTCAGCCCTCTTAAAAGGGTCAAAGGTGATATAAAATGAATGGATTGTCACAGTTGATTGCAATTACTGTACGTAGGAGAGTACATCACTTTTTAGCCATCAGCCTGGCCCACTGATGATGAAAATTCAGTCTTCACAAGATCGAAGGCAGTGTTACTTAGTGATTTATTAACCATACTTTGAATGATCTTTTAAAATACTTGCAAAGTGTAGCTATAATATAATGAGTTCCAACATAGGGTTGCTTAGTCCATGTCATAGTCATAATTTTGCCTCAACAGTTTGCCCTCAGGGAAATTTTTCTGCAATACAGTCTGATTTCCAGCACGCAGCCTAGTGAAATTGGCAGTAGGCTTGTTCATTTAATTATAACCTGATTTTAAGACTATTGAACTGTCTTTGGAACAAAGGAAGTTTCATCATAGGTACATGGCAAACCTATAAAAGTGGCAAATGATAAAATAATTGGAAAACTGGATCATAAAATAACAAAAGTAACATGAGGTGAGTAGATAATTGGAATGCCAGATTTTGATAAAAATATTTTCAGATTATCCCAGTTGACTTCGCATTTTAATTGTGCTGTGAAAGGTAGTAACAGTTTATTTAGCGTGTTTATTCGTGACAGTTGTACTTGTCGTTCACTTTATGAAGGATTTAAAATGTCCTATTTATTTATTTGCTTTTTATGCCTTTGTTCTGCCTCTTTCTGGAATGGATCCCCCTTTGCCTCTTATCCTAGAATAATTTCTACTCCCCCTATTAAGACTTAGTTCCACTATCAGGGTGCCTGGGTGGCTCAGTCAGTTAAGCATCTGACTTTGGCTCAGATATGATCGCATGGTTTGTGGGTTCGAGCCCCGTGTTGGGCTCTGTGCTGACAGCTCGGAGCTTGGAACCTGCTTCGGATTCTGTGTCTCTCTCTGTCCCTCTCCGCTCACACTCTCTTTCTCTGTCAAAAATAAATGAATAAACGTTATAAAAAACAAACAAACCAACCTTAGTTCCACTACCATCTTTCCTTCCCCATTGAATGAGGTACTTGTATTTCTTTATCACTGAGGCATAGCTCTTGCGTTGCTTTTATTACTGTGCATTATAGCATTTAACTGCGTGCTGCCTGGAGGCATGAGTTGCGTTTCATTTACTTTTGTATGTTACAGGTGCCTGGAATATTTTAGGTATTCAAAATTGTTTGCGGAAGGAACAAGTGATTGAATGGATTTATGGTTCTATTTGATTTTTCATTTGAGTCTGCAGTCTTTAATCATCAAATCCTCTTCCTCATTGATCCACCCGTCTTGTTTGGAGCATAAGGGCACCTCTCATTTCACATTTTCACGTATTTTTTTTACTTCTCTTTTAGTTTACCAAGGAGGGAGACAATGGTAGTCAGGGCTTGGAAGTGGCGATGTATATTTGCAGGAGGTCATACTAGCACTGAGCTGTTCTGTCTTATCTTCAGCCTTGGGAGATTGATAAGTTTTCATTATTCATTCCTTAATTAGATGTTTGCTTAACCCCACAAAGGTTGTGTGAATATGCAAAAATGCATAAAATATAGCTCCTGATTTCAGTTCAGATACTGTCTACAAGAAAAGGGAAACAAGTATGTAATGCAAGTTGGGATTGCTGTGGGTTTTCATAAAGGGAGAGAAGGAAAGCAAAGGCTGTTCTGAGATAGAGAGATTACCTTGGCTGGCTTTATCGGATAGAACTTTCCGAAGAAAAGTTTGAGTAGAAGTTGTCAACCCTTTTGGGGCGCCTGGGTGGCGCAGTCGGTTAAGCGTCCGACTTCAGCCAGGTCACGATCTCGCGGTCTGTGAGTTCGAGCCCCGCGTCGGGCTCTGGGCTGATGGCTCAGAGCCTGGAGCCTGTTTCCGATTCTGTGTCTCCCTCTCTCTCTGCCCCTCCCCCGTTCATGCTCTGTCTCTCTCTGTCCCAAAAATAAATAAACGTTGAAAAAAAAAAAAATAAAAAAAAAAAAAAAGAAGTTGTCAACCCTTTTTACTTACTTTCTGTGAATTCCAGGACAAATAGACTGTGTAGAAAATTTGTCCTTTAGAGGAAAATTGGGGGTAGTATAATATTTACATATGCACTTTTTTTTTTTTTTTTTTTTTTTTTTTTTTACATACGCAATTCTGATGAAGTTTTGTTTTGGGTAGATAAGTAAAGGAATATCCTAAGTTTACCTTCTGTGGAGTGGTTGGATTTTTAAGTAGAACTCCTTCAGCTGGTTAGCCTAAATTAATATGTTAATTGAAACTGGAGAAGATGCTGTATCAGTGGAAATCTTAGGACTGTAGCACCACATGATAGTTCAATCAGTTTTTAGCTGCTTGGTTTGCTCTCCTGGAATGTGACTGGGACTTCCTTGCTTTTGCTTTTCTTACAGTTTAATTTAGGTTCCTTAATTTAGGCACAGTTATTGTTAAAAAAAATAAGAACTTAAATTGACCCCAAGAGTTGGGAAATGAAGCGTTTTACTACCATTAGGGGCTTTATTTTCTACTCAGTGCAGTACAACAAAAGGTATACGGGTGTGTTTATTTGAACAATAGAAATGTCATCTATATCTGATAAATGTATCTAAACATTTTAATGTGATGAGTTTCTCAGGTCGCAGCAGTGCTGGTGAATCAACCGCATTTCTCCTTAAAGATTATTTCTTAACTCAGCTCTAGTAGGTGAAGTCTTACAGAATTACGTGCCACAGAATGATGTACCATTTACAGCAGAGTGGATCATGTGCTCATGTGACCCACACTAGAGGAATCCCATGGTCAGTCTTACAGATCATCAAAAAGAATAATGTCAGCAAAATTCAGATACTGTTTCAAAGGTTTGTGTATTTGTTTTCCTCACAAGAGATAAGTCATTCACAAAATATAAGCAAATATATTCTAGAATTTACAGGGAGGTGTATAAAATGAATACATTAGGCATTTCCAAAATAACTAATTTTCAGCTAAATTTAATTTTTATTTAATTTTTACTTTTTAACATTTTTTAATGTTTACTTATTTTTGAAAGAGGGAGAGAGAGAAAACGAGTGAGGAAGAGGCGGGGGAGGGGGGGGATCCAAAGCAGGCTCCAGGCTCTGAGTTGTCAGCACAGAGCCCGGCGCAGGGCTTGAACTCGTGAGCCACGAGATCATGACCTGAGCCAAACTTAGATACCCAACTGACTGAGCCATCCAGGCGCCCCACATTTTTAAAGGGAAGTGTTTCAATAATTGCCTTCATTTTTGTTGTTTAAAAGAATTTGCTTCAGGAACTAACACGTCTAAGGTGTATTGCTACTTTTAACGAAATATCCAGGTTGAAACGAAACAGTCTAGGTACATGACAAATTTCAGTTGAAATTTTAATCTTTCAGTAGCTGTTTATGTAATTAGACTAAAATTTAAATTTTTCACCATGGCCTAAATTAGTGCTTCTCCACTGGGACTGCATATCAGAATCACATGGAGAGTCTTAAAGAATACTGATCTCTGCTCCTACTCCAGTGATTCTGGTTTAATTGGTCTTGGATATTGCAGGATATCTGGATTTTTAAAAGCGTCTCAGATAATTCCAGTGTGCAGCACAGTTTAGGAACCACTGATCTGAAACACTACATCGTCCAGCCATTGTCTAATTATTGGGCTTTTTTTTTTTTTTTTTTTTTTGGTCAGTTGAATACCAAGGCTTCTTTTTATTCAAGTATCTTTTCATTAGCAATTCCTTCTGCCTGGAATACTCTTCCTTCAGATCTTTCTAGGCTGTTTCCTTCTCATCATTCAGGCTTCAGCTCAAAGGATTCTGCTTCGGGCAAGGCTTTTCTTAGTCCCCCTTGCCTAAACATTTTTCCCCCCAGTATTATCACATTATTCTGTTTCACTTTTATTATTGCCTTTTTTTTTCTCATGAGATGATACCATATTTGTTTGTTAGGTCCCTCCATCCTCCTGCCACTAGAATGTAAAGTCTATAAGGGCATGTGTGGCATACCTGCTTCACCATCATATTCCTAGCACTTAAAGCCAAGCCTGTCATATAGTTCAATAATTATTATTGCTCCATAAATATTTAAAAAAAAAAATTTTTTTTTCCAACATTTATTTATTTTTGGGACAGAGAGAGACAGAGCATGAATGGGGGAGGGGCAGAGAGAGAGGGAGACACAGAATCGGAAACAGGCTCCAGGCTCCGAGCCATCAGCCCAGAGCCTGACGCGGGGCTCGAACTCACAGACCGCGAGATCGTGACCTGGCTGAAGTCGGATGCTTAACCAACTGCGCCACCCAGGCGCCCCATAAATATTTTTTTAATAAATGGCTGAAAATGCCGATAGAAAAATTCTTATGGGAATATACAAAATTATATCTTTTTTCTCTTAAAAACCTCAAAACATGGGGTCACATTTTAAAAATTAGAATAAAGCCATAGGATGAAATGAGTTGAAAATGTCATCAGGCAGGAAAAAGGAAACCTAGCAATGTAGCAGCCCCCAGTACTGAGTACTGAAGGGCAGTGGTATTAGGACAGGAATAGTTACACCACTTGAGGCCTTCACTCCATGGCCATACCTTGGGTCTTACCGTCATCCCAAAGTGCCATATATTTGAAATCTTCCTGTATGTGCTGGTTAATTTCTTTTAAGAATTCAGATATCATTTCTTCCTCTAGATGCCTTCCCTGAGCTCAGTCTCCAGGAAGAGTTAGGTTTACTGTGCTTGGCTTGTTTATATCACAGTCATTGCCATTCACTAGTCTTCTCTCTACCGTCACCAGCTTCTAGCCTTTCTGAGAATAGAGATTGTGTCTATAGTGCCAAACCCATAACAGGTACTCAGCAACTGTTTTGCTGAATGAAAGCATAAATAAATATGAAATATTGCATAAGAACCATTAGAACTGCTAATGAAAATTATAAAATGGATTTGTCAGCAACATAAGTAAGTTGAAGTAGTCTTTCATAGAATAAAGCAATAAATAAGGGTACTCTAGGCCAACTGGGTGGTGTGATGTTATGCACACTTAGGAAATTAAGAAAACATTGTTGGTGCCAATAAGTCTGAGCACTGGCTTCCAACTGATATGTGGCTTGTCATCTGAACAAGGTTTTCATCACTCACTTGGGACTTTTTATACATTATTTACCCTTTTTGATAAACTTTTTTTCAATAGCTGCTATTCAGATGGATGCATTTTCCAGTAACACCTGATATGCATTTTAAAATGTAGCTTTTAATTGGTATTGATTGCCAGTAAGCCCAGTGATAACTTTCATTACTGTACTTTGAACTTTGTTGTTCTGCCCAAAAGAAAATGGCAGCAATCTTTGGGGCATATAAATATTTAAAATTCTCACTGAAAAAAAAAAATTAAAAAAAAAAGAAAAACGGGGCGCCTGGGTGGCGCAGTCGGTTAAGCGTCCGACTTCAGCCAGGTCACGATCTCGCGGTCCGGGAGTTCGAGCCCCGCGTCGGGCTCTGGGCTGATGGCTCAGAGCCTGGAGCCTGTTTCCGATTCTGTGTCTTCCTCTCTCTCTGCCCCTCACCCGTTCATGCTCTGTCTCTCTCTGTCCCAAAAATAAAATAAATAAACACTGAAAAAAAAAATTAAAAAAAAAAAAAATTCTCTGTGTAGAGGCCCTGTTAGTTCCATGGATACTACCGTCATAATTTTAGCACTTAAATACTCCTTAGGATTGCTGTTTCAGGTAGTATCCTGCTTCAAATCTCTACATAACTACTATGCATAATTTACCTAAAGGCTAGATTAGTAGGTCTTTCAAAAGGTAAGTCATGTAGTTGAATGTATTTTCATTAATATTGTGGAATTATTTATTGCCTCATTTTCTGTCACAAAGGAGATAAAACAGAGAAAGAGGAGTGAATACTCAGGACATAAGTGCTTATCAGGTCCCCTCAGATCTTCCTAAAGTGCGCAGCGTATCACTGCTTTACTGGCTCGCAGCCTGGGAACTGGTATGCACTTTTCCCTTATAGTTTTAGCATTATCAAGTGCAAACCAAGCAATTTGTCATCTTTCTAGGAAGGAAACACAACAAGCAAGGAGAGCAAGGAGTTAATACCAGAGTCACAGCATGCAATGAAATTTTCCTATTAAGTTTTTTTTTTTTTTTTTTTTTTTTTTTTAAAGAGAGAGAATCTTAAGCAGGCTCTGTGCCCAGCACAGAGCCTGACACGGGGTTTGGTCTTAATGACTGAAATCATGACCTGAGCGGACATCAAGAGTAAGACGCTTAACCGACCGAGCCACCCAGGTGCCCCCCAATTTTCCTTTTAATCTGCATTCCCGAATAGATCCAGTTCTTCACCAGTTTAAATGTTACTTCCTAGAGATAAAGATTTAGAGGTCATCCCAAGAAAAGACACAGAAGTGTGGAAGTACACACATAACATTTCCAGTGGGTGAGCATATGGTTTGGTGTATTAGGAGCATGTAATACAGGATTTGTGTTGTGGGCAAAGGAGAAATGAAACCGAAAGGGTAATAAGGTCGGTTCGAGATGGCAGAGAGGACCGTATTCTGTGCAGAAAAGTTCAAACCCTCTGTTGTTGGCAAGAGTGCATGTTGACTTTTTCTTTTTTGTGGCAGTGCAGAAAGTTGTTGGAGGAGAAAGGAGAGTGGTGACAGGACTAGATTTCAGTATTTAAGGTTATATAAAAGCTAAATCTGAATTTTGGTGGGAACAGAGGGAAGGGAAAAGACGGGAGATTTCAAAGATTTCAAAGTTCTTCATAGAGGAAGGGAAAAAAAGGGAGGGAAGCAAACCATAAGAGACTTAACTACAGAGAACAAGCAGGGTTAATGGAAGGAGGTGGGCAGGGGTGGTGGTGAGCTAAATGGGTGATGGGTATTCAAGAGGGCACTTGTGATGAGCACTGGGTGTTGCATGTAAGTAATGAATTACTGAGTTCTAGTCCTGAAACTAATATTATACTATATGTTAACTGACTAGAACTTAAATAAAAATCTGAAAAACAAAAAAGCAAAAAACAAAGATATAGTCTTGAGTTTTAGTAACTAAACGGAATTGGGGGAGACCAGAAGTGGAATTTTGAAATTTTAAGTTTGGATGCCTGTTATTACCGTGTATGTACTGTGTATGTGTGTGTTTGCCATTATCGTCAAAAACACATATGCCCCAAACAGGAAGACTTCAGTATTTCCTCTAGGAATTCATGTTTTTTTCCACAGAAAAGTAATTTCCGATAGGATATGGCCCCTCTGCTATTATTGAAGAGTACAGTAGTAAGGGTCAAGGGTTAAATGTGAAAAGACCAAATTCAGTTTCTGTCTACACTTCTTTCAAACTTTAACATGTTGGACTCTTTCTTTACCTGCTTTGCACTTAGCTTCCTTATATGTAAAGTAGGGATACTTTCTAACTGGCTCATCTTAATGAACAAATGAGATAACATATGAAAACACGTTTTAAAAATCTGAAGTGCTGGGCACCAGGGTGGCATAGTTGGTTGAATGACCAACTCTTGATTTCAGCTCAGGTCAAGATCTCAGAGTCATGGGATCAAGCCCCATGTTGGGCTCCGTTGTAGGCATGGAGCCTGCTTAAGATTCTCTCTCTCCTTCTCTCTCTCTCTCTCTCTCTCTCTCTCTCTCTCTCCCCTTCCCTTCCTCCCTCCCTCTGAACCCTCCACTCTTGCACGTGCATGTGTGTATCTGTGCACACGTGCTCTCTCTCTAAAAGACAAAAAAATAATAAAAAGAAAAGTAAAAAACAAAAACAAAAACAAAAACCTGAAGTGCTATATAAATATGAGTTGTTAGTTTTGTACGTACCATTAAGAGTTGGACAGTAAGAGGTTTTACTTCATCAGCAGGGATCCCTTCATCCCGAGGACATGCTTTGATGTTCTTTACTCTCCTTCATGTTCTCCACTGAGTTACTTAAGCATCAGGTATTAGTAGCAGTTTGTATATGCTTTTCTAAGCACAGATATTTATACAAAGCCATTTTTTTGATTGCATGGTTCAGTATGATTATTTTCAAAATAAAAATATAAGCAGGTTGATTATTAAATTGGTATCTTATTAGTTAGCATTATTTCATCTCTTTATTGGATGATGAAAAGAAAACTATAAGGATATTCTTTATTCTTACCTTTCCTACTTTTACCATCCACCTATCCTCAGCTCAGTTCCAGCCCTGTTCTAGGTCAGCATAGGCCAAATACCCAGAAGGAAGCAAATTACAGGAAGGGGGAAAATCACCTCAAAGTGTTCTCCTGTACAGTATTTACCTGTTCCACGGTAGTTTAATGAAATGAAAGCTGACAAAAACTAGAAAGACTGCCTTAGTCCAGGTCAGTGTGTGATTTAATTCTCTCTCAGAAATAGGGGCTACTGGGTGGCTCAGTTGGTTAAGCATCTGACTCTCAGTTTCAGCTCAGGTCATGATCTCACAGTTTCATGAGTTTGACCCTATGTCAGGCTCTGTGCTGATGGTGCAGAGCCTGCTTGGGATTCTCTCTCTTCTCACTCTCTGCCCCTCCTCCCACTCACACTGTCTCTAAATAAATAAATACACAAAAAACTTAAAAAAAAAGGAATATATATGACAATATTCAGATCCTTTCAAATTCAGAAGTAAAATTTTTTTTTTTCATTTTTAGTCTTTTTTTTCCCTTAGTTATTTTTGATACCACTTTTCAAGGAAATTTCAGGTCCTGTCAAGCAGGATAGCCAACAGAAGGAACCACATTTTATATGACTCACACTAGAGTAGTAGATATCTCATTCATTTCTTGTTTAAAATTAGTTTGTTTTCGGGGCACCTGGGTGGCTCAGTCGGTTAAGTGTCTGACTTTGGCTCAGGTCATGATCTCACTGTCTGTGGGTTTGAGCCCCGCATCGGGCTCTGTGCTGACAGCTCAGAGCCTGGAGCCTGCTTCGGATTCTGCGTCTCCCTCTCTCTCTGCCCCTCTTCTGCTTGCGCTCTGTCTCTGTCTCTCAATTATAAATAAACATTAAACAATTAAAAAAAAATAAAAATAAAAAAATAAAATTAGTTTGCTTTATTGTTTCCTTTTTATTTTCTCTCATTTTTTTGAAATATATTTTGACTAGAAAAAAATGTGACCTTAACATGAATAATTATATTCCTTAGTTTCATAGTTTATATCTTCCATAAGAAAGCAGATTCATCATAGAGCAATAAAATAAACCAGTATTGTTTTTCTTTTCTTTTATGGATGATCAGACTTAATGTGACTGGCTATTTTCATTGCCTGTTAAATTTAATCATTCAGTGGTATTTTTATAGGCTATTGCCATATGATTAATGAATAATAAAAAAAGGTCAGCTTAATTGTGGTTGACAGGTGGTTCCCTCTCCCATTGAGTGAGTTTTTTCTGAATCCTTCCTGGCTGGGGTTTTTCACTCTCTATCGTAAGGAATGTATGGCATTAGCTTGTTTTATGGAACCCTGACCCCAATCTTTCCTACTCTCTCCTTTCAGCTGACTGAAATCCCTCTGGTGTGGGTGATTTCAGGACCACCTTTATAACTGCTCCTTCCCTGCAGAGGACACTTACGGCTTTCTTGAGATTCCATTTCCACTGCCCAACAAAATATACTGTAATTTTTCCCAGAAATAAGTGTTCTTCTGTTACATTAATATGTTGATAATTATAGGTATCTGCATGAATGAAAAGGTCTCTGAACGGGTTGTCCTTGAAAAAAACTATGAATATCGAGAGATATCTACATCTTTATGATGAAAGAAAAACCGTTGTTTCAGATGTGGGATAATATCTGTCATTTGGATATCAGAGCAATTCAGAGATTAATGGAATTAAAAATTCTCATCATCATGAAGATTCTTATTGACATTCTTAAGTTTCCATTTTGGAGTGATAGTAGAAAACTTTGAATTACTGTGAATTAGTTCTCTAGTTTTAGAAAATAAATATTAAAGATATGGTTTTAAGAACTGTACACATTTTAAAAGTAGAAAATTACTGAAATTATATTACAAATATGTTAAAAATCACATTTGAGATTTTCCTCAGTATTATAAAAAATATACATGTGGTTTTAAGAGAAAAACAGAAATACTGATACATAGTTATGAGCTAAGCTATTATGATTAAGCATGAAGAAACATTAATATAGTTTTAATATAGGTCCAATTAGCAACAATGATAGTATAAAAATTAGTTTATATCCCTGATGCTTTTCAGCTCTTTGTTATTACCTTATTTTATGAAATATAATTGAGCTTTATTATTTACTCTGGTTCTATGCGTTCTATACACTATGAATTTCAAAACAATTTCTATTTATAAGTGATAAAATGTTTTAGTTTAGTTGGGCACTAGTTGGTGTGATACCAAATGAAAGTTAAAAAGGACATGCATTCTTTGCTGTGGTTTCCTTGTTTAGTTTGCTTCTTTGCAATTTATATACAACATTGTTCTAGTTGAAAAGAACAAATGATCTGTTTATTAATTGTGCAGTCAATACTTCTCAAAACTAATGATAGATAAGTACTTAAACTAGCAGTAGTAAAGGTTAGTAGACTTGGTTGTAGGGTTAGTAGGTTAGTAGGTTGTGTGACTTTCCTGTGGGCTCCTGGGGACCTAAAGCATTTATTACTTGGGAACAAAGAACCTTAGAGTTAAATGTAAGTGACTCTGTGTGATGGGACTCACAGCAAGGCCTATAAAGGAGAAAACAGCCCATCCTTAGCTACTCACTAGGCACAATGTAGAGTCAATTTCCTTTCTCCAGACTCATTTACATTGAAAGGCACATATTCCCACAGGTCTTTTTGAAAAATGACAACAAGCTTGGATTACTAATATTTTCCTTGTAGACATTTGTCCCTGAGAAGTGTCTCATTCTTTATAGTGTTGGATATATTTGTAGTATTCATATTTGATTAAGCTTAACACATACTTTTAAGTCATTTGCTACCTAATCAATTTTTTGCTTTTTACCTCTGTCTTCAAAGAAGCATGACATTAAAGCACTAATATGATTGGATTATAAGTCCAGTTTCTGATGGAGTACTTTATTATTGATCTGATGGAGTACATTATTATGACCAAACTAAAAATATTAATGTAGGTATTTATCATAATACTAAACAGAGGATTAGTACATTTGCTTTGTAATTGCATTTTTTAAAAAGTTGCTTTTCTTCACTGAAAATCCTATTAGACTGTATAGGAATTCAAACAAAGTTATTTGAAAATTGAAATGATATACCACTAAATCAAGTATTTTTAATTCCTAATCTTTCATTTGTTTATTAGAATATTCATTTCTTTAGCTAATAAGTTACTTGTTATGCCTGTGCCAGGTACAACTTTGCTGAGCACTTGAAAATAAGTTTTAAGTTTTATTTGGTCCTAGTGTTTTCTGAAATTATATTTACTGGAAGTAAAGAGTAAATATCCAAAAAGCCAATAAGCACAAGAAAAGATACTCAATTAGTAGTCATTAGGGGAATACAAATTAAAATCACAATGAGATTCTGCTTTATATTTACAAGTATTACTGTAATAAAAAAAAAACAGATAATTGGAACCCTCACCATTGCTGTTGGGGATATAAAATGGTGTAACCACTTTGGAAAACAATTTGACAGTTCTTTAAAATGTTAGATATAAAATTACCGCATTACTTAGAAATTTCACTTCTAGGTATTTATCCAAGGATAATGAAAACATATGTTTATGCGGAAGCTTATGCATGAAAGTTCATAGCATTATTCGTAATAACTCAAAAGTGGAAACAGTGCAAATGTTCACCAACTGATGAATGGATAAGTAAAATGTGTATCTGTGCAATGAAATATTGTTCTGCGAGGCAGAGAAATGAAATACTGATATCCAGTCACACAGGTACTAATTTTAAACTCATTTTATTAATGAGGATACTAAAGTTGCATAACTTACAATGTAACTTGAGAAAGACGAAAATTCAAGTCAGCTTGACTTCAAAACACCCACTTTTATGCCATAACGAGTTGTTTGTTTGTGGTGTTAAATCATCACCCTCATCTTTCTTTTCTTAATGGCCAGATTTTGAAAGAGAGTTTCTATTTCCTGTCTCACCTCCCTTGCTTACCTTCTGCCTCCAACGGAGATAGCTCAGCCACTAGTACTCTCTTTTTTTTTCATGCCTGCTTTGCTGAAATATAATTCATACACCATAAAATTCACCCTTTGAGGATGTACCATTCAGAGATCTTTAGTATCAGAGTACTTTCTGAATGTTGTGTGTAATAGGCTCTTTCAATCCCTTCATATTTGATCTTCCCATGGCAGGTGACATTGTCAGCCACTCCCTCTCTACTACTTCATCCTCATCACCCTTTTTCTCATTTTCTCATGGTTCTATTTACATTCATCATTGTTTTACAAGCTTCATTGACTTCTCTTCCTTGATCTACCTTTTATTTATTTAAAAAATTTTTTTGGTAATGTTTTTATTTATTTTTGAGAGACAGAGCATGACTTGGGAAGGGGCAGAGATAGAGGAAGACACAGAATCGGAAGCAGGCTCCAGGCTCTGAGCTGTCGGCACAGAGCCTGACGCGGGGCTCAAACTCACGAACCTTGAGATCGTGACCTGAGCTAAAGTTGGACGCTTAACTGACTGAGCCGCCCAGGCACCCCTTGACCTGCCTTTTAAATGTTGGTTTGGGGTTACTTACTATTACTGACTTCAGGAGCCACTTATGTTGGTATATGTCTCACAGATTTATGTTTTATTTATTTATATAATGCCTATTTACTGTGCATTTATTCTGTGTGAGATTCATTTTAGGCACATGAAATCTATGTTATTGAACTTAAATTCTGTTGGGAAGAAACAGGCAGTGACAAATAATAAGGAAGTTTGCAGTGTTAAATAGTATGGTGGTAGTAGGCTTCACTGAGAGGGTGCCATTTGAAAAGAGATGTGAAGGAGGTGTTCGCCATGAAGCTGTTTGCAAGAACATACCAGGGTGGGAACAGCAAATAGGAGGACACCAAGGGCAAACTTGTCAGGTACATTTAAGGAATAATAGGGGAACAAGTGGCTGGAGCTGAGAAAACGAGGGGGGCTGTAGTCAGTGTTGTCAGAGACCGAATGAGAGGCTGATCAAGTAGGGATTTATGGATCATTATAAGAACTTGGACTTCTATTCTGTTTTCAATAGAAGACGAGTATTATCTGATTAAAAAAAATTTTTTTTAATGTTTATTTATTTTTGACAGCGAGAGAGAGACAGAGCATGAGTGGGGGAGGGGCAGAGAGAGAGGGAGACACAGAGTCCGAAGCAGGCTCCAGGCTCCGAGCTGTCAGCACAGAGCCCAACACAGGGCTCAAACCCACAAACCACGAGATCATGACCTGAGCCGAAGTCGGATGCTCAACTGACTGGGCCACCCAGGCGCCTCTGATATCTTTAAGTGACTGTTTTGGCTTCTGTGTTGAGAATAGGTTAATGGTGAAAAAAAGTTTCAAGCAGGAAAACATGAATAGAAGGTTACTGAATTGCTGCAATCTTCATCTTTCCTATATTATAGATTAATGTATTTAAGTGCTTACTGACTGTATTCACTTGGCTATAACACAGTTCATCATGTTCAAAGACTAAATGCATCTTCTTTTCTTAGCTCCCTGTTCCTTCTGTAACCTCTGCCTTGACAAAGACCCAACTCCCTGAGGGAGGAGCCACCTTTGACTTTTTCAGGACTTGGCTTTTTAATAGTAGAATAAGGTTCATTGCAAAATGGAAGGAACAGAGATTTTTCCATATACCCTCTGCCTCTGTGCATGTATAACTTTGCCCATTATCAAGTCCCCACCAGATTGGTCCTTTGTTAAACTGATGAATCTACATTGACATATCATAATTACCAAAGTCTGTAGTTTATAGTTCGGTCTTGGTGTTGGACTTGAACAACACATGTATAATGACATGTATCCACTAGTATAAAGTCATACAGAGGTTTTTTTTTCCTAAAAATCCTTTGCGCTTCACCTATTCATCCTTCCTCCACCCCACCGCCCCCCCCCCCCCATGCAGATTTTTCTATCTCCATAGTTTGGCCTTCTCCAGAATGTCATATGGGTGGAAATATGTAGTAATACGCTTTTAAGGTTCCTTTTTGTCTTTACATGGCTTGATAGGCCACTTCTCTTTATCACTGAATAGTGTTCCTTTGTCTGGATATACCACAGTTTATTTACTTGTCTACTGAAGGACATCCTGATTTTTTCCAAGTTTTGGTAATTATAAATCTCCAAAAACATCCTGTGAAGATTTTTGTGTGGACATTTTTAACTCTTGTGGGTGAATACCAATAAGTGGGATTGCTGGGTGTTGTGATAAGAGTATGTTTAGTTTTATAAGAAGCCACCAAACTGTCTGCCAAAGTGGCTTTGCCATTTTGCATTCTCACCAGCAATGAATGAAAGTTCCTTTTGTTCTGCATCCTCATTAGCATTTGGTGTTGTCAGTGTTCCAGATCTTGCAGCATTCTAATAGATGTATAGTGGTATCTGATTGTTGTTTTAATTTGCATCTCCTTGATGACATACAGCGTGGAACATCTTTTTTATGTGTTTTTTTGCAAACTGTGTGTCTTCTTCAGTGAGGTATCTGTTATGGGCTATTTTAAAAAAAATATTTGGGCTATTTTAAAAAATGTGTTTATTTTCCTATTGCTGAATTTTGGAGTTTTTGTAAACTTTGGTTAACAATCCTTTATTAGATGTGTGTTGAAAATATTTTCTTCTAGCCTATGGCTTATCTTCCATTGTCTTGACATTGTCTTCTGTAGAGTTATTAATTTTATTCAATTTTATTTATTAGAAAAAAAATTTTTTAGTTTATTTATTTATTTTGAGAGAGACAGAGACAGCATAATCAGGGGAGGGGCAGAAAGAGAGGGAGAGGGAGAATCCCATGCAGGCTCTGCACCCTCAACACAGAGCCTGATGCGGGGCCCAAACTCATGAAACTATGAGATCATGACCTGAGCCAAAACCAAGAGTCAGATGTTTAACCGACTGAGCCACTCAGGCACCCCAGAGAGTTGTTAATTTTAATGAAATCCAGTTTATGGGTTATTTTTTTCATGGACTGTACTTCTGGTGTTATGTCTAAAAGTCACTGACATACCCAAAGTAATCTAGATTTTCTCCTATTTTATGTTCTATGAATTTTATAATTTTGCATTAACATTTAGGTCTGAGGTAATTTTTGTGGTGGGTATAAGGCTTTTGTCTTGATTCTTTTTTTTTTTTTTTTTTTGGCACATGGATGTCCAATTGTTCTAGCGCTGTTTGTTGAAATAAGTCATACAGAGAAAGACAGATACCATATGTTTTCACTCTTATGTGGATCCTGAGAAACGTAACAGAAGACCATGGGGGAGGGGAAGGAAAAAAAAAAGGTTAGAGAGGGAGGGAGCCAAAACATAAGAGACTCTTAAAAACTGAGAACAAACTGAGGGTTGATGGAGGGTGGGAGGGAGGGAGGGAGGGAGGGGAAAGTGGGTGATGGGCATTGAGGAGGGCACCTGTTGGGATCAGCACTGGGTGTTGTATGGAAATCAATTTGACAATAAATTTCATATTAAAAAAAAAGAAAAGAAAAAAGTGTCTTTGCCACATTTATTGACTTTGTCCCTCTGTCAAAGATCAGTTGACTATATTTGTGTGAGTCTGTTTCTGGGTTTTCTATTTTTTTCCATTGATCTGTTTGTTCTTTCTCTAACAGTACGTTGTCTTGATTACAGTAGCTTTATAGTAAGTCTTGATAGTGGGTAGTGTCAGCCCTCCAACTTTGTTCTCCTTCAATGTTGGTGTTGACTATTCTGGGTTTTTTGCCTCTCCATATAAACTTTAATATTGGGTTGGCCATATCTACAAAATAATGTCCTGATTGGGGTTGCATTGAATCTGTAAAGTTGGGAAGAATACTTTGTCCGTATTGAGTCTTCTCATCCTTAATTCTTCATGTGTTCCTTACCCACCAAATTGAAGATAAAACCCTTTAAGTTCTTCTTAATAGCACATAACAGTTATTTTAATTTTCTCCATTGACTTCCACTGATTACTTTGTTAATCTCTTCTTTTTGCTACCCTATAATACTCAGTATCTAGCAGTTCCTTGAGAGAAATGCAGCATACAATTCTTTCATTCCTTTCTGACTTTCTGAAGGTCCTGCTTAGTCCGCTTCCTTGCCTGACCTGGGCAGTGTCTACCCAGTTTTCAAGTGACTGATATAAAGGCAGTATGTGGTACTGGAGTCTGGTCAGACAGATTTGGGCTGAATCCCAGATCTATCTATTAGTTAGATGACTTCAGACCATCCACTTAATAACTCATGTTCTTTATCTTAAAAAAAAAGGCAAAAGCATACTCATCTATTACGGTTGTTTTTAAGTGTTAAAGTTAATATTTCTAAGCCCCCCTACTGATGGTAATTGCTTAATAAATAATAGTACTTTTTCTAGAACACGTGGCTTTCAGGAAGACAAGGGAAGAGATTTAAACTAAAATCCACAGTTTTTATTAGGGCTTTGTCTTTGTGTTGTACAGTTTTATGGGTTTTGTCAAGTGCATAAGGCCATGCATCTACTGTTACATGTTGTCCGGAATGGTTTCACTGCCCTGAAATCTGTGCTTCATTGACTCATCCTGCACCCACCCCAAACTTCTGGTGACCACTGATCTTTTTATTGTCTCTGTAGTTTTTGCCTTGTCCAGAGTAGTGTCATATGGTTGGAATCACACAGTATATAGCCTTTTCAGACCGGTTTCCTTCACTTAACATTTTAATATATGGTTTTGATGGAGTCATTGTCCAGATTTTCAGCTTGTACATAAACTCTTTATTGATATTGATCTGGCTAAGAGCAGTGGTTTCTTCATAACAGTCTTTCTCTTAAAGTCACACTTTCATCTATCCCAACCCTTACTGTGATGCATTGCCCTGGCGTCATAGAAAACTTAACAATTTTAAAATTCCAATTAATGCCTTAAATTTTTCTCACAGAGAAGTATGATAGAGTAAACAATAAGACTTTTAATTATAAAATATATCGCATAAAAATTCTATGTGGTGGTGAATTGAAATAAAAGTAAAAAAAATGAAACAGTAATGTAAAATTTTCAGCTGTTAGAAGATTTTATAAATTTATTATTTAAATGGATAATGGTTTCATTAAATTACTATGGATTTATATTCCATTTAATATACTTATAACTTTTACTTTAAAATGTCCGTATTTCACCAGAGTAGAAATTAAATTCTCTGCATGGACCTATATCAGCACAGATGAAAAATTGTTCATGTTAACTTGCTAATGTGTGAGTAGTTCCATAGTTTAAAAGTCTTTTAAAGGTCTGTAAGCAAAAACAGTTGAAGACTGCTAGCACGATGTATAAAACCCAAGGTTTTAAACCTGGTGTATAAAACTTTTCATTGCTCTTATCCTTCTCATCCTTTTAAAAAAAACTTAACCATTTCCTGTTTCACCTTGTGTGCTCCAGCAAGAAAGACTACTTGAAGTTCTGGATCATGTTTTTTCCTGCCTCTTTGTCTTTATCGTGTTATTCTTTCTGTCTTTGCTTCATTGCCTCCTACCCCTGCTATAATATGCAGAGACCTTGATTGTGAAACCCCCATTGAACCCCCCCGTGGAGCTGACATCCATCTGCCCAGGAGACGCCAACCAATGCCTCCTGCTCAGACAAAACTGTTGTTTCTCCTCTCTATACTCTCCTAGCCCCCATCTCTCCATCTATCCCACCACATTCCCCAGCCCAGACTGGAGACTGAAGGCTCTCTGAGGTCCCAGCTGGGCACAGGAAGAATGGTTTTTGAATGCATACATGGTTGGCTTAATAAACAAATGAATACATTTTCAATCTTCACATGGGATGAGGTGCGCGTGCTCCAGTACCCCTCACCACCTCTACTGGTCTTCATCGTCACAAATGCACTGTTTTGTCATTAGCTTGTTTTTCTCTGAACTTGGACTGTAAGGTCCTTGAGAGTAGGAACTGTGTTTTATCTTTGCCTCCCCAACAGCTAGCTATGTACCTCTCCTGAGAATAAGTTAATTTACTGGGCAAATACTAATTATTGGATGAAACAGAGGTGGATTTCAGTCGTCACAAAATTAATTCTTGCACATAACTTTTTGCGGGGAGTCAAATTGTAAAAGGTCATTTTTATTTCATGCTGGTTATTTTTCTGGCTTTAATATTTGCCCTTCCTGGTAAGGTTTTCAGTAAAACTTCACATGAAGATAGGATTTTGAACATAAAAATGAGTTTAACAGTCACTCTTGTAATAGAAGGAGCACAGCTTAGGAGCAGTAAGACAAGGACTCTGGTTTTGGCCCTGCGGCAAACTTGTCATGTGACCATGGATAAGTTAACCAGTGTGGGGGGTCAGTTTTCTCATCTGTAAGATGAGTCAGTGACCAGATTATTTCTAAAATTTTCTTTTCTCTTGATTTACTCAAGAAACAAACTTGCAGTAAAGCAAACATATAATTATTCTAGGCAAGAAGAATAGAAAATACGGACTTTAGTTTCTAATTGTTCATACTGTGGACATTATGTGTGATATAGATAGATAAAGCTGACCTCATTCATATCACCTGCAAACTATGTAGTGTCATGGCTTCGATTTTGTCCTTAATCTATAAAAATAAAGTAAAATAATTCAAGTTGTCATGATTGAACATTTAAGGGTAGTTAATATAATACGTTGAGCCATATAATTTTCAGATTATATTTCACTTCTTTCACCAGATATATTATTCAATCTGATTAAAATGATGGTTTCCAGTGCATTTTTATCATTCTGGAAGTGAACTTACCTGTGTTGAAACATTTTTTTTGTGACTAATTACTCCATCACAGCAGCCTTACTCAATGAGAAGCAATATTAAAAACAATTTAAAAATGCTTTCCTGTGTTTTGGTCGTTCATAGTATGTAGTAATTCAGTTTCATAAAGCTTGATTAAATGACATTTCGGTGTAAGTTTTATGAAGGGGTCGAGGTGATGTTGTTTGGCCACAACAAAGGCAGTATTTCCTTTCTTGTCTTTCACTTCACCCAGCTCTCCCTCCCCGCTTTCTTCACCTGCTTGAGGAAAACTGTTTCTTCAGACGAACCTCATAATTGCCCTTCTGTGCCTGATTTGGGCCTCAGGAAAGGCCCATAGTATCTGTAAAGCTGGCAGCAAAATGGTATTTCCAGGCAGGCACAGGGTTGCCGGGTAGTGAGCCAATCCACAGCTTTGTCTGAGCAGCTGAGAACTTTGCCGGAGTATTACCACGGTGTTCAGTAACACAGACCTGTGCCATGAGCAGCTAGCATACTGAGCAAGTGTCAGGGTCAATATTTATAGACCACTACGTAGTTGCCTTGCAGAGAGAGAAAGCGAGAGAGAAACACGCACACGGAGGGCAGGGGAAGAAAGACTACAGTGGGGGGGGGGGGGGGGACATTCACTTCCAGTATTTTTTCCTAAAAGGATTCTTTTTAACTGTCAGGTTCAGACTTTTGCTGAATCACAACCCTTCACCGCTGAGCAATGACAAGAGAGGAAACAAAAAGTTAAAGGAGCAAGCCTGCCATAAGTGAGGAGGTAAGTAATTAGCCAGTTCAGTCTCGCTTTGACTCGTAAACTCCCTCTCCCTGTTGGCTGCCCTGCATCAGTAGGCAAAGGGCTGTGTGGCATGCTAAAGCCAGTAAGGAGGGGCTGCCAGCTGTTTAAGAATGCTCTCAGTGGCGGTGCAGTTTTGTGTATGGCCCTTAAGGAGGCTGTGGACGATCAGAATACACACAAGTACGGGGGTGGTGGGAAAGGTTCTCCACCGCTGATCTCATGTCGTGTCCTATCAGCAAGTTTCTGTTTCCTTGTTCTGCCAAACTTGAAGTCTTCTGATTGGTTAAGTCCTGTTTGCTTTCGTATCAGCATTAAAACAGGACTGTGAGTGAGTTTATAGTGATGAGTGGTCTAGAGATGGAATAGAGGAAAAACTCACGTGAACATGTGCAGAAGTAGATGTGTCAGTGTATCATCGGTGAATGTGAACGAACAACATGGGTCCTTTCTAAAAGCACGCCCACGTCCATATGACAGTGCAAAAAAGTGAATTGGGGACCACCTTTGGGAGCAGAGAGGAACAGGGAATGATGAAAAGTTGAGAACAGCCTTCTTAATCCAAGATGCAAAAGACTCCGTGTTTGGTGGGGTTTATCTGTCCAGTCGACTTGTTAGTTGGTTCCTTACAAAAAAGTGATTCCCTATTAAAGTCATTAAATTAACATGTTTTGCTACACACTGGTAGTTTGTTTTCCTTTCAGCACGTTTAGCACTTTGACACGTTTCTCCGTGTGTTCAGAGTGCTGTGGGATGTTCATTTATTTGTAATTGTGTTGTGTATCCCAGATTAACATTAAGGGCAGTGGTGCTCAAGAGGACAGAAATAAATTGTTTTCTATTATTTTCTGATTTAGAACACCCATGCAATTTATAAACTTGTATATTTTATGTCTACTACACAGGGCATGGAAAATAAATATGTTGCTTCACTGCAAGTATGGCATTAACTAGGGGAAGCTTATCTACTGACCTAGTGAAAGCTTCCCTGTCGTTGGTTTTTAAATTATGGGACTATAAGCATTAGCATGATATTTAAAAATTTTTGGGTTAGGTTATAGATGCTGATTATAGCTCCAAAGGGTTTTCTGTGTTACATATTTAAGTTCAAAACAAAGATAAAACTAAATTTTCTTGCAGGGCTGAAACTATAGGCCAAACGAGATGGACAAACTAATACTCTGGCACAGATTTCGTGTTAGGGCTAATATTCAGGAACCAGCTAATTCTAACATAGAATAAACCACATCCAGAACAGCAGGTGGAAAAGGTCTAAATGTAAAGTAAATCTCTTTTAAGATGAGGTCAGTCGTTGTGGAATATTACTTTTATTGAATCTCCTATAATTTCCAAAGTAATGCAGAATGTTTCAAAATCAGTTCTCTGAATTCAGAAATATTTTAAGGGTAATCTCATATCTAAATTTAAACTGTATTATAACATTCATTTAATGCTTGTTTTAGCCTCTGAATCAAGCTTTTCCTATGTCCTTTTCAAGTTCTGCCTTGATGGGTTTGATTAATGGGTTTGATTTCGGTTTGGACAACAGTATGTTTATTTTGAAAATGCAACCACTGTTGATCTAGAGTGGGCATTTCTCAATTAAAATTGTCTTTGCTACTGCCTTTGGGCAGTATCTTATGATCAAGATTATAATTTCAGTTCTTTGTTCAATATCTTTTATTTTTTCACTTTATATATTATGTAAATACATGATATTACTTTCTTACAGTATTTTTTTTACTGGTTTTATTTTAATTCCTTTCAGTATTTTGTTCTGAAGTACCCTGTAGAAACTTTGGGCAGAAAACAAGCCAAATAAAATTAGCACAATAAAAAGAAACCAAAGAAAATCGTCCTTTTAACCAAGAAAGCAAATAGAAAAATTGTGACATTGGTTGGCAGTGTCTAAAATGGATTATATTTTGGTTGAAGCCTAATTGAGTACTTTAAGACTTGAAATACCTTGTCAATATTAATTTTGGCTTTAATGTAAATCCTGATACTGGTTATTTATCATATTTGTAAACAACATTTTAAATATAGGCATATTATAAAGAAAGACTCTAAGACCTTTCATATCATGTGTTAACTGTCTGTTGAAGTAAGATTAGTGAATTTATTTGAAAGATTACTATTAACCTCCTTTACTACCAGTCTATCTGCTACATTACCCTTAGAAGGATCAATCTCCCACCCCAGTGAACACTTTACTTCCTACTAAAGGCCTTTCATCCTTGGCTCTCTATTGCTCAATACAGTCTTCTTGGCACAAAGACTCTCTTCTTGATCTACCTGCTACTTTTGTTCTGTATTGATCTTTTGCTATTCTTTCTGGGTTGTTTTTCGGACTCTCTTGCTCACCCATGAGTCTTCCCCTTCCCTCTGTTTCATGCTCCAGCAATATTGAACATTGTATATTTCTCAAAACAATCTGTACTATTTTACTCCTTTCTGGAGCTGTTTATGTTGTTTCTATCTTGAAAACCTTCTTCCTGGTCTTTGCCTTTCAGCTCCAGGCACCTTGCTGGTGGTCCACTGTCAGCTTCTTTGGTTTGGCCTCTTATATAGACCTCTGTCACAGAACTTTGCAAAGCCTTATAGAACGTTTTGTGCTTCTTTTTTGCACATGAAGTTGTAAGCTACTCGTAGCCAAGTTTTAAACTTTATTCTTTCGTGTTCCTCTAAGACATAGCATTCAATAGACACTCAAAACTTGAACCAAAGAAAACCTTTATTGTATTTATTTTAAGCCCACTTTTCTTTATAGACTTCTTATTTTAATGTATTTCACAACTTTGATGGACAGCATTGAAGAAAAACCCCTCAAGTAAATGATAAATGCTTTTTAAAGAATAACAATGTGTTAAAAGGTTATTTTGTTTCTTTAAGTGCACCATCACAATAATGTGTGTATGTGTGTTTATCCAGCAAGTAGATACCTGTTGGACCCATAGAGTTATATTTGAATAATAAAGTTCAAAATCATATTGGTTAGCACATACAAATTCAGGATATATAGCTCAAAGATACTGTTGAATTTGATGAAATCTGTCAACAAAATCAGCTAATTGCTGCTCTTACATGCGTGATAAGTTAAATTATGCCCTAGCAAACTGAAGGCAGTGTTATGCCTTCCAAAAGGCCCAGAGAGAATATTTGGAGAGGTTGGGTCCATCCTCATGGACCCTGGAAAATTACAGAGTGGAATGGCTCCCAGTATGACTGATAAAGGTATACTTCCCTACTTTTATCTTCTGTTGTAGAGATAGTTAGGGATTTAAGGAAATAACAGAAAATAGTGGCTTAAAAAGTTTCAAAACTGAAGGGTGACATTCCATTTCAGACAGAAGAATTTGCTCCTCAAAATAGAAATGTTGAAAGAAAAGGATGTCAATGTTTAAAAAAGTAGTAGAGAAATAGCAGCTGTTTCTTTTACTTTCGATACTCAACAGAAATAGAATTTATTTTGTCTTTGTATTTTACTTCTCCACCATAGATAGAAAACTTACTTTGTGTGTGAAATATTTTGTATTATCGAAACAAATACAGAGTTTTATGCACAATTTAGAGTAATTCACAACTTTTCTTATTTTGATTTTCACTTCTTAGTATACTCAACAGGCAGTTTTAAGTTTTCACTGCATTGAAATCTCACAAACCTCTTCCACACATCACATGGGACTCTTTTGTTTGTTTAACCTTGAATTGTATCTGTCTCAGGAATGAAAATAAGATTGATATTTTCATAGGAAAGTTTGGAAGCCTTTTAATTTGCTTGAAATGGACCGTAATTCAACGTGGAATTTCTTGTCAGATGTATTTTGCCCACACATGTATGGAGTAGTTAAATCGGTAGAGGAGGTGTCTCGGGAGTAATGGTTGTTAAGTTATACGTCTCACTGGTATATCAAGTGATCTTCATATTGTAGCACTGGAAGGGTGGGATTGTTTTTTATTTTCTTGTTTTGTTTTGTTTTGTTTTGTTTTTTGGTCATAGACATAGAAATATATTTAGTGCCCATCAGACAGTGATGAGAGAAACCCAAGCGCAAGCTTGGTTTTCTCAGTATTATAAGATTATGGCAAAACAAACCAATAGAAGCAGAAAATACTCTCACCCCTCTAAGAGATTGAACAACTTTGAGGTCGGAGTGAGGCATAAAGGATTTTGCCAGTATGTTAAAGTCCTACTGTATTATTATTAGCAGCTTTACTTTCCAATCGGAGTTTTTCTGTAGGTACATGGCATAGGATCCATAGAGCGTGAGAGCAGAAGAATAAATTAATCATGGAAGCTCAACCTTACAGTTCTTCTACTTCACCTATTTCATTTTATAGATATGGGCAGTTGTGGTACAAAGAGGTCATGTGATTTGTCAAACATCACCTTTTAAAGTGGCTAGTTAAGATTTTTATTAAAAAGAAAAAAAGGAGCGGCACCTGGGTGGCTCAGTCGGTTAAACGTCTGACTCTTGATTTTGGCCCAGGTCATGATCTCACGGTTCATAAGATCAGTTTGTGAGATTGAATGCTGTGTTGGGCTCTGCACTAAGTGTGGAGGCTGCTTGGGATTCTTTCTCTCCCTCTCTCTCTGACCCTCCCCTACTGGCACAGGCATGCTCCCTCTCTCTCTCTCTCTCTCTCTCTCTCTCTAAATAAATAAATAAATAAATAAATAAATAAATAAATAAATAAATAAATATTTTATAAAAAGAAAAAAGAAATGCACACTTATAAGGCCAGTATTTTGTCACTGTGGCCTTCCAATCTGCTTATAATTGCTCTATTTTTATTTGTACATTGCATCTAAAGCCCAAGTTGTCATATCTCTGTGTTTTGTTTTGTATTGTATTGTGTTATACTCCTTTGAATTATTGCATAAGTCCTTAAAGTTAAAGCTAATAACTATTGGTGGGATGTAGTACTTTTCCACTCATAACCATAGCATGTAGGTGTCCTTTCTAGTTTTCCTGATTTTCTCTATTCTCTTTGGTTGTGCCCCTAGATTTAAGCTCCATAACTCTTCTCCTTTTCAGTACAACATGGCAGACAATTCTGAGACAAAAGACAGAAACTGCAAAAACAAATTTTTATGCTTTGATTGTATCTAAAAGGTTTCTAATAGGGAATATAGGGCTATATTTTGTTTTATAACTTTGTTTTTAAGTTGCTTATTCTAATTTAAAGATGGAAAAATCTTGATTAAAACAAAAGAACCAGGTGTGATTTTCCACATTACATTGACTTTTATCTGGGACTCTCTTAACAATGTAAACCCTATTAAAGGGACGGGCAAATAGGCTGTGTTGTACCTGTCGTCTTGCAGTAAGACTTGCTCCTCTGTTCTGTCCCCTGCACTTGCAGAGAAGTTGGGGCTTTTTGGGTCCTTTCCTTCTTATTCATATTAAGTTCCTTGGAAAAAAATCACTAGTATATTTTAAGATGAAAGAGTTTGGGGGCAAATACCTAAAGGCTGTTCCCATCCTCAGCCTGTGGTTTCTCTTTCCACCTCCTTCATGGCAAAATCAATATTATCTCTCTTTTCAAATTGTTGCTTGCTAAGAGATTTATAATTTTTAAGTCTTTTCTAAAATGAAAAAGCGATACTTTATATTTTTAATTACTAGTGAACTTGAAGCTGAAGGAATCATTAGTTATTAACATTTTATTCTTTATCATTAACCCATTTATATACTTATTCTTTTTTTCAGAGGCTGTATTTCTCTTACTGGTTTAGAAGAGGGGTTTTTTTGTATGGTTTTGTTTTTGTTTTTTTTTATTTATTTTTTAAATCAAAGGATCTTGCTCTTTTAAAGTTGTTAGTTGTTACTGTTTTCACAAGCGTTTGATTACCTTTTGATTGTCTTATGTTTTGAAATATATATTCAATCTAATGAGTATTTTTCCATCTCCTTTGAAACTTAGAAAACTCTTTTTTATCTAGAAGTAGGAAAAGTATTTTACTAGATATTTTGGTTTAATTTTTTAACTGTTAATATTGTGATTCACGAGGAATTTACTAAACAAGTACTTCAGTATTTTTGTTGACTCATTATTCCCCTTTACCACTTTTTGTGAAGTCACCTTTATCTTACACTTTTGTGGTTCACATTTAAATCTTTGTATTACCTCTTAATTTATATTGAATAAAAGTTCATGTTTTTTTTAAAATTTTTGAGTATAGTTGATACATAGTGTTACATGACATTTCAGATGTATAACGTAATGATTAAACTTCTCTATGCTTTATGCTGTGCTCACCACAAGTGTAGTTACCATTTGTCACCATTAACGCTCTTACAGTATCATTGACTATTGTTCCCTACGCTGTGCCTTTTATCTTTTATTCCTGTGACTTCTTCATTCGATAACTGGGAGCCTGTGTCCTCCACTCCCCTTCACCCATTTTGCCCATCCCTTAAACACTTTCCCTCTGGCAGCCGACAGTTTGTTCTCTGTATCTATAGGTCTGATTCTGCTTTTTGTCTGTTTGTTCATTTTGTTTTTTACATTCCACAGATGAGTAAAATCACATGATTTTGTGTTTCTCAGTCTGATATATCTCAGCATAATACCCTCTAGGTCCATCCATGTTGTTGTAAATGACAAGATTACATCCTTTAAAAAAATTTTTTTTAATGTTTATTTTTTTATTTTATTTTTTTTTAATTTTTTTTTCAACGTTTATTTATTTTTGGGACAGAGAGAGACAGAGCATGAACGGGGGAGGGGCAGAGAGAGAGGGAGACACAGAATCGGAAACAGGCTCCAGGCTCTGAGCCATCAGCCCAGAGCCTGACGCGGGGCTCGAACTCACGGACCACGAGATCATGACCTGGCTGAAGTCGGACGCTTAACCGACTGCGCCACCCAGGCTAATGTTTATTTTTTGAGAGACACAGAGACAGAGCGTGAGCAGGGAAGGGGCAGAGAGAGAGGGAGACACAGAATCTGATGCAGCTTCCAGGCTTTGAGCTGTCAGCACAGAGCCTGACACGGGGCTCAAACCCATAAACCTGAGCTGAAGTCAGATGCTTAACTGACTGAGCCACCCAGGTGCACCGAGATCTCATGGCTGTGTAATATTCATGTGTGTGTGTGTGTGTGTGTGTGTGTGTGTGTGTAGACATATATTTTCTGTAGACAGACATTTTCCTTAAGCATTCATCTATCAATGAACATGTAGGTTATTTCCATATCTTGGCTATTTTATTTATTTATTTTAAATTTAGATTTTTATTTTTATTTTAGTATAGTTAGCATACAGTGTTATATTAGTTTCAGGTATACAATATAATGATTCAGCAATTCTATATATTGCTCATTGCTCATCAAGATAAGTGTACTCTTAATCCTCTTCACCTATTTCACTCATTCCCGCCTCCCCTGCCCCCCCAATCAACCTTCCCTCTGATAACCATGAGTTTGTTCTTGATAGTTAACAATCTGTTTTTTAGTTTGTCTCTTTTTTTTCTTTGTTTACTTGTTTTGTTTCTTAAATTCCATACATGAGTGAAATTATACGGTATTTGTCTTTCTCTGATTTATTTTGTTTAGCATTATACTCTCTAGATCTATCCATGTTATCACAAATGGCAAGATTTCATTCTTTTTTTATGGCTGAGTAATATTCCATCATATGTACATATGTGCATATGTGTGTGTTCATCTGTCTATGGACACTTGTGTTACTTTCATAATTTAGCTATTGTAAATAATGCTGCAGTAAATGTACAGAAGCATGTTGTCTTTTCAAATTCGTGTTTTTGTGTCCTTTGGGTAAATATGTAGTATTGGAATTATTGGGCCATTTGATATTTCTACTTTTAAATTTTGAGGAACCTCCATACTGTTTTCCACAGTGGCTGCACCAATTTATATTCCCACCAACAGTGCATGAAGGTTCCTTTTGTTAAATGTGATTTAAGCATTAGAACATGTCAGAATGTTGTCGGATTTAAGTTGCATGCTCTCTGAAATTATTGTAGAAAAGAAGCTTTAAATATATTACTTATATTAAAGCAGATCTAATAAGTTATGATTCTATGTGAGGAGAAATTATGCATTAATAATATTTACCATTTATCAAGTGATATATATCTGGCATTCTACCAAGAATTTTAACTAATATGATTTCATTTAATCCTTTTAACACACCTTTGAATGACACATTCTCATCTCCTTTTCAGAGTAAAGAAACTGAGACCCCAAAGTGTAAAGTAGCTTGATACTCACCTAGCTAATAACTGATAGGGTCACAATCTGACTTTGGTCAGATCTGGCCAAAGTCCACCTTTCAAGAAAGCATTCTCAAATAGAGAAATTATGCTTTTTGCCATATATGGTAATAGATGTGAATCTATAGGGGTCAGATAGCAAGAACCTTCCCAACTTGCATCCATTTTTTGAAAAATGAGCTTAGGAACAGTGATTTTCAAAGTATAGAGATAAGTCAATGAAATCAGTGATATGAGGAGCCTTTTATTATTTGGGATTAGCATTGAGGATACCAAAGTTGTAGGAAAGACAAATAATCTTATAGTTTTAAATCAGTTTGGAAGCAGCTAAAAAAGTCTTTTAACTTCTTCAAATGTTAGTATTTCTAATGGTTTTATTATTTTATTCCATCGCAAGCCAATTTATACTTCAGCTGTCCATCATATGCTGAAGACATAGCACTATTCCCTCCCTCACATACCTGCTCATGACCTTAGCAGGCAAAATGGCAAGGAGCCGCCAGTTCAGCAGGAAGCGACTGTTCCATCCGGGCTCCTGTTTCCTTAACTATAAGCTTCGTTCAGGGGAGAAATGAGTCTACCTAACTGGCATCCTTTGCTATCATCGCTATTTTAAGTTGCTCAGTTAAGAGACTCACAGTTGTTGCTGTGGTATAAAGCTTTGGTATTTATTTATTTTTTTTTTTTTTTCAACGTTTATTTTATTTTTGGGACAGAGAGAGACAGAGCATGAACAGGGGAGGGGCAGAGAGAGAGGGAGACACAGAATCGGAAACAGGCTCCAGGCTCTGAGCCATCAGCCCAGAGCCCGACGCGGGGCTCGAACTCACGGAGCGTGAGATCGTGACCTGGCTGAAGTCGGACGCTTAACCGACTGCGCCACCCAGGCGCCCCAAAGCTTTGGTATTTAAAGCAGGAAAGGAAATTCTAGATATTTGGCATCATTAGAACTTTGTGCTTGTATACTAAATGATTACCTGGATTGATGTAAAAGAGTATAGTTTACTTTCCTATGGATGGACATACCTCATACATATGGTTTGTGTTTATAGATGTTTGTGTATGTCAATCCATACATAAAAGTTTATACAAAGACATCACTTGAAATCTTAATTGTTTATTATACATTTGGCAACCATGAAGTAATTTGTTTTGTTTTCCTCTTTAACCCAAGGCAAACAATTTTGCCTAACAATGATATAGGATTTTTTTTTTTTTTTTTTTTTTTTTTTGCCTTGGATTACTCTGTCCTTTTGTTGATACATTGGTATGTCTGTGGTCAGATACACACTAAACTTCATTGGGATTCTGTTTATAGCCCTGTCTGGGAACAGTTGAAAGTAAATTAATTGTATTATTTCTTGGAAAATTATGCATGAGTTAGTATTTGTATTAATGAATAGTGTTAAAAAATTTAAATAGGTCATTCATATTATCCCTCCTTTTTTCAATAATTTTTCTGCTTTTACTATAAAGATGGTTAGAACTGCACATTGTATAGTTGGAACATAATTCCATATATAATTTCATACTTTAATTCCCCAGATAAATATTTGCTCTTTTTGTATGTAAAATTGACTTCACTAGGAGTCTCCCTTTTACATTTCATTACTCTCTATGCCAGTTTCAACTTCACCAGTAAATTTGTCATCATTCACAGTGGTAGTTTAGCTTACTAACCTTGAAATTTATTTCTGTGTTTATTGTCAGAGGCTTGTTGGCAAATCGAACTCAACAATAATAGAGAAGGAAAGCATGATGACCTAGGACACACTGTTCTACTGAAATGATCTACGGTTCTTTGAATGTGTCAATTTTTTTTAATTTGTTTTAAACTAGCCAACATACAATGCATATAGCCTTTTGAGTTACTCATTAATACTCTACATGTAATATATTAAAATTATTATTGGTGGAAATAGACAATTATTTAGAATGATTTTTTTTTTTTGTACTGTTGTAGTCTAAAGCAGACTAGTACGGCTTCTAAAGCACAATGTGAGCTTAAAATAAGTCTGCTGAAACCGTGTATTCTTAAGTAAGGGAGCTGGTTTTGTGATCATTTTGAAGCTGTCCTTATACTATATGGTCCCTCTAGTATAAAATAAATTTGATATTTATACTAACATGATTTCAATTTCTTAATAGTCCAAAGTGCATATGATCTGTCCAGAGGTTGAAAATCAATTTTTAAAATTTTGGTTACATTTTAATAACCAAACATTTAATAACCAAATATGTTTATATGTTAACATATGGTATATGTTTCTGTTTATTAACTATATATTATCAGTGGCATTAATTAGTGCTTTTAGAGACATAGAATTTACCATCGAACATTTGTCTACAAACCCTATAAGGCATGTGGAACGCACAGATGGCCAATCGTCCTTTGTGCCTCTATCCCATACTTACTGAAAGGTTGCTCATTTCTACATGGGGGGCAGTTCAAACAGGCCGACCTGGGATGACCTGGTGGCCAGCACAGAATCATCATACAGCCAGGAGTCAATCATGCAGTCGGTCCCCTCTCTGCTTCCCTCCTTGTCCCGCCACCCAACCCTCCACCCTCACCCCTTGTTACCATTTTCCCACTCTTTTTTCTCCCCTCTCCTCTTCCTTTGTTTCCTCGTTATTTTTTATCTTGTTCATAAGTGTCTATTGCATTTCAGCCAGTTAGCCATCTATCTATACCAAGATGTTACTGGTTTTTCTTTAAACTTCAACAGTTTCTTCATCTGTGGTCTTTCGTCTGTCACTCAATTATGTCAGAAAACTCCTTTTTTTTGGTGCAATGTCAAGGAAATATTTTCTAGTCTTAACAGCAATATTAAATGCTGGGAAGTAAGAGAAACTTCCATCATAAAATGTCAAAGTGCAGTCAGTATGTTTCACAATTTCTGTAAAGTCTCATTCTCTCAATTTATAACCAATGGTAACTTGGTCAATATTGTACGTTGGATATTTGTACATATGATAACAGTCTTATTTAACCTTGTTATTAAACCTTATTTAACCATAACTCTGTGAGATGGTTTTTATTATCCTTGTTTTAACTATGAGGAAATGGAAATTCAGAGAAGTTAAATAAGCATGCCTAAGATTACACAGCTTGGAAAGTAGGAGATGTGTGACTGGAACCCAGCTCTTTCTGACTCTGAACATCTTATGACATAGTGTATGACTTTCTTTTAAAATAGGTAATTTCTGGGGCACCTAGGTGACTTCGTCAATTAAGCATCTGATTCTTAATTTCAGCTCGGGTCATGATCTCACAGTTTGTGGGATCGAGTCCCACCATCAGGCTCTGCACTGAGCATGGAGTTAGCTTGGGATTCCCTCTCTTCCTCTCTCTCTGCCCCTCCTCTGTGCACATGCTCTCATTCTCTCTCTGTCAAAATAGGTAACTTCGGTTTTCTACTCCTACAGTTTTCTAGAAGTTGGAGAAGTAGCACAGCAGTACAAGCTGTTCCCCAATGTGACAGCAGTCCAGACCAGGCAAGGCTCTGTTGATATTTACAAACCAAAAGATTAAATCTTAATTTTAATATATTATTCTCATTTCCTTCACATGTCTCTTACTTTTGTAATTCTATCAAAGTTTCTTTCTTTTTTTTTTTAAATTTTTTTTTCAATGTTTTTTATTTATTTTTGGGACAGAGAGAGACAGAGCATGAACGGGGGAGGGGCAGAGAGAGAGGGAGACACAGAATCGGAAACAGGCTCCAGGCTCTGAGCCATCAGCCCAGAGCCCGACGCGGGGCTCGAACTCACGGACCGCGAGATCGTAACCTGGCTGAAGTCGGACCCTTAACCGACTGCGCCACCCAGGCGCCCCAAAGTTTCTTTCTGCAAAGAGACAACCAAACAACAAAACAAATACTTAGGAAAATACGTTCTTCCAAATAAACCCATGTTGTGCTCCAAAATGTTTTTGAGGCTGGTTACATCTTCAGCTGTAACCTATACACTCTTTGATTTCAGTTTGACTCTAACAGACTTTCTCATTAGTTATAAATCACATTGGGATGGCATGAAGTTTTAGATCACACTCTTACAAAAATAGGTATTTTCATATTGTTTGGAGATGAGTTACTTGTAGAGTAACTTCTTACCTTTGTCTTGCCTGCTTGCTTCTCAGGAGCTTTCTTAGAAACTATGTGAGGCAGGAAATGGCACTTAAACAAATACATTTTATTTTTAGTCAAGTTAAGGATTCTGGTTTTTTTTTTTTTAAAGAAGAAATGGAAGAAATAAAAACTGTAGATCAAACTGACCTTTGGGAATTATCTGTTGATTTTTTCCACGACTCTCTTAGCCCCATATTTGTAAGATATAATTTAAGGTTATAATAAATTTTACATATTAAAAACATTTCCACACCCAGTGTTTCTTTTGACGTTTGCTCCCTCAGATGCTTTGAAGCAAGTATATGCATTTTATGAATGGAGACATTAATAATATGTGAGGGTGAGTTGAAGACCCAGACTGAAAAGGCGAGTATTTTGACCTTATCAGAGTAGTTATTAAACTTGATTAGCTTATAGCATATGAAAATGTGAAGAAATAAACATAACATTATGTGATAACCCATCCCAGACATCAATGCGGAGCAGGTGCAGGTCATTTAAGGAAAAAAAAATTATGAGAGTGTTAATACTGAGAAAATGTTATCAAGTTAATTAAGTTGTTGCCAAGATTGAGAAAAGAATTTAATATGATTTTAGTGGCAGAGCACCTGTAGTGAGCTTGTGGTGTTATGTGGGAATCTAGTTGAGAACCACTGAATTATCACACAAAAAAGCTCTCAATCAGTATAGAGTGTAATAGTAATATTTTCCTAAAGGTTTTCATAAGCTGTGTTGGTATGTCAATAAAGGGTTTATAAGGAACACAGACCAGTTTAAATAAACTACTGAATGTTGTCTCACACCGTATGGGGTAAAGTGATGACAGCATGACTATGGAGAGTTATGTAAACTATGAGAAAGTCATAAAAATTTGAGTGGAGTGAATTGATCAAATTGGTTTTATTTTCCCTGGACTCTCTCTGTTTCTTCCATCTCTCATCATCTGTAATGATAGACTGTAGGCTTCAGCTTCTTAATGCCTCCATACATGACACACACCACCAGCCATCGATCCTCTCTTCCTTTGAGTCTCAGTGAGCCATGAATCCTAGCTGCCAACATAATCTGCGATAAGCTGTCCATATGGAAAATTAAAATTGATCCCTACTCCCCTCATTTCATAAACAGAAACAAATTCTGTGTGGAAGAAAGACTCAACTGTGAGAAACAATACTTTAAAATATTTGGAAACGGATATGTTTTTTATCTTACAGTAAGACGGGAATTTCTTTGACTTGGTATAAACAGAGCAAACCGTAGAGAAGATTAATAAATTCAACAGCATTAAACTCAAAAGAAGACGTGTTAATCAAAGGACACTGTAAAAGAGTAAGAAAGGCTGAAAATTGGTTTAGTGCATAGCATATATTAAAGATCCTGCGAATCAATAAGAGAAATAAAATCAGCCAGTATAAACATGAACAGGAGTTAAAATCCAAATAAACATGAAAATTTGCTGAGCCTCCTTAATAATTAGGGAAATATAAGTTAAAGCTAGAGTAATATTTTATGGCCACCGTGTTGTTAAAAATATAGAAGTCTGAAATATCCTAAACAGTGTGGATATGAAGCAACAGGAATGCTCATACATTGTAATGGGAATGTGAGTTGGTACAGTAAATTGGGAAGTTGGAATTGAACCAAGTACACTCTTTTGCTCAGCACCTACAAGTATGCCCTAGACAAAGTCTTGCTTGTATGCCTCGGGAAATAGGTACAAGACTTCGTACTGTAGCCTTGTAGAGAAAACAAACAAATAGCATAATAGCAAAAACATAGAAACAAATCTGGAAACAACCCAACAGAGAGCAGACTGGATAATTTAGGCATTATTTGTGTATAGTAGAATTACCGTAATAATGAAAATGAGTGCATCTCACCCTACCTGCCTGAATCCCCAAATCATAATGTTGAACGAAAAAAAAAGCAAGTCACAAATTGCAAAGAGCATGATTTCAATTATGTAAACTTTGATCAGAGGCAAAACTAATATATTTTTGTGGAATCCTTATTTATGTGATCAAGCTATAGGAAAACCAAGGGGAAATATTTTTTTTAAGTTTATTTACTTTGAAAGAGCAAGAGTGAGAGTGAGCATGTGTGAGGGAGAGAGAGAGAGGGGGAGAGGGAGAGAGAGAGAGAGAGAGAGAGAGAATGAATACCAAGGCGGAAGATTAAAACAAAATTGAGGATGTTGAGTGTTTCTAGTTGGAGGGAAGGAGTTGGGTTCAGGAAGGAGCCCAGAGAGCTCGGGTGATATATAAGTGGATAAGTGGATGATCATTAAAAATATTAAAAGTATCATTATTAACAATTATGTATATTATTATTTTTCATTGCATACGCTGTACCTTCTATCCCTGTGACTTACTCATTCTATGAGTGGAAGCCTGTATTTCCCACTCCCCTTCACCAATTTGCCCATCCCCAGCTCCCCTCCCCTCTGGAAACTGTCAGTTCTCTGTGTTTATGGTTCTGTTTCTGCTATTTGTTCTGTTTTTCAGATTCCACATATAAGTGAAGTCATATGGTATTTGTCTTTCTCTTATTACATTTAAATAATACCTTCTAGGTCCATTTGTATTGTTGCAAATGGCAAGTTCTCTTTCTTTTTTATGGCTGAATAATGTGCCATTGTATGTGTGTGTGTGTGTATGTACATATATGTGTATATATATATATATGTATATATATATCACATCTTTATTTGTTCATCTATCTCTGGACACGTGTTGCTTTCATATCTTGGTTATTATAAATAATGCTGCAATAAGCATAGGAGTGCATATATATATTTTTGAATTAGTATTTTCATTTTGTTTGAGTAAACACCCAGTAGTGTCATTTCTGTATATTTTATTGTATGGTAGGTAGTGTGGTTTTTAATTTTTTGAGGAACCTCCATACGGTTTTCATAGTGGCTGTACCAATTTGCATTCCCACCGACAGTGCATGAAGGTTCTTTTTTCTTCACATCCTTGCCAACACTTGCTATTTCTTGTCTTTTTGATTCTAGCCATTCTGACAGATGTGAGGTGATAGCTCCTGGTTTTGATTTGCATTTCCCTGATGCTTAGTGATGTTGAATATCTTTTCATGTGTCTTTTGGCTATATGTACACCTTCTTTAGAAAAATGTCTGTTCAGGTCCTCTGCCCAGTTTTTAGTCAGATTGTTTGGGGTATGTATGTATGTATGTATGTATGTGTTGAGTTGTACAAGTTCTTACATGTTGTGGCTGTTAACCCATTTTTAGATATATTTTTTGCAAATATCATCTCCCATTCAGTAGGTTGCCTTTTTGTTTTGTTGATGGTTTCCTTCACTGTGAAAAAGGTTTTTATTTTGGTGTAGTCCCCATAGTTTATTTTTGCTTTTGTCTCCCTTGCCTGAGGAGACATATCAGTGACAGGACTTTGAATCCCCCTCTCAGGTTTCTTTCTTCCCATAGTATTACTGGAATTCCACAGGGGTTCCCACATTTGTTTACACACAGAACAGGCTGCCTCTGTGAGCCAACACTCCGGCTTTCTCCATGGCTGCCTTTTCTGAATCCAGGCTGCCATTCTCTGGGACCACCATTATCTTTAGCGCCTTCCCACTCCCAGCTGATATAGGCCCCTTCAGTTGGAAGGTGTTACTCCCAATCATTGCTGTTTATCAGTATGCTCCAGATATTTTTGTTCATTCATAAAGGTGATCTGTCCCTGACCTCTGGCATTTCCTCCTCTCCAGACTGATTGTCTGCTTGTTCTAGACCCACCAGTCCTCATTACTGCTGGGTCCCTGACAGTGTACTACACTCTTCTGCAAATCGAGAAGAGGGATAACTGCCTTCCTGCTGTTAATTGTTAATTGCTCGTGTTCTAAGGACATACAGCATGTCTGCTTGGGCCCTAAGGTATTACAGGTCTTAAGGAATCATGTTTTCCGGTTTTCCCTCTATGCTAGTGGCATGCCCATGGATTACTAGGGGTTGCATTCACATGCATCCAGTTATAACCAGTTCTCCTCCGAATCTCTGGTCTTCTTGCCAAGTCTAACTTGCCACCTCATTCTTTCCCTACCAATCCATTCTCTCTTAAAGGTCATGAAAATTTGCTTTTAAAAATTCTGCAGTTCTGTTTTAGCTTCAGCCCTGAGATCAACCAATCAATTATTCTCATCTTTCCTTCTTCCCATCCCCCCTTCTCTTTCTCATACACGGATATCATACAACTGTAGATTTGCAGGCATTCAGGCACACTTACACATAACAGGAATCTTTCTGTGGATTGGGTTTGTACTATTTCTGAGGTGGTTCCTCAGGCCCCAGGAAAGTCTGCTGGTGTACTGTATAGCTGGAGAGAATCGGTGGCCCTAACCTATGTGTACCCACATGTGTCAGCATCTAAACTGAACCCAGCCCCGATCTTATTAAATAGCAACAGTAACTGCAGAAAGCCTCAGTAAGGGTAAATACAATGTATACATTATTGAATTTAAATTTCATTAAAATCTATGAGGTAGGTTTTGCATCTCCATTGTATGGGTGATGAAACTGAGGCTCAGATTGCATAAATAACCAAAATACACATAGATGGTAACAAGTAGAGCTCTGCCACAAAATAGGGCCACCTGATTTGAAAGCCTGTGCTCTTATCACTAAATTAGATAGAATGTTTCATAACACAGATTAATTTCACTACCTTCTTTAAAATATGATTTCAGAAACAGCTTCTTATTCTGAACATATCACTGACATAATTATGTATTTTTTTGCAAAAATATAATTGGTTGAAAATAATGGCTTTGTGGTGTAATTTATTTTAATGAGAAATGTTCAATTTTTAAAAAATTTTTGTTAATGCTTATTTATTTTTGAGACAGAGAGAGACAGAGCATGAACGGGGGAGGGTCAGAGAGAGAGGGAGACACAGAATCGGAAACAGGCTCCAGGCTCTGAGCTGTCAGCACAGAGCCCGACGCGGGGCTTGAACTCAATGGACCGCAAGATCATGACCTGAGCCGAAGTCGGATGCTTAACTGACTGAGCCACCCAGGCGCCCCGAGAAATGTTTAATTTGATGATACTCTACTGAGTTTGATAGTACTATATACCTGAGAATCCATCCTGTAGAAATTGGATATCTTGTCTGCTAAACTGGAATCCTCAGAGGCTGAGGCTGTAGTCTTTCCCTGACCAGTAAAATCTCTTTAGTTAACGTTGAATTACTTTGTCATCAAGAAGAGTGTTAGGTTTTCGTGAAATATTGTGATTAAGTGCAATATTTCCATAATTTCTCCCCCTGAATTGTAAGTTGGATATGCCTCTGGATAATAAGTAGTTTTATTTTTTGAGTGTGGATTGTTTTGTAGATTGATTTGGGGAATAATGAGACTGTTCAGGATTCTATGAGAAGAAAGATGAATCTTTATTGTCACATTGTAATAGAAAAAAAGAAATCACCTGGATGTTTATCCACAGTAGAATATATAAATAACTATATACATAAATAACTGAATAGTTATGCAGTGAAATGAATGTATTAAATGAACTTGAGCTGGGTTTATCAACATGGGTTAATCGTTAAAACATTGAACACAAGTTAGTGATGGACACACGAATATACAATATTTATAGAAAATGTGTAAAAATTCTATAAAATGGTATATGTGGCTTGTGGGGACACACACACACACACACACACACACACACACACACACATTAAAGTATACCTGACAGTGATAAATAGCACATTTGGGGTAGTGATCATCTATAAAAGTAGGAGCAGGGCAATTCTGTTGGGATTGGATGCATGGGAGTTGTATCAATAATGTTTGCTTCCTTAATCTTGATGATATCTATGTGGTGCTCATTACATGTTCTCTGTCCTTTTGGCATTACTGAAATATTTAATCATAAAAACCTGAGAAAGTAAAATTTTGACTTTGGGATAGTACAGAGAAATCAATGTGCTCCTCAGAAAAGGTGTTGATGGGGCACTTAGTTTTTTAAAAATAACTCTATTTTTTTATTTTGTGAAAAAAATGTAATAGAAGACAAAAGTAGGAAGAAGAGAAAAAATGTGGGTCACGTGCTTTTCCCTTTCTATTATACTCCATTATGCTGCTGCATACTCCACAAATGGCTTCTGAAATGTCATATTTTCTCAGTTCCCTGAAGCCAACGTCAGTGTATTATTAGCTTTTTGGAGAAGGAGAAGGAGAAGGAGAAGGAGAAATTCTACTACATTAAAAATACATATATGCATTACAATGATATATATGCATTTTAAGATTCCAGTAGATGTAATACATTAATATTACATATGTGTATGAATATAAATTAACAGAGAATAAATTATCTTTTCCCAAACTCTTGCTGAAACCATTGCTACCTACCCAATAAAACTTGAATTTGCAACAAACCTTCATATCACAGTGGAACCAAGCTCATTTTGCTCGTCTTCATTAAGTTAGTATGGGTTTTTAAAAAAATCGTTTGTCAGCTAGCATACTATTTGATTGAAAGCTGTCTAGACTGCTGTTTTAGTGAAGTATGTATTTAGTTATGTGTCAGATTTTTCCTCTGTGACCTAATTACTTGAATATTCCCAAACAGTCCAGCTTTTGTACAAGAACACATTGTTATACTTGTAGTTTTAGTTGCTATTGTTGACAACTGCATTTTCTTTCATTTTAAGGTGAATTTTCTTTCACATATTACTGTTTATTTTATAAAGCATATACGTATGTTTAATGAGGTAGAGTTTCTTCTTCCCAAAGGAGAGCATATAGTAGATTGAAGTTGACTTCATGGAATTGAAAAAAATATGATACTTAAGAAGCATTCATAGAGTATGTGGCCGGTTCAAGCATCAGTTTCCAGGAGAATCCTGTTCTGTACTTAGATAATTTAATGAGGGAGGTTTAGTAGTTTGATAATGATGGGCTCTGAAGTTAGAGAGCCTGAGCTCTGAGCCTGTCTTCACCTCCAAGGAACTGTATGAACTGTAACAAATTTGTTAACCTTCTGGGTCTTCAATTTCCTCATTTTTCAAGTGGGATTTTTCACTTGTGAGGAGTCCCTCTCTCAGTATGGAGAATGGGTGAACTAGAGCTGAGCAGCCTAGTCACAGGGAAGGTGTAATATAGCTGACTGAGATCTGATGAGGATTGAGACCTAATGAACTTAAGACAGAGGCACAGGGCTGGGAAATGGGGGCAACTTTTTAAGACAAAAAATGTAAATCAAACAGGTTTGAGGGGCAGAGAGAAGGAATGGTGATAGCTATTTTCATGTTGGCTTACCTGGCCAAATGGATGGATACTGGAACAGTTTATCAAAATAGAAAATGTAGGAAGACCGCTTTAGAGGAAGGATGGGTATGTTACATCTCCATGCATAAGTGTAGTCATGTCAGACCAAGAAATTCTCCTCAACTTTCTTCTTTCTTTAAAAAAAATTTTTTTTAACATTTATTTATTTTTGAGAGAGACACAGCATGAGCTGAGGAGGGCAGAGAGAGAGGGAGACACAGAATCTGAAGCAGGCTCCAGGCTCTGAGCTGTTAGCACAGAGAATTCAGCATGGGCTTGAACCCCCGAACCAATAAGATCATCACCTTAGCCGAAGTCGGATGCTTAACCGACTGAACCACCTAGGCGTCCCTTTTTCCTTTTTTTTTTTTTTTTTTTTTTCTAAACTCCTCAACTTTCTTAGAGCTACTGCTCTGTAGCTGTCTCTCCGGATCCATCACTACTGATAACTGTTGACATACATTCCAGTGGATGTTTGTTCATTGGTGTTTTTTCTGCTCCTGCTGGAGTAGGTCCTTGCTTGCCCTGAAGTGGTACCCATTCTGTTCCATCCTCAGTATCCAATATATTGAAACCAGTTCTGTTTAACAACTAACTCCATCAGCTAGGACCTGATTTTGATGATTTTCCCCTTTCTTTTTAGTGTCTTGGTGTCCTTTGCTCTCAGAATCATCCCAGTTTATGTAAAACAAATCCAATATCTTGAATTTCAAAGAGAATGGGCTCGGGGGTCTCAGCTCCACAGAAACTGCTTGGTCATGTGAATAGTCTTTTGACTCCTTTCTTAGACCAGCTCTAATCTCCAGGAAATTGGGGTAATCTAATTAGGCAACCAAGAGTTCTAGAACCATTTAATTCAGAGCAATGGTGTACCTTTACCTTAAATGTCTTATGGTAAGAAAAGCACTCAATGTTCAGTGATAGCTTAAGGAAGATTTATTCCAGATGAGCTTTGGTGCCCACATAGATCAAAGCCATGTTAGGTTTATTACATATTATGTGATAGAAGTGCTAGAGTCACCCTCATCAGGCATCAGGACATAGTATGTATGTTCAGTTTCTCATATTCTGGATATATGCTTTCTGTCTTTTAGGAATTACATTTGGATGCAAGTAACAGAAACTAGAATTAATGGCAGAACAAGAGAAGTGTATGTATTTTTTTCATATAAAGAAGTGCAGAGGTAGGCAATCCAGGGAGGGCATAGCAGTTCCATAGACATCAGGTTTCTAGTCTCTTTTTGATTTTCTGCCCCACTAACCTACATTGTGACTTCAAAGACACGTCATGGTTTTTGGTGGCTAGTATTGTTCTAGCTGTCACGTCCAATTTCTAGGCAGCAGGAGAAAGGGACAGATCATATGGACAAATCTCCTAGTCAGGTACCTTCTTGTAAGTAGCAATTCACGATATCTCATCTCTGGTTACATTTCACGACTAGCTTTTAATCAGATGACCACATCATGGTTTTTTAGCTGGATATATTGCTGCCCTGAGAAACCAGGATTCTGTTGCCACAAGAAGGGAAGATTGGATAATGGGTGATGACTAGCCTTCTTTGCCTCATGTACTACATAAGATGTTAAGATACTGATCAAAGTATTTCATAAATAAGTAGAACAATGAACATTGCTCTTTAGTCAAAGATTTTTCAGTGCAGTTACCCCACTCTAAATGGCCCTGATGGAGACCTTTAATGTTTTCTAACCATTTAAAAATGAAAACAAAAACAAAAACCCTGCCATTTTGTTATTCTCATAGCAAATTAAGATGCATGGCTTCATGAGAAATTTAATAATTACTCCCAGGAATATGTTAGACAATTGAGGAACTTACGGATTTGACTAAAGAAGTCTGTGTCTGGATATACAAATATATCTAGAACATTAGGTCTGTCGGAGGAAAGGTATATTTTAGACAAAAGGAGAAAGTGAGGCAGTAATTTGTCTAAGGTCACAAGTGAATAACCTGAATTATTTCAATAATTTACAGTATTATTAATTCAAAGGAAATGGATTCTTGATATATTTGAGTCATTCCTAGTCTTAAGCATAACTATTTGACAGAGCCTCTAGGTACTTTGATATGACTGTACCTATGCTGCTTCTAATTAGTATTGATTTTGAATTAATATTATCCCAGGACAGTTATTTTTGGTGCTTTTCCAGCTGTGTAAATACCCTTATTGCATAAACAGACTAAATTTAATCACAGAATTTACCGTGCTGGCAGTATTTACAACTTCATTGTGGACCCAATGTCTTAAACATCTGTCCTTCATTTACTATATCTTAAATATAAACTTTTATAACACACGCCAAATTATAAGTATTTATGCAAAGACACCATAGCATAATAGTGCTTGGAAGAAGGAGCAAATTTCTGAGAAAAAAGTTTAAAAATTAACACAGTTTGGGTTTGTTAATGGTGTCTGTCTCCCACAAAAACAAAGGGGAGCCCATCAGAAATAAGTAAGAAAGCATTTTTAAAAGACCTCCTGGAAGGTTAAACTTTATCATAATATCAAAAATGTTGAAGTTAGTTTTTTTAAGGGGGAGATTTATGTTGTTTTTAAGTGCCTTTGTCTTGATTTAAAAATGATGCAACATTTTCATTAAATAACAAGTTCTTTAACTGGGAAAACATTGTGTGGTCTTTAAGGTAAATTAAGAGGATGTACAAAATAGAGAAACAGATTTAGTAAATCTATGACTTTCAAAAGTTATTTTTCCCACCAAACAGTATCTCTCCACCAAACTCTGTATCTCTCCAATTTGATTATGTAAAAGTCGTAGTGTTTTTATAGTTAATTCTTTAGTTTGAGCCCTGCAAGGCTAGTTCCTCGTGTATTTCCTCCAACTGATTTAATTTTGGATAAAATTATTTTTATCTGATTTTCCTTTGAGAAAATATGGATATTTGCTTCCTTGGCTGACTTACAGGTCCCGGGGTTGGGGGGGGAGGGTACTAAAGGACCCACGTGAATAGGCTTCACAAGTAAGACCGCCGCCCCATGCAGAGATGCCTCCCAGGCTAGTATTTGTGTTCTGGAAGAGGCTGACTGGGAAAACAGGTATGGAGACTCCTCTGCTCCTTAGGATTTACAGATTGGTTTCCCCTATAATATACATGGGAGCGAACAGTGTTCTGAAAGACGAAGAAAATTTTTAAAAATGTAGACTTCTGGAACAGTACCGCTGACACATGAGGAGAAAAGAAAGTAGTGAGGGTAAAGAAGTGAGGAACTACAAAAAACATTGTGTGAAGTTATCTCATCTGTTTTACCTGTTATTTGATTGTCTAAAACTAGCATTTTATTGTGCTGTTTATATATTTGCTTTATGTATGTATGTATTCTCTTTCCTAATGAGATTATAGTTGTTGTTTTTTTGTTTGTTTGTTTGTTTGTTTTTATGGAAACTACTATCCTTTACTCTTTTGGACTCTCCTGTAGCCTCTGGCATCATGTGAGACACTGTAAGCCTGAAGATATTTAACTGGATATGAGTGGCAAGTCTGATAAGTAGTGGTTCCTTCATGCAGTGTTTTGAGGATTATGAGGCTGTGTCTGTGTCAGGAGAAGAAAAACTAGAGTGATAAATTAGGCCGGGGTCTCTGTTTTATATATTGCTATATATCTGGAGCTTAGAATGGTGCTTGACAGGTTGGGAGTACTAAATAAATATTTTTTCAGTGAATGAGTAAATCATTCTGCAATACTTGAGAGAGCAAGTAAGAATGGAAGTGTATTTGCTATTCTGTTACTAAATTAACTCTAAAATCTCTTCTAATTCTAATCTGTGATTAGTATTAATATTTGTAAATTTAGCAGATATTATATTGGAATCTAAATTCAGAAGCTGCACTATCTTATAATTGTAGAATCTATGCAAGAGATGTACAGTCAAACCTGTTAATAATAATTAACTTAATAAAAATAGGGGTTCAACTACCCTGATTTAAGAAACAATGAAAAAAACCTCACCTATATTAACTTGACAAGTCTGTGTAAAGTTTAATATTATGCTAAACTCCTATTAATATTCAATTAGTTAATTGAGTGGCGTTCCTCTTCAATTTATATTTCAGTTTATATAGAGTGAAAGTTAATTAACCTGGCTCTGGAATAGGTGTGGGGATGATTGAATTCTGTTTGATGGTAAGGGTAAGATCATACTGGACCATTTATCTGATTATCTGATTTTATCATCATGACATCGAAATTCTAAAAGGGATTTTATACCTCTTTAAACTCAATCTTTCATATAAAATGGATTCCTGGAAAGTAGGTGATAAGAATTGTAGATTTTTACCACCAGGTTTAATCAATATTCAGATCTCCTGGTTTCATATTGATGCCTTTTTGAAATGTTAGTATTTCCCAGTGATTTTCCCCCTCAATATTAGTGAAAGAAGAGACTCTGCCAAGAACAAAATGATTCTGTACTACATGGAGTATCATCCACAAGGGCATGGGGTGGGGTGGGAGTGGGAGGATGTTCGTTTGACCCAATGGGCTTCTTGATACATGAGGCGAAGGAGCAGGGAGAATAATGGTCCTCAACGTATGCCCCAAGGACCCTTGGGAGGTCTCTAAGAAACTATTGGACATTTGCACATTCAAAACTGTTTTATAATAATACTAAGACATTATTTGTCTTTTTTGCTGTGCTGACATTTGCTTTAGTGGTTCAAAAGACAATAGTAGGGAAAACGGCTGGTACCTTAGCACCAACCAAAGGTGGTGGCAACAGGCATTTTACCATTGTGTTCTCCATTGTCACATCCTTGAAGTAAAAAAGAAAAGTGAACATTTAACTTAAAAATGTCCTTGATAAAAAGGTAAAAAAAATCCATTTATTAAATCTCAACCCTTGTGTACATGCCTTTTCAATATTCTGTGTGATGAAATGGAAGTATGCTCTGTGCCTGCCATCGCGCACTGAAGGGCAGTGGTTTTACTCAGGAGTTGTTGCTAAATGAGTTCCTTTTTGATGGGTCAGTATCTTTAATTGAAAGAGTGACCAACAAACTATGACAATTCAGATTTGGACATTTGGTGGAAAATTTTTTTGAAAAGAAAGTGAGCCTGTTGAGGACAATAATGGACAGTATTTGAGCTGCTGATAAAATATGAACTTTTAAGTAAAAATTCAAATAAAAACTTAAATTTTGGAAACCTTGTGATTGCTGCCATGAGCCTTGAGAGTATCCAACTATTGAAAAGCTTTTTTCATGACACTGGTGTGGATATTAGCAGATGTGATTTTTTTTTTTTGTCATTTCGTAAGGAAATGTGTTAACATTTCAAACTCTGTGGGGGTCCATGAACTGATATTTATATTTTCCAAATGATTAATGCATGATTTTATACAATTATATATGGATAAAAGATCTAGTCAAAGTAAAAGGTAGTAAAATGTATTTTAATGTAACAGAATACAAATATTTCATTGTTATGGTTCAGATTCTACATTGCAGCGAAACTTAAGAAACTACTACATGTTGGGGCGCCTGCGTGGCTCAGTTAAGTGTCCAACTTTGGTTCAAGTCAAGATCTTGTGTTTTGTGGGTTAGAGCCCCACATGGGGATCTCTGCTGTCAGCCCAGAGCCCTTATCCAATCATTTGCCTCCCTCTCTCTCTGCCCCTCCCCCATGTGCGCCCATGGGTGCACTCTTAAAAAAACCTACTACATGTTGAGTTTTGGTGTAGTACTAAGGAAGACTTATATCCACGTTATCTGAAAAGGCTATTAAAGTATTTCCCCCTTTTCCTTTCTCTTTGTCTGTGGGAGACAGGAATGCCTTCACATACTTCAAACGAAATAACATACCATAATATATTGAATGCAGAGGCAAAGTTGAGAATCTGATTTTCCTTTAAGCTAGATACTTACCACCAAATTATTTTTATTTGAAGAAACATGATTTCCATTAAAGCTATTTTTGTGTTACAGTAACACATAGTGGATTTATTAATATTATTCTTAAATGAATATACATCTCATTAAAAATTTTTTTTTGAGAGAGCACGCTTGTGCTCAAGTGGGGAGGGGCAGACTGAGAGGGGGAAGGAGAGGGAGAATCCTAAGGAGACTCCACACACAGCACAGAGCCTGATGTGGGCTTGATCTCACCACAGTGAGTTCATGACCTGAGCAGAAATCGTGAGTCGGACACTTAACTGACTGAACATCGCAGGTGTCCCTCATTTTAATTTTAATAAGGTAAATAAAAAACAAAATAGATGTTAACAAAAATAAACAAAAGTTCTTTTGGGTCCTTAATATTTTTTAAGAATGTAAAGGAATGCTGAGACCAAAATGTTTAATGACACTTCTCTCAACTCTAGATTAGAACAGGTGCCTCTCTACCTATAGAGTGATATTCCTTAATATATTAGTATTGTCTCAGTACAGTCGTTACCATTTCATTTTTTCATTTGTTGATATATTCAACACATAATTACTGTGTACCTTCTGTCCTGTTAGGTCATGGGAATTATTTCAAGAAAAGATTCTGTCCCCTGCTTATTTTTAAGCTTCTCTAAAGCCAGGTCTGAGTGCTATAGTTCTTTTTATTTCCCTAATTACGGTAAAGTTATTTAATATTGGTTTTCTCTTTCCTCTTTTCAACTTTATAGATATGGAAATGTGGCTTGGTATTTGTTTTCATGTTTTTGCCATTTGTTACTAGGACAGAATTTGGCTAATATTTAAACAAGTACACCATTTATCCACTTCCCTTTCTTTCTAGTATGTTTGAAATCATGGAAGAGGTAAATACCTTTCAGCATTTTGTGTATATGCAATTTTATACAAATGGTAGGGATGAGAGACAAGAAGGGCATGGGTAAGAGAGAGAGATGAAAGTCTTTAACAAGGTGTCTGTAGAGTGTTTTCCAGATCTATCCCTCACTTTTGTAGGGGCAAGGCAAGAGTACAGACAACTGCACAGCATATGTAATCTATTTAAAAGTTTTAAATTAGGCACATATGCTATTTGCTAATTGCTCTTGGCCATCCTTTGGACCTAGGATTGCACACTCTGGTTCTTTGGGAAAAGAGTTCTGAGGTCATGGTCACGTGAAAGGAGGGATGGTAAGGTCCAGAGAGGCCTGTCCTGTGTTACATTGGATTCCTTGTAGTGGTGAGGCATGCAGCCAAAAAGGGATTGGAGGGGATACCTTTAAAGTGCATACCTCAAGACTAGGACCTTGTTTGTCCATGTCTAAGGGCAAGGCTGGTATGGGCCATATATTACTTATATTAGAATCTCCAGCAGTGCTTCTTAAAAATGCAATTTTGTAGACCCCATCCCAGACCTGAATGAATAGAGAGCAGTACGGTGCAAAGGTAGGTGTTATGAGCGTCAATAGACATAGGTTATGTTTTGAGGGATTTTTTGGGGCAGACATATGAGTTTCTGCTTAGCATCAGTATTTCATTGTGGCTGTTAAAAATGTCTTTCTAAACATTTGATCTAATTTAATTCTCTTAGCAACTCTTTGAGGTTTTTATTCCCATGCTTCAGAATGTATTCTGTAATGCCATTGGGGAATTTGAATCTCGAAATGGCCTTAGGATATTCCTTCTCTAATGCCAAGTTCCTACGTATTTTTCACCAGTATGTGCAATTAATAATGTTATGGATTAAATATACTTATGTCTACATCAAAAAGGAAAATACTTTTTGTGAAATGTGAGGCGAATATTGAAGGCCTAGGAGGGGAAATCCCTTCTGAATTTTGAAGAAAATACTATCTTTTTAATAAAATGAATTCACATTAAGCAGAATGAATTTTATTATGCAAGTTAAACCTGAATATTTAATGATGACTTATAAAGTAGTTACTAAAAATGCATGTTAGTAACTTTGTGTGCATGTAACAATATCATCACATGTGCATTATAGTGTTGTTGATAATTTGCATTTGCAGTGCTTTTTCAAAAAATAATTTTCGGTTTCTAGAATAACAATATTGTCTACAGAGGTGCCTGAGTGGCTTAGTAGGTTGAGCATCCACTCTTGATTTAGGCTCAGGTCATGATTCCAGGGTCATGGGATGGAGCTCTGTGTCAGGCTCCACGCTGGGCAGGAAGCCTGTTTAAGACTCTTTCTCTCTCTCTTTCTCTTTCTCTCTCTTGCTCCCTCTCTCCAACTCTCTCTCCCTGTCTCCTTTTGCCCCTCCCCAGCTTGGGTATGTGTGCTCTCTCTCTCTCAAAAAATAATAATACTGTCTACAGAGAAGTTATGGATCAAGTTGATAATTGTATAAAAACACCTATATTGTTTTTGGAAAGTATTGTTTAAAAGGAGTGAATGGTCAAATTTAGAAGTAACTAATAATAGTCCTGTGAAACCAATAATGAAGTCATTTACTAACTTAAAAAAAATTGTGGTCTCACGCCTAGAAAGTGCTATTTAGTAGCAGGGGTGAGAGGGTGGAGCTAGTTACTGCTAACCATACAGTACTCTAGTTGTTTCCCACAGTTAATATTAACTACTGCAGATTTGTAATTTATAATGTGAAAGCAGTTTAGTCCCTGGGATTACCTGGATTATTTAGTATTTTGCATCTCTGTGAAATACTGAATGGCCGCTTGTTCCTGGAATCGTATGAACTTTTTGGGCAGCTATTTTGGGAATTATTTCATACAACTGAAATGTCTTCCTAATGATACTGTTTCTTTTCTAAAAAGGAATAGCCTAGGATTCAGTTTTGGCTTGCATAGACAAATTAACATAGTGTGGTGAAGAAATGGGGCCCGGACTAGAAGAGTTAATCTTTAAGTTCAGCTTGAGCTGTGTGTGCTGATCCTTTTCTGCTTCTTGTTAATTGGCGCCTCAGACTCCCTACTAATTAATGGGAGAGCATGGGGCAGGTGGCGCCATTTTATTTTGATAATCCTTGTCATCAATGTCCACGTAATCTTCTTGTTTAATTATAATGAATGTGCATTTGGGGTGCGTGAACTTTTAACAGCTTTTTTTCACTGGAAGTTCACTGGTCAAGGACAGTTTTGCAACTGTCAGATGCTACTATGTATTGCAAACAAAGACACTTGTTTTAGCTTTTTAGTTGTTAATTCACACAAGTGGCAGTCACTAAATGGAGGTGCTGTGTGCTTTTTAAAAACTAGACGGGAATAACTCTAGCCAGAGAAATTAAAGAAATCTGTGCTTCTTTTAATTGTGTGTGTGTGTGTGTGTGTGTGTGTGTGTGTGTGTGTGTGTGTGTGGAGTGAGGGTAAGAAATTTTGTTTAAATAGGGACATTTAATTTTAAGAGTACTTAATGGATAAAAATATTAGAGTAATGTTTTCTCTGGAAGGAAGAGCTGAGGCAGGAAGTCAAAATAAATGGAACTGATTTACTTAAGAATTTGCAAGTTTTAGCTGTGAAATGACCAGATAAATGATTCTCTTGGAGAGTGGATAGCTGTTAGAAAATGCGTACTTTGCTCATTTCCATTTTAAAGAGACTGCTCTTGCTTTCAGGTATAAAGATGGGTTTAGGTAAAAATAAATTCAGAGTAGTTTTGAAGTTTGGGGACAAGTCTTAAAATTGTGTTCCAAGCAATGCATTATTTATTTGGGGGAAGTGGGAGAAAAGCAGGGAGGAAGAAGTCAAAAAACACCTCCTTGGCTGTTAATACCTTGAAACTTAGTGGAAAGGAAATAACACCCAATTTATACGAACTCCAATGTAAACAAACAGGAGCTATGATGGGAAATAGCACCAGGGCCAATTTATAAGACTTGGTCCATGTTCATTTTTCAGATAAAACTTCCTGTACTTACTCCTACCCATTATGGGCCAGACCAAAACCAAAATAAATCTTCCTCAAATGGTATAGGGAAACATTTTAATTGGGTGATGTTTTTGGAAAATCAGAAATCGTTATTTCGCTATTGGTACCTTGATAAAATTTCATGTACTATTTCAAAGTGTAAATTTTTATGAACTTGGATGTTAATTATATACTTACAGTTTAATAATGATAACAGTGTTTTGGTATATAATATTTTTGTGTCTAATCAGAGAATCTTGACTTAATGTAAATTTACAGTTAAAATTAAAATCCAAATCTGTGGTCTTCACCTAAATAGGTGGTTCTCCACCTAGAGGCAGATTTCTTCCCTCTCCCCACCCAGGGACATATATCCATGTCTGGAGACGTGTTTGATTTTTACGACTGGGAGGCGGTGCTACTGGCATTTAATGAGAGAAAATAATGGATGCTGTTAAACATCCTAAAATGCACAGGACAGCCCCCCACAAAAAGAATTATCTGGCCCAAAATATTAATATTGCTGGGATTGAGAAACCTGCCCTACCTAAATGATGCTTTCTACTGATGAAACACTACTGATTTGTAATCTGTGGATTGTGAAGATACTGGAAATTACCTGAAGAAATGCTACATTGAAGGAAACGATCATATGTAGGTATGTAAGTATTGGGTTGTATAGGATTAACTAATATATAACACCTTCCTAATTTTATTTTGTTCTCTCCCTTTCAAATGACAAATTTTTGTCCTGCAATAAGTGATTCACTATGAGGAGCGATGATTAGTAAACTAAACGGTTAACAAAATCATGGTAATCATTTTGCAATATGTACATATATCAGAAGTGTTATGTTGTACACCTTAAACTAGTACAATGCCGTATCAATTATAGCTCAGTGAAACGGGGAACAAAAGTGTCTCATGGGGGAAATAATCTGAAATCTCAGGGGAAAGAGCAGTTACACATGTGTTGTAGGTTTTTCTCTCAGTATTGACTATATATATTCAAGATAGAAGAAAGCGCAGTGTTTACTTGGCCTGAAAGGAATGCAGTGTGGCCAGGAATGATATATGCCAGATCGCATGCTGCTGTGCTTATAAAGCCTGCAACTTCCTTGGTGTGGAATAGCTGTTTGTTAGATGACTTCCTCCTCCTCCTCCTCCTCCTCCTCCTCCTCCTCCTCCTCCTCCTCCTCTTCTTCCTTCTTCCCCCCCTCCTCCTCCTCCTCCTCCTCCTCCTTCTTCTCCTTCTTCTTCACAGAGAGAGAGAGAGAGAGAGAGAGAGAGAGCACACAAAGAGGGGAGAGGCAGAGAGAGAGAGAGAATCCCAGGTGGGCTTTGCACTGTCAGTGTGGAGACCGATGCAGGACTCAAACTTGCAAACCCCGAGATCAAGACCTGAGCCGAAACCAAGAGTCACATGCTCAACTGACTGAGCCACCCAGGTGCCCCTAGAAATTTTCAGAAAGATTTTAACCTAGCAGCTAAATTCAGGCCTCAGTTCATCTGATTTGAAAAGTTTTTCCTCTTCTTTTATTCCTATATGATTTTTGTCAACCTGTGATAAGTAGAGAAAGATTTAAACCAGGCATTTATTTATTATCAAAACAAGAGCTTGATTCCAAATTAAACAGTTTAAATTTTATTGGCTCATTATTATTTTTCTTTAATGATAAGAATGCAACTAAATATATGCTGAGTAGTATATACCAAGTGTCCTTTTTTGGTGTTCTGCTGTTCAAAAGTTGCTACATCAGTTCTTGTTGACTTCCTTACATCATAGGGAAGATATACAATGTAAAAAATTTAAAGTTATATAATACTTTATGTAATATATGTAAAGCATATGTAAATGATGGCGTGTAAAAATGTTTCTGAACTCACCACTGTACCTAAGAAATTTAACATTAACATTGTTAGTGCTGTTTGAACATTGGCTGAAATAGACATGTTTGCATTTTGAGCTGATCTGTTCTTAGGTATTATTGGCAAAGCATGTTGTATTTAAAGAGCTCAACAGAAAATTAATATAAACTAAATATGTGAGAAGCAAGAAAGATTTCGGTTAACCTGTATATTCCCCCAAAATAGCTTTCTAAAGAAATGAAAAGTAACTTGTTTGGCACATAATTTAGTAGTTTTTTTTAATGTCTTATTCCCTGGGAGAGGAGAAATGGGACCAGGGCTGAGGCCCGCAGTGCTGTAGGGAACTTGTTGGATGGCAGGAGGCTTTGTCCACAGAAACATGAGGGCTCATTCAGCTTGGTGACTGCAGTATATTTTATAAGGAAACCTATGTCTAAAAATAGATGCTGAATGAAACTTCTTTTAGAGCACAGGGCCATATGGTTGTTAAAGGGCCACTTTGTTTTATTGGAAAGAAAATATGAAAACTCCCCATTTGGAAGCAAGTCTTAGTAGTGAGTGTTAGAAAATGTCTTTTTGTGCACTGTTAGTAGTAGGTAAGTATTTCAAAACAGATGTGTTTTCTAACCACATTGATTAAAAAACTACCTTAATTGACATTTCTCAGATTCTGTTACAGTGTACTTTTTTTTTTCTTTTTTCTGAATGATAGTAGCAATCATATATAATCATTGAGCAGGGTTTTTTTTTCCTCTGAATTTTGGCAGATGTTTAATATTTGAAACAAAATATGAAATTGAAGAAAATTGTACTAAAGTTCCAGATGAACTTTTATTTAGTCTTTAAAAAATCACGTGATATGCCCAGTCCAGAGTTTTAATGTTCTATTCTCTGACAAGAAAATATGTTTATTTCTGTGATGTTTATAAGCACATGCCCCTATGTAGTCGATTTCTGAGGCAGCAATGCAATTTCTGAAATCTGAGTTTATAAAAATACTTTGAGGATTAAGTTCTAAATGTGACTTTATGAAACCAATACTAAAATAGTATATGTCATACAACTACCACTGTTAGTTTAAATGAATGACAAAGATGTAATACAAAGTCTGTTTTCAGGATGATAGAGGGAAAGAAAACAACCTGATTTATTCCAGGAAGGACTGGGTTCTGGATCACCAATAATGTCTTGGAGCTCAGGTTAAATATATATATATATATATATATATATAGTGAGTGGAAACTACCCTGTTAACTGGTCATACTCTGAGGTTATAATTGAGGAAAACTTGAAATGCTTTCTTTCCTTCCATGAGCACAGTGTATCTTTATAGTAAAATTGCCACTAACTTCATTCTCCTTAATCTGAGAATATTACCCATTTCCAATGAAAAGCCCATAGGGCTCAAAATAAATGAAACCTACCATGTTTCCGTTTAAATACACACACACACACCCAAAACTTTCCTCCATACTCTTTCTTCTCTCTCCTTAGAGACCTCTGCCTTCTCCTATACAGCATATGACTGCCAGCAAAACTTCTAGTATGGTAAAATGTTTTAAATTTATATGTTCTTTCCAGCTCTTATGTCAGAGACCCTTGAACTTAACTTCAGTTCTAGAAGCAGTGATGGCAACCTTCAACACTTACTTCTTTTAAAGTGTGTCTCTATGCATTTGTGTAATACATTTTTGGGTTCCCTGGCTTTGAAACATAGGCCGTAAATGAAACAGACCTTTCCCACAAAATGTACTGTAATAGATGCATGTTTATACACATGAATGAGAAGTATATTTACAACAGGTTCTAATGTAAGGACTTTAATTTTGTGCAGTATCTTTCACATGTGATATGTCATTTATTCAGTGGGACAATATTGTGTGGCATAAGGGGATTTCCATTTTATGGCAAGAACCAATACAAGCAGCGTTAATCGCAGGAGGGGGGAAATCTGTGACCCTTAATCTGAGGCACTTTCCCTCAGACCATACTAAAAATTCTATTTTAAAATCCAGCAAAATGACACAACTTATTAATAGTACTGTTGAATTCAGAATTGCTGAAACTGTCTATAATTTAGCCCACGGGGCCAACACTCTTAGCTACTTGAATAATAATGATTCTTAGTAGCTAATATTTTAGAGTCCATATTTGCATACTGCATATTTTTTCTGTAATTAAGGAATATGTAACAATGTATCCATCTTTTTTAAATTTTTATTTTTTATTTTTTAAAATTTACATCCAAATTAGTTAGCATATAGTGAAACAATGATTTCAGGAGTAGATTCCTTAATGCCCCTTACCCATTTAGCCTCCCACAACCCCTCCAGCAACCCTCAGTTCTCCGTATTTATGAGTGTCTTCTGTTTTGTCCCCCTCCCTGTTTTTATATTATTTTTGTTTCCCTTCCCTTATGTTCATCTATTTTGTCTCTTAAAGTCCTCACATGAGTGAAGTCATGATTTTTGTCTTTCTCTGACTAATTTCACTCAGCATAATACCCTCCAGTTCCATCCATGTAGTTGTAAATGGCAAGATTTCATTCTTTTTGATTGCCAGGTAATACTCCATTGTGTGTGTGTGTGTGTGTGTGTGTGTGTGTGTGTATCACATCTTCTTTATCCATTCATCCATCGATGGACATGTGGGCTCTTTCCATACTTTGGCTATTGTGGATAGTGCTGCTATGTTTATTACATGGGAGTGCATGTGTCCCTTCAAAATAGCACACCTGTATCCCTTGGATAAATGCCTAGTAGTGCAATTGCTGGGTCTTAGGTAGTTCTATTTTCAGTTTTTTGGGGAACCTCCATACTGTTTTCCAGAGTGGCTGCACCAGCTTGCATTCCCACCAACAATGCAAAGAGATCCTCTTTCTCCACAACCTCGCCAACATCTGTTGTTGCCTGAGTTGTTAATGTTAGCCATTCTGAGAGGTGTGAGGTGGTATCTCATCGTGGTTTTGAGTTATATTTCCCTGATGATGAGTGATGTTGAGCATCTTTTCATGTGTCGGTTAGCCATCTGGATGTCTTCTTCGGAGAATTGTGTATTCATGTCTTTTGCCCATTTCCTCACTGGATTATTTGTTTTTTGGGGGTTGATTTTGATAAGTTCTTATAGATTCAGGATACTAATCCTTTATCTGATATGTCATTTGCAAATATCTTCTCCCATTCTGTCGGTTGCCTTTTAGTTTTGCTGATTGTTTTCTTCACTGTGCAGAAACTTATTTTGATGAGGTCCCAGTAGTTCATTTTTGCTTTTGTTTCCCTTGCCTCTGGAGACATGTTGAGTAAGAAGTTGCTGCGGGCAAGATCAAAGAGGTTTTTGCCTGCTTTCTCCTCAAGGATTTTCATGGCTTCCTGTCTTACATTGAGGTCTTTCATCCATTTTGAGTTTATTTTTATGTATGGTGTAAGAAAGTGGTCCAGGTTCATTCTTCTGCATGTCGCTGTCCAGTTTTCCCAGCACCACTTGTTGAAGAGACTGTCTTTATTCCATTGGATATTCTTTTGTGCTTTGTCAAAGATTAGTTGGCCATATGTTTGTGGGTCCGTTTCTGGGTTCTCTGTTCTGTTCCATTGACCTGAGTGTCTGTTCCTGTGCCAATACCATACTGTGTTGATGATTACAGCTTTGTAGTACAGCTTGATGTCTGGGATTGTGATGCCTCCTGCTTTGGTTTTCTTTTTCAAGATTGCTTTGGTTATTCAGGGTCCAACTTATCCATCTTGCTTTTAGAAAACTTTCTTTTTCTTTTTGATGATGAAAGATGATTGATCTTGACAATTAAAAATATTTTATACATTTCAGATGAAAATTTTATCTGCTGGGTGAATGTCTCAGCCTTTTGAGGTTTCTCCCACTCCTAGGATTCTACCAACCATCTCTTTCTCAGGTCAGTGTGAGGGAATGCTTAAGAAGCCTCATGGTAATGGGAGAGGGGTATCCCATTGGCCTCCTTCCTCTGTAACCCACTGTTTCTGCTGCTATGAAGGTTGCCTGCCTGGTTACTCAGTCTGTGGTCCAAGACATTCCAGAACACAAGGGTTTATTGTATCTGTGAATACAATATGAACACAGATAATCCAGCTTCCTTTGTTCATTCCATAAATGTCGACTGTGCCTCATGTGTTCTAGGCATAGTTATAGATGCTTTGGACATTGCAACTGAGCATAACAAAATATCTGCTTTCAAAGTATCCACATTCAAGAGGAGGTAGACAATAAATACATCAATATGTAGAGAAAGATTATCCAATTAGATAGAAAGAAATGATCTGAAGAAAAAATGAGTTAGAAAAGTTGGTGGTTACTTTTCTTAGAATGGTCATGGAACTGAAATCTAAATAATGGGAATAAGATAGAGGAACAGGTATAAGGACTGTCAAAGGAAATTAGTGGTGTGTTTGAGGGATAGACAGAAAACCAGCATTCAGGGCACATTTTGGAAAAAGGGGAAAAAGATAAGGAAGTGAGGTCAAAAAAGAGGCAGAGGCCAAATTATGAAAGCCATAGTAATGAGTATGGTTTTGTTTATAACTGGAAGTTTTAAGCAGAGAAGTAATATGTGATTTACACCTCCGTAGATGTCACTTTGGTTGCTGATTGGAGAGCTCAGTTTGTGGCAGGACATAGTGGAATCAGTGAGTTAAAGAGGAAACTGTTACACAGCTTTCTGCAAGATACGTGATGGCAACTGGGTCTAGAGTTTTTGCAATGGTAGTGGTGAGAGTGGTTCTATTTGGGATATATTTTGGATATGGTACTTCCAGGTCATGATATAATGAAATGGATATGAGACCTGAGAGAGAGAGAGAGGAATTAAGAAAGGCTTAATGATTTGGGAACAGAAAATATTTCTTGTAAGGATTAAAAATGGTTAATTGCTTGCCTTACTGACTGGCTTGGTTGCTTTCCTTCATTGATTCATTCATTCATTTTTGTGCAAGTGTGAGGTATCCTGATACGCTCTGCATTATGCATATTAATTGTTTCCAGAAGTTGCTTCTTCAGTGGGTTCAAATCCACTTAATCAGAGGAGAGGAAGTGGGATGAATTTCGGAGTGGATTTTTAAATTTCAAAGTGATGTTCAGAAATGCTGTCTTCATTAGGAATCACTTTTTAAATATCTGTTGTAGAACTATAATCAAAATCTCAGCTCACTGGAATGGTCTTTTAGTATCTTGGTTTACCATGGTTTATCAAGAGAAAGGAAACTGCTCAAATTTCTGCTGTGATTTTGAAGCAGTCTTAATAACCTGTTTTAAGATAGCAGACACAATTGTTAAATATTTGTTTAGGTTTTATTATAACCAGCACAGATTTATGATTGCATTTTTATGTGCCTTGTATAGTCATTATGTATGGCATATCTTAGCTCATTTTATAGAACATAACTGTATGTATTATATGGAGGTAAATATATGAATCTTGTGTAACATTTTCGTCATATAGATGACCTATTTGATTCTGTAATTTTAATCAGAAATTCAGACTTAAATTATAATATTAGGAACAATCCTAATATTACAGAAAAGTATGGACTTCAGAACACAGTTGTGAAACTGTACCTTTATCAAGTTACAAAGTAATTTTCTGTTCATACTGACTCTGTCTGCTTTAAGCATGATTTCTCACCAACTCTTACTCTAAGTATTTTATGTCTGATGTTCTCAGTATCGTTATGAGGATTTTTTGTTTTCCTGAAAAAATTTCCCTTTAATGTTCATGTAACTGTTAGATAACATTAGGAGTTTTCCCCAGAATGTCTGTATTATTTTAAAGAAAAATGGTAATTATCAGAATTATTCTGAATCTCATTTGTCTAAAATCTAGTACAGTGTACCGTAGTTATAGATCTAAAAAAAGTCTGTACTTTTTAAATATGGATGTCAGATTTTTCTTAATACTTAAAGTTTTCCAGTAGTTCAGGTTCCTGCTTCTTTTTCTGTGGCCAATTAAAAAAAGAGCAGGACTTTTTTAAGGTCAGAAGATCAGCTTGATTTGTTTGTAAAACATAAAAAGAAATATTTGTTTCTAAGACCAGAAAAATCTGTTTTCCGGTTAACTTACTTTTTAATGTTTTGCTTTGTTAAAAAATCAAAAATAAAGTTAGAAGTAGAAATACCATTTGATTCATGGGTTAATTTATTGGAGTCCTAAATGCTAATTTAGTTATCTGAAGTTATCGGATTAAAAACAGAGGAGGGAAAAAAAACAAAAACAAAATTTCTCCATTTCTCATGACCAAATCTTACCTGCTTTTTCCTCAGTATGTGATTCTGAGGGGGAAACCCAGCTTGCTTTAGTATTCATATTTCCTTTGAACTGAATGATAAATGCTGAACCATCATGTCAAGCCTATTCTGAAGATGTCTGGAATAACAATAAACCCTTTGTGATGAAACTAGCACAGGGTAGCTATTTACCAAGTTAAACATCATGAACTTACTTATCTTTATTCCAGTGTACTTTAACATCAGCGGTCATCAGCTTATATATTGGGGAAACCTGAGTTAAAATAATTACCATAAATAGAATGTACATATTTTCACTTTGTCTTGTACTTTCATTCCCAGACTGCTCATATAATTAAATTGGTAATGAGATGCCTGCTTTATGTGCACATACACATATATTGTCTAGTATGTTCTATGCTTTTTATTAGGGGTGCTAATAATTAGATCTTTTATCTGTGTATTACTTTTTACTTCATGGTACTTTTTACTGTGTCAGAGATTGTCTTGCAGAGACAAACTTTCCACAGTTGGAGAGCCACCAGAGGAAAGGAAAGCACACTATTATTCAAATGAACTAACTTAATGAAGATCATTTCTTCACTGCAGAGGCAATAGGAAAGCAGGGCCAGAAGCATTTACCCCAGGAGGTTATATATAGGATGATTGGAGACATTCCCAAAGACAATGAGGCACTAGCATTTGTTTAAGAGAAAGGCTATTTCCCTCTGAGGGCTCATGCTGGAATTAACTGGTGTCATTTTGAAGGAGGGTTTTGCTAATTGGCATCTCCCAATTGTATATAATGCCAACACCTTTTTCTATTAATTATTTGCCATAAACATAGCTCAGTAAACCAAAACTCCCTGCAAACTGAAAAAGATTTAAGAGGAACTGTTGCAATTTAATTAGTTTCCAAAAGCCCTATGTGAACTATAACAGTTGGTTGGTTTTATTTGTATAATGTTTTGTCGTTTGACGTTGGAGGCATTATGTTCATGTATTGTGGTGATGGCCTGCTGAGTAATTGCAAGGTTCATTATACCACCAAGACTGTCAAGGGCATTTATGGATATTCATGTGCAGTGAACCCTTGAACTTGAACTGGTCATTCTTGTCTCCCATGGCTGGAATTGTGTTTACTCTAAATGGCAGGAGAAACTTTAATTATGAAACCATAAAAGAAGCAAAATTACCTAAGTTTTAAAATGGTAAATGGGCTATTAAGAAATGTACCTGCCGTTTTTCCCCTTTGCTGTAAAAATGTTATCTGTACTCTCAAGGAAACTCATCATAGTCCTAACCTTTAAAAAAAATTTGAAGACCTACTGCTTGGTAGTAAATCTGTGCTTCCAAAATTGTGTTTTTATGTAAAAAGATACTAGATATCCATTATTTCTACTTTAGGAAATCCATTTATAGACCAAATATTAAGAAAAATTGAACTTATTAATATGAAGTTAAAAATATCCAAGCATTGTGCATTGATTTGAAAACTTTTGAAAATATGAAAGAAATTTAAGAAGCAGAATTGAAGAAGTATGCATGTAAAGTATACATATATATATTTATCAACATTCATACATATATACATTTATCAACATTTAACTATGTGTCAGTGCTAAAGTATATAACACTCTCTTTATGAGTGTCCTTCCCCTAGACTTTTACGTTCTTGATAATAGAAGCATTTTCTTAATGTATCTTGTCTCATAGTACTCAGCACATGGGTCTTGTTCAATGAGGTTTTATTGAACTGAAGAGAGCTGAGACAAAAGATGGCATATAAGAGGATTGTAGTTGGAAGTGGAGAGTTATGTCTGGAACATGGAATGCATGGAGAATGGTGGCAAGAGATGGAATTCGAAAATTAGGTGGGGAAGATGCTTCTGTTCCCAGGTGCTTGGATCATACACAGAGGATGTTATGGGGCACTTGCAGGATTTTGAGCAGCTAATCACACTGAGAGCATGGGAGTGGATGGGAATGGGGCAGGAATAAGAAACCAACTCTGATTTGTCCATGCTGGGATATGGTATCCTTGAAGCCTGGTTTGCACAAAGGTCTTATTGTTTTTTAAGCAAAACACAATTCTTACAAGAAACTTTAATTGTGAGAAACTATACACAACACAAAACTTAATTGTTTTAATCATTTTTAAGTGTTACAGTTCAGTAGTTTTAAGTACATTCACATTGTTGGCCAGTCAATCTCTAGACCTCTTCGTCTTTGCAATTTGAAACTCATAGTCTGCTGAGACAGCTATAATAATACAGTAGACTGAATGGCTTCAATATGGCCATTTATTTTACAGAGTTCAGGAGACCAGAAAGTCCAAGATCTGGGTGCAGGAAGATTTAATTTCTGGTGAGGGCTCTCTTCCTAACTGGTAGACAGCTGCCTTCTTACTATCCTTACATGGCAGATGAAAAAGAGAACATAAGAGAACTCACTCTTCTCCTCTTTTTCTCTTCTTGTGAGGCCACTAATCCCATTTTGGAGACAGCATTTTATGGCCTCATGACTTCATCTAAACCTAATTATCTTCCAAAGGCCCCACTTCCAAATGTCATCACATTGGGGGTTATGGCTTCAACATAAGAATATCACAACAATACTTATTTTTTTGTTACTGACTTAATTCATTTAGCATAATGGCTTTAAGATTCATCCATTTTATAGTATGTATCAGAATTTCCTTCCTATTCAAGGCTGACTAATATTTCATTGTATGTATATACCACATTTTGTTTATCCTTTCATCTTTTGAAGAACATTTGAGTTGCTCCCAGCTGTTGGCTATTGTGAATAATGTTGCTGTGCACATGAGAGTGTAAATATTTTTTCAAAACCGTGCTTTCAATTCATTTGGACATATACCCAGAAGTAGAATTGCTAGATTACATGGTAATTCTATTTTTAATCTTTTGAGTAGACTTCCTACTGTTCTCCATAGCAGCTGTATCCTTTTACCTTCCCACCAACGGTGCACAAAGTTTCAATTTCTCCACAACCTTGCCAATACTTGATGTTGTTGTTGTTTTGGTAGTAGTCATCCAACTGGGTGTGAGATGATGTCTCGTGATTTTGATTTGTATTTCCCTAGTGGATAATTGATTTTGAGTGTCTTTTCATGTCTTATTGGCCTTTTGTATATGTTCTTTGAAGAAAGGTCTGTTCATGTCCTTTGTCTATTTCTTAATTGGGTTGTTTGTTTTTGTAGTTGTCTAGTTAAAGCTATTCTTTATATATTCTGGATAATCCCTTATTAGGTTTATGATTTGCAAATTTTCTCTCATTTCAGAGATTGCCTTTTCATGTTGTTGGTTGAATACTTTGCATACAAGTTTTAAATTTTGATGTGACCCAATTTATCTCCTTGATTTATTGCCTGTACTTTTGGTGTCATATCCAATAAATCACTACTAAATGCAATAACATAAAGCTTCTTTTCAATGTGTGTTTGTTTGTAAGAGTTTTATGGTTTTAGTTCTTACATTTAGGTTTTTTATCCATTTTGAGTTCATTGTTGTATATATTGTAAAGTAAGGGTCCATTTTTTTTAAAAACGTGGATACCCGGTTTTCTTAACACCATTTGTTGAAATACCATCCTTTCCCCATTGAATGGTCTTGTTAACCTCAGTGATGATCTATAGTGCTGCTGAAGCAAAGAAAAAGGGGGACCTTTCCACATAGAGATGAAGGAATGACCTAAAAGAATCTTGGGGAGACACTAGAGACCTTCTAAAAGTCATGGAGGAATAGAATGGTGGGACACTGTCAGATTAAGAGCAAAGAAAGAGGAATGTCACGCACATCCCTCAGCCAGAAAGAACATGCCTGCAATATTTTTGTTTGTTTTTGAAGGACAGCTGAAACGGACAAGAAAGCAAGTGTTAAAAGCATGGACAAAGATAAATGACAGGCACCTTACCTCAAGGAAATGTAACATGTAGTGGGGATGATAGCATGCATAAATAATTCAAATACAGGGGAAAGAATAAATGTCACAGAAGTAATACTGATAAAATGCTGTGGACATTTAGAGGAGAAAATAGTTATTTCTTCTGAGAGGACCAGTTGGGTCTTGCTGGGTATAGTCATCCAGATTTCTCATTTGAAAGCAACAGAAACCAATTGTGATTCATTTATGTAGAAAACACAGTTATTAAGGGGCTATTTGCTAGTTCATAGCAAATATCGCTCCGGGAAGATATGGGAACCAGGTCTTGAACAGACACAGCCCAGAACAATAATTAAAATTTCATCTTAGGATTTATCCTGTAATAAGGACACCATTGCCACCACACTTTAGGGTAGTTGCTGACTTAGGCTGTTCCCATCAATACTGGATCTGGATGTTGCCACTAGTACTGGCCATGTGGCTACCCCTGCTCCCATCACTGGTCACAGTGAATGCCCTGAGGTCCTTCGCTCCATGTAAAGTCTGGGACAGGTATAGCTGTTGGGAGGGCTTCAATCACATACCCGTGTCCTTGCTACAGGATGGGCAAAGAAAGTGAAAATCTGAGTTTTTAAACTTCTGTTTTGGAGAATTCTGCCTCAAACAAATGGGAAGTGCCAATATACAGGAAGTGAGAAGGGGTTAAGGCTAGTTGGCTGCAAAGTATTGTAATATCTGCAGAGTTGAGAGAGGCAAGATTTGCACTGCTGTAGGACATAGTAATAGTTAAACAGGCAGTGGCAGTTGGAAATATGGGGTGGAGGTTCAGAAAAAGATTTAGCTTGGTAGTCAAAGTGGTATTAGCTGAAGCCCTGACATTATAAGGGAACATGTTTGAAGAAGAGATCTTTGGGGAAGAATCATCACCTATATTTGTGGGAACACAAGAGGAAGAAACTTGGATGCATAGGCCCTCATCATGAAAACCAAAAGAAAAGCTTCCAGGGAGTTCCTAGTAAAGTGTATTTATTCAGTTTACTTCTAACTGAATGAGGCCCTTAAGAAGGGAGTGGCTTCAGTGCTCAGTGTTGCTTAGGATGGAATGAATGAAGGCTAAGAACGTTTCTTTGAATTTGTTGACCTTTGAAAGAAGAATTTTATTAGAATGCTGGGGGTAGAATCCAGAGGGCAGCTGGAGATTTACAAGGAAGATGTAACTGGGATGACAATAATTGGTGACATCAAGGGTCAGTTGCTTTCGGAAGAGAAAGATAGGACTTGTGAAAGGAACTTTCAAAAAAAGATTTATTGAACACCTACTACATAGTAACTGTTTTAAATGCTTGGAGTATGGAAGTCAGCAAAATGGACAAAGGTCAGTGCCCTTGGGATCTTTATGTTCTGCAGGGAGGAGGGGCACCAGGTTGTTAATGAACATAGTAAATAAGTTAATTATAAGTAGTTAGAAGGTGATAAGTGCTGTGGGGGTAAAAAAGCAGAGCAAGAAAAATTGACTGGATTTATTAAACTTCGCAAGAAACAGCTCATTAGAATGGTGGGAAATGGATGTCCATTCAGGTCAGGTAGGGTGGTTGTGGTGGTAAATAGAGCAGCAGGGTAGGCTTCACTGAGCTGAGACTTGAGACAGGTCTAAAAGGAGATGAAGGAGGATATGTAAGGGAAGAATATTTTAGGCAGACGAATAGGAGATACAAAGCTCTGACCTGGAACACGTGAGGCATGGTTGAGGAACAGGATGAGGACACGGGAGAATAGAAGGAGAACAGCCCAATGAGATAATTAGAAGCCAGTTCTTAAAGGAACACTAAGAATTATAAACTACTGTAAGGACTTTGTAAGGACATCATAAGAACCTACTCTAGGTTTGATAGCTCTTTGATATTTTCTATAGATTACTAAAATGAGGTAATCTACAGGTTCTTACACAGTTCAGAAAAACTTCAAGCTTACTTTGCACAAGCTATTTCTATTTGTATCAACTTCAGAGAGAGATAACGTAGAAACTCACAAAAAGGGATAATGTTCTATAACCAGTGTAAAGTGAAGCAGGATTTTTTTTTATTCAAGGGGCAGAAGGTAAAGTATCATGAATAATTTTATAACTTTTTTTTGCCTAAATTCCTAGAGTGATGTAAACATTTGGTGTTGCCAATTTCTGATTATATATATATATATATATATATATATATATATATATATATACCATTTTAACAAAAAATTGAAAATCTTTTTTTTAAACAAGTGTTTCTAAAAGAGTACCTACTTCTTTTGAACTTCCTCTCTCTTCCTTTTTCCTACACATCTTTGGTAGAGGTGCTCATGAGATGTATTGAGGACTTTGAAGTGCTTCCACTATAAACTTTTGGGAGACCTCAGGGTAAAAATGATGGTGACTCTTTGAATCCGATTGGTCCTGTTTTTTTTTATTAAAATTAAAAAAAATTTACTTGAGAGAGAGAGAGAGTGCGAGCGAGCATGAATGGGGGAGGGGCAGAGACAGAGAGGGAGATATAGAATCTGAAACAGGCTCCAGGCTCTGAGCTGTCAGCACAGAGCCTGACATGGGGCTCGAACTCAGGAACAGTGAGATCGTGACCTGAGCCGAAGTCGGCTGCTCAACCAACTGAGCCACCCAGGTGCCCTGCTGATTGGTCCTCTTAATGAGCTTTAAGTCATCTGGATAAGCATAAGTTTTGTAATTTTGGTTAAGGTTGAATTTGAATGTTTCATTTGGCATAATCCTTAAGGTAACTCACAATTTGCTCAAATTTTTCACTTTTCAGGGTATTTGGTAGTTGCAGACCTAACTACTATAATAAGGGGTGACTATAATAAGACATGTAGAATGAGATGATCAGATGAAAGAATGCCTCTGTAACTAAGGCTTTTTATGTTACACAGGAAGAGTGTTACAATTTCATATATTTCTGTTGGACTAGTAGAGAATTGTTTCTGTGTCTAAATATGTCATTGGTTTTATCTTCTGTGATCACTAAAGCTCATCCTCTTTACTTCCATAATTTAAGCATCTTCTGTCATGTCATGCACATTTAGTATCCTCTGATTTTGCTGTAACACTCTAGATCACACAGAAGGAAAGTGTTTCAGTAAGAGTACAGTCTGATTTCGCTGTACTGTGACATTTGCTGATAAAACAGTGTCTATATGTGGAGTTTCATTGTATTTATTTATTTTTACAAACTAGTTGTGTGGACATTCACACCAACCCTTTGCCTTGTGAAAATTCTCCATGTATGAAGTCTGTTATAAAGGGCTTCCTGAGATTATCAAAAACTGCTGCTTCTCATAAAAAAATTAAAACACTAAGCAGCTGTGCTTTATATCTGGGGACAGGTGAAGGAAGAGAAGGGAAATACACACACACACACACACACACACACACACACACACACACACATATAAACAGTATGTTTCAGGCACCCTTTTGGTATCAACCATCTGTCATTAGGAAAATATTTCAATATACACAGTTGACTTCTGGCTGGTAGAAGAGAGGAAAGGTTTAACGTGTCATGAATCTAAACTGAATATCATGGCATTATTTTTTCTTTTATTAAAAATACTTTCACATGCACATAGATTTTAGATGTCACATTAAGTAAGAAATTGGCTTTCTGTAATCTTTGTAGTTTTCCTAGCATCAACTTTTTAAAAATCAAGAGCAAAATCTACTCAGTATGTAAATCCTATACTGGCAACACTATTGTTGAAGTTTTCTATGGAAAAGCTAGTATATGCTAAGTAAAAGCAAACTGTTTTTCTGTTATGAATGTCTTCTCTTTTACTTTAAGAAACTTTTTCTCATTTGATTCCTCCTATACATAGTTATTTTCCAAAGAGTGGAAAATAGATTTTCTAAGAGCTATCTTCATATGATGTATTCACTTACGCATAGACTATTCAAGTGTTTAAATAAGAGCTATACTTTAACTCTTTTTATGTTTCTTTTAGGTGTATACTAATGTGTACCTTCCTCATTTCTAAAGTGTATTCAGAGGGAGTTACGAGGAAACATACACACAAAAAATTATTGATGTTATCATTTCTATTTGAAATTTATTTTCCATTTACTTATTTAATATCACTTCAAGTTGGATTTGGATGAATTTAGGGTATAGTTGACTTTAGGATGAAATAAGAGTAATAGTAATCCTTTTTAAGAAATTGATTTTTTATAGTGGCTAGTATGAATAGTGGCTATTTCAGATAGTTATTAGAGATTTTGATTTTCCGCTCAGGAATGCTTTAGCTCTAGTTTGATAAAGAAGAAAATATCCTTCAAACACCTTTGGGATAGATCCTTGGGTAAGTCAGGTTGGTAGCTTCCGTGGTTCATGATTTTCATAGTGTGTGACTCTAATTCTGAGGAGTTCACGGTCACAGTCTTAATAATTACATTACTAGGGTGTATCTGTAGTTATTTAAACAGACAACAAAACTCCTTTCTCACATAGTTGCTTATAAATGGGGCAGAGTAGATCTTCTGGAACTGCCTTCTCATGGTGTGAAGAAAATAGCCTCTTTTGTGGAAACAGACTCAGACTCATCTGACAAGGAGAGGACCACATCATGTGGTTCTGGTGACTTCACACATCGACTTTTTCTTTCTGAGGCTGCACAGTTGCCTCACTCTTATCTCCTGAGGCACAGGGAGCTCAAGGGAAATAAAACGTCCTTCCTTAGTCCCAAGGCACCTCAAGTCATCTTCATAACATCACTTGTAAAATACGGTTGATAATACATGCATTGAAGGGCTGCTGCAAGAGTTAAAAAGAATGCCTACAAGACAGTGCTTTAAATTGACGATAATATATCTGTTTTACTTGTGATTATCATTATTCTTATCAATAAAGAATATACATGTTCTAAAGGAGAGGTCCATCTCATTGGAACTGAAACTGCTGACCACTAAATACGTTGCTGTGGCTTCCAGACTGTCTGGTGTTCCTTCCTCTGAAGCCACGGGTTTGGGATTCAGGGTATCTGATCCTTCTTTTGCTCCAGTGCTCAGAATTTCTGGCAGTTATGTTCCCTGAGTGAATCTCATCAGCCACCCCCGCCCCCCCCGAGCCTCTGAGGCCTCCATCTACTGAATGGACTATTTCTGCCCTAGTCATTTCTTTCAGAGCAAAAACATGTGGGTGCTAGCTAGTGAAGTACTGGTGTCTGATCCTATCAAGACTTAGCGAGTTTCATACCTTTTTGGCTCAGGCACATGCAGTATATATTTATCTGTAAATGGGAACAATATCGCCTACCACGCAGGAAGGTAGTGAGGATTAAATGAGGTAATGTATGTTAGACACATAGTGTAGTGTCTAACAAACTGTAAAAGCTCACCAAGTGGTATGTATTATCATAATCATTCCATATTCCCTCCAAAAATAACTATATTTGTCTTCCCTGAGTTTCTTGAATGCCAGCTCCTGCCAAGACATTTTCCTCCTGTTCAGTTTTAGTTCCTTGTCTGAGATAATCATATTTGATCAGGTGATGAATTACTCTGTAGTGATTCATGTAAAGAATAACCTCATATTCTATGTATCACCTGATTCCTTAATGCCAGGGTACAATTTTGACCTTATTAGCCTTTAGTTGAATAATACTGAAGCCAGATAATAAACTGGACAGAGTTATGCATATATGGGGTTTTGGAGTCCTGGGTGGTCTGGAAGTTTGTTTCATTTTGTTTTTATTTTAACTGTAGAAGTTAGCGTATTCACTGCGTTAGTTTTCATTGGTACTTTAATCATGCAAGTTGCCTTTAGTTCTCTTCTTATTCTTTAATGTTAATTGTTTTTTGAAATTGTGGTTTATATACACAATGGAATACTACTTGGCAATGAGAAGGAATAAAATATGGCCTTTTGTAGCAACGTGGATGGAACTGGAGAGTGTCATGCTAAGTGAAATAAATCATACAGAGAAAGACAGATACCATATGTTTTCACTCTTATGTGGATCCTGAGAAACTTAACAGAAGACCGTGGGGGAGGGGAAGGGAAAAAAAAGGGAGGGAGGCAAACCATAAGAGACTCTTAAAAACTGAGAACAAACTGAGGGTTGATGGGGGAGTGGGATGGAGGGGAAAGTGGGTGATGGGCATTGAGGAGGGCACCTGTTGGGATGAGCACTGGGTGTTGTATGGAATCCAATTTGACAATAAATTTCATATGAAAAAAAAGTTAATTGCTTTTTGTGTCTAGTCTTCTTATTTTGTATGCAGGCTGCGCATATCCTCGTTATATTCATGGTCTGACATGAGCTTTTAAAAAGAACTCTGCAATCACTAAGTAAATGATATTGTCATAGATTTAAGATATCATTCTATTCTAAAATTCCACAAAGCATTTTGCTTTGATGGGTTTGGTTGTACTGATGGTCAAATTATACCCTTCAAGTACACAGTGTAACAGTGTTTTAGGAGAATCCAGTTGGGGACTTAGTTGTTCTTTTTCAAAAGCCATCTCAAATCCCCTTAATGAGCTGTTGGGAGTGGCAAGAATAAAAGACCATCAACTGAAAGCTTGTATCAGAAGATATTGTCATGTCTATCATGTAATATTGGGGCTCTAGCCTGTTAATAATCATATTTGTATTAGGTGAAAAATGGTTTGTGTTGTTGATTAGTGCTTAAATTATATTAAGATATGTTCAGAGTATTTTGTAGCAATGTGTTTCCTCTACTACCTTTATAAATGCCTCAAAAAGGTACTTTTTATATATGATTGTCATAAAAAGTTATATTTTTAATTTTTTAAATATATCCTTAATGAACAGTTATTTCAGGAAAAAAAATAGCAGCTTGCTAAAGCCATTGAAACCTGGATTATAACAAAAGTTTTGAAATCTTAAAGCTGGAGGGAGATCTAGTTGTCTCCTTATACTTGTGTGTGAATTTTTTTGTTGCTAGTGGTAACTCTAGAGAATTTTTTTTCGAACAGCACCCTTTTGATAACAATGGTCTCCCCAAATATACTGTGGCATAGCTTTAAACTTTATTAAGTCTGTCTTGCAATCCCCTTCCTCTCCCTGAGTAAATGGAAGAAAAGTTTGGCAGGCTCCATGCTGTGCACTTGATTGATGTCCAGAACATCTGAAGGACTTTTGTGTCCTGCCTGCTCTCCATGAGTGCATAATGTGTGAATACTTAAAGAAGGTCAGCCCTTATCACATGTAATCTAGGCCTGAAAGCAGATCAACAGTGACAGTCATATCCCGTAAGTAAGAACACAAATCATCCTCTACATGCTTTAGACAAGTTGTGGGATATTTTCTCTCTCTTTTTACCCCTTCCCACTCACGGGGGACCTTGGCAGAGCAATGAAAGCAGAGAGAAGACGTGCTCAGAATAATGTGTCACTTGTTGGAGGGAGGAAGGGATTGTTTATTTGTAATGATGTGCTGGTCTTTCACTGTGCAGCTGAAGGGAGCTTCGGGTTGTTGATGACCAGTGATGTGGAATGTGCACAGGAGAACAGGGTGGGGAGGCAGGCAGCCTGAAAGCGGCCGAAGTTGTGGTCTTTATAAACCCCGGAGTCAGGAGAAATGTTTTTGTACACTTGGGTTCTATTGTCCACGTTTTCCCCCATAATGGAGTCACTTTTTATACCATTGTGTGAATGTATCACACAATGTGCAAATGTGCTGAAAATCAGAGTAGTAAGATGCTTTAGCCAGTACAGTTCTGAGTGTACTTTTCTCGTTTGGGTACAACTAGTACAGAAGTTTAAAACATGTTTTCAGGCAAAACTCACTGGAATGGTAGGGACCTAAATTGCTATAGCTTACAAAAGGAAGAAGGAAATAGCTTGTTTTTATGTGCCTGTGTGTTTGAACAGAAGTTTAATTAAAAAGTTAATGTCCTTCCAAACAGTATTAGCAGGGATATTCAAATAATAAAGAAAATAACACTCACCTTATTGTTCACATCAGGAATAATGAGGATATTGTTACATTTTCTTAGATACAAAGGGATGTATTTTCATCGTATCATTGAAATCTTTACTCTTTTCTTTGGAAATGTAATCAGCCGCAAGAAGCAGTTGTAGCCAGTACACATAATGGAAAAATAAACTGTGAAGATACCTCCTCCAGAAATGAAGGCATGGCTTCCCGTGTATACAGGACAGAAATCACTGTATGAGATATGGGGCCCTTCCCATCTCTGCCGTCTACTTTTCCATCCTAATGTCTCTGTTCTCCAGGCATTTCCAGGTTCCCACGTTCTCTGCAAACACTGCTCTTTTTCTTACTCGTGTGTCTCTGTACTGCCCTTTCTCTTTGCTTAGGATTCCTTTGCCCTCCCTTCACTCAGTGAATTCCTGCTTCTCTTTGAAGACCTCGTTCGAATGCCTCTCCCCCACAAGTTCAGTCCCCACCCCTGGTCAGAATTCATCTTTGTCCACTGTACTTTCCGTGTTCCTGCAGTTCCCCAGGCAGTTACTGTACTGCATTGTCATTATTTAATTGTATGTTTGTCCTCAACGTACAGGGTCAGTTGTGTCCTGAAGGCAGGTACTGTCTTTTAAGAAATGTTCTTATATCCCATTTACCAGATCCAATTCCCCAAATTCAGTTCAAAACTGTTTATATACATAAAAATCAGGAGGTTTGGGTAGTTTCTATGTAAAAATAAGTCACAAATTGAAACTGTTAGAACAGTAATCTCAAAATTTTAAATGAATTCATATACCTCTGCTGCAATTATATGAATATTCAATGAATTAAGTAAAAGTAAATTGACTAAAAACTTGCCTTTGCAGATATAATTTGAATTTTTAAAACCAGATTTAACATAAGACATATTTTGGATTTTTGTTTTAAGGGAGCACAGTGTTTATGATGAGAACAGTTTGGCAAAATGTTACATTAAATAACATTATTAACAGGGATTTTTTTTTTTGGTCAGGAGGCAGGGGAGTGATTAGTGAGTTTTTTGGAAATTGACCACTTTCTGATATCCTCTTATGTTCTGGGCACCGTATTCAGTAACTAATATTCATTTACTTGTGTAATTTATATAACAGTCTTAAGTCAGGTAATGACCAAACTGTAGAAGAGAGTTTGCATGATTTGGCCACGGTTATACAGATTGCACAACTAGGCTGTCTGCATCACATGAATCTAGAATGGGTGGGTCTGTTTAAGAATTGTACAGTTGAGGGGCATCTGGGTGGCTCAGTTAAGCGTCCAACTCTCGATTTCAGCTCAGGTCACGATCTCACGTTTGTGCCCCATGTTGGGCTCTGTGCTGATAGTACACAGCCTGCTTGGGATTCTCTCTTTCCCTCTCTCTCTGCCTCTCCCCTGCTCACTCACTCTCTCAAAAATAAATAAATAAACTTAAACAAAAGAATTCTACAGTTGACAGCAGTGCAAATTGTACTCATGTGGGTATTCCTCCTTTTCTCTTTCCTTGGTCTTCTCTCGGGTATAGATCTTCAAATTGATACCTTTCTTTTAGCATTCTCTCAGAGAGCTTTCTTTGAAACCTCCTTGGGTGTATACTGTATGTGAGTGGGTTAAGTCATATGCAAGTCTCGGTGGTTTCCCTAAACCAGATTTCTGATCTACATTATAAGAGTTTCATTAGATCTTTTGAGCCGGGTTGCCTGGAACCTAATTATGCATTTTATAAAACATGCAGCCAGCGTATATTAAACAATAAAGGCAAACTGGAGGGAATTAAGAGGGATACATTTTGAATTTCTTAATATTATCAATGGAAGGAAGAAATCTGTATTTCCACAAGGTTTGACTAAATAGAAACCTCTCCTCACACTTCTCATTTTCACTTCTCACAAAGTTGGAAATTCAGGTTCGGAGACTCATCCTATAGGCTGAAATTTTACACTTTTTTTTTTTTTTTTTTACTTCATCAAGCCAGTCAGTGTTCAAAAAGGCTTTAGTTATTTATGTAATATATAGTCTAAACTCCATAATCTACGTTCAGAGTCCTGCACAGTCCGGTTCCACTCTGTCTAGGTTTCTCTCCAGCCATTTGCTAATAGGAACTGTCTGCGCCAGTAGGGTTTTTCTTCTCGTGCTATTACACAAATGAAATATTTAATCCTACCTCTAATCCTTGCTCATATAATTTCTTCCTTTCCGTCTCCTCTGTTGCTATATAAATTCAATTCTTATTTCAGCGTCCAGCTCTCCCTTCAGTTTTTGGCCCAGTCTAATCCATGCCTTACCCTGATTTTCCATCTTTATTCCATTTGAGGACACTTCTTCTTAAAATATGCTACCTTTTTTACCGTTCTCTATTATATAGGTTGCTTTTTTTTTGTGGCATTGTAAACTTCCTGAGTATGTTTATTTCAGCGAGCACATACCATAGAGTAAGAAATGGTCGCTGATATGAATTGTTTGAACTGAATTCGGATTCTAAGGTGAGAGCTCTCTCTTTAGGCTTGGAACCATTTTTGGCCGCTCATATTGGGGAAATGGAGTGGCAGTGGGAGCTGTCCCACATTTCAGCCATTCGCCCGTCCTCCCAAAGCTCAAGGCTGGGTTCCAAGTTGGCGGTGGAACCATGTCGTGATGTGGCTTTGAGCCGAATAGCAAAGGTTTGAACAAGAGATTCTGTTGCTTGATTTTTGTCTTCTTTTCCCACATATTACTCTCTGCTCCTGATCACTCCTGTTCATTTTAGTATGCCTCAGTCTCCCTTCTTCGCTCCAAGGGATGTGGATAAATGATACTGAAAGACTACTACCCTCGACTTACAGTTTCCTGGCACGTAAGTTGCATGGTTTCTGTGAAATGCAGAATGTGTAGTTTCTTAAATTTAGGATATCCCAAGGTTACATATATGGTTAAAAGTACTATATTTCTGTTATGTTTTATTTCTCGAAAGTGTGCATTGAAGGTGTTGGATTGATAGTAGTATTTGTAAATTCATAAAAGAGCAGTTGTTGGTTTTCCGAACTAGAGAACAGATTTGAATGGCACCTAGAAAGCTAGTGCTGGGAGGTGCTCCTGTGTGTAGAGGGCTGGGGTGTCTCTTAAAAATGAGAAGATGGCAGAGATTTTTTTTCTGAGAAAATAATTCTTAAAATACCAAGTAAACACATTCTGATGATATCTGAGATATAAGCATTGAAATATGTCTCTGTTGGGGTGCCTGGGTGGCTCAGTCCGTTAAGCTTCCGACTTCAGGTTGGGTCATGATCTCATGGTTCGTGAGTTCAAGCCCTGCATTGGGCTCTGTGCTGCCAGCTCAGAGCCTGGAGCCTGCTCCAGATTCTGTGTCTCCCTCTCTCTTTCTGCCCCTCCCCCGCTCACACTCTGTCTTTGTCTCTGTCTCTGTCTCTGTCTCTCTCAAAAATAAGTAAACATTAAAAAAATAAAAAAAAGAAATGTGTCTGTTTTCATAATCATAAATTCTTTATCATGTAATGGGATAAATGGGATTTAATAACTACTTCTGTTTGTATCTATGGTGACATTGTATTTTCTGCACATACTGTCCATTCTATTTGTATTTCTTGCTGTTCTTTCAGTGTTGACAGTTCCCAGAGTCAGAGAAAACAAAATGGCCTTTAAAACAGTTTTAGTGTTAAAAAGGTCACTCAAAGTGTCATCGAAGGTGAAATTTTACAAACTGTTCATAGTTGACGATGAGACACAATTATAGTTAAAATCTTAAAACAAATAACTCAGTTAATAAGATCGGTTAGGTTCACAGTACTTTTTTCCTGCATAGGAAACGTCAAACTATAGTCATTTAAAAGTAGCTGATTAATGAATAGCTTAACTGAAGTATTTTAACTTGAAATATTCATTAAAGATACTCTTCACATGGGACCCTTTTTTCATACCTGTGCCCTTGATTCAAAGCCATCTGCTTCATCCTTTAAACAGCCAGGTGAGCAAACTGCCATACGTGTGTTGCAATATCTGTATCATTTCACCAAAGAAAACATTTTTTCCCCCGTGTTTCTGCAATTCCCAGTTAACATTGTAAGCAAGACAAACAGCCTTGACACAAGAAATACGCTATTTCATGACAGCAAAGTCGAGATGTGTGTTGCGTGGCAGTCCCGTCCTAACTGCCTGCGAGACCTGGGGGGCTCTGGTTCGGCCAGTGCAGAGCAGGTCCCCCACATGTGCGGGCAGCCGGGTGGGGCTCCTTTCTTAAGAAAACAATCCAGCTCAGGGTCCCTCACCGCCCTTTGTTGTCCTCCCCACGAGGTGATCAGTTGAAGTCTCTGTGGTGACAGAACCAGTTTGTAACAGGCTTGTCTTTCACGGTCCTGTCTCAGGCTTGCTGGCAGGCTTGCCGAAGCTCTGACAAGAGTGGCAGCAGAGAAGCCTCCGTGAAAGGAGCGAAGGCAAGAAACAGGAGGCTGAAACAGGCGGGTCACATTTACTGCTCTCCTGCTGCAGTGGGTTGGCTGGAAGAACTAAACTGGCAGCTTCACATTTTCTTGCTCATTCTTCTGTCTATGCACACGAGGGGTAAGAAGATCAGTGCCCCACGGTACAGTGCAGACAGGGGGCTGCGTTAATGTCAGGTTTTGTGGCTTTTATCACAGAAGGGAAAGTTTAGGGCAGAAGTGGCGGAACATTCCCAGTCCCCATCCTCCAACTGCTCTGTAATTTTAATACTTTTTCTGTCTGGGCAAAAGCTCTCTAGATAGTATAGTAGGAGGCTTTTAAAGGCATTCAAAGTTTCTGTTTTCTCTAGTAATTAAGAATGAAATCCAGTCCAGTTTGGAACTTTGAAGATGAAGTTGATTGTCAACATACTGAGGCAGTTTATATGTGAAGAATTTAGGAAAATGATTCCAGTAAACTTTGTTTTGTTCATTTTACTTTGGATGCTGTTAGATTTTTATAGGTTTAGCTAATTAACTTTGAAGTTCATTACAACTTTTATGTAGAAGCATTGAGTAAATCTCTGGGTTTATAATAGCAAGAGTTATAAATTGTGACTATGTCAGATGTTTATCCACATTGAAGAACGGGGGGCTTGCTCAGTGATTATTTTGTGCAGAATTATTCCTGTATGAAGTTGACCAAAGGATGGCAATTTTTAAACGTTACTTAAAAGAATTGAAGCAAAAGAGTGGTTATAAAAGTAGATGAACTGTTTTCAAGACAGAGGAAAGGTAACATAATGAAACAACTGTCTGTGATAGTGATTTGCAATGAGGGAGTCATGAGGTGGGAAATGAGGAGAAAGTGGCTATCGAATATGAAGCCAGGCGACAAAGGGAATATGTATGAGATGGAAATGCATTTACAGTTCAACCTCACGTCCTTGTGAGTGCATTTTATGGAGCCAGTTTGGCAATACTGTTTATTGGAGAAGTATGTATTATCAATTGGCATGTGCTTTTGATTGGCGTTTATACGACTGGTGTTTTCATGATCTCAAATATTCCATGGCACTATGAAAATATTATATGCTGTGTCGGCTCTATGAAAAAAAGCTTTTAATTTCTGGATAAGTGTAATCCAAAGGAGTTTTATGTATTGCTGTGAAGGAACAGTAGGTAGTTCACTTGCCAGATTTGTTAATTTCTTTTCTGAAAATTGTTATAATATGGCACCTTCCAGAAAGGAATAGAAAAGCCCCAGGGACACTGTTTCTTAAGAATGTTCCAGGAAGCTCAAGGTATGATACTTGTGAGGTGAAATTCTTATTCCTTTATTCAATCTACTACTATCTCTTGATTGCCTGGGGGTAATTTTTCACTATCTTTTTGCATTTTCCTTGAAAAATGTGAATACCTTAATGCATTATTGGCTTATGTCAATAAAAAGCAGAGGCCATATGCTACAGTGTGAATTTTTGAATCATAAATACTAGGCTTAGAATACATCTTAAAATAATACTGTATAACTGTCTTACTTTTCTTGTGAGGAGATTGAAGCCCAGGGACATTCCTTGCCTTCCTCTAGGTAACAGAGTCTTTTAAATTCTCTATGCACAGCTCTTTTGTGTGTGTGTGTGTGTGTGTGTGTGTGTGTGTGTGTGTGTGTGTGCTTCTACTGATTTCTTCTACAGCACGGTGGTTAAGAATATTAACTCTGGACACAGAATGTCTGTGTTTGTATCTTAGCTCTGCCACTCAAATGAGGTATCTTATTAGTACCTCAGTTTTCTCAACTGTAAAATGGGGATAAGAGTAATACTTACCATAGGGTTGATTTGGTTACTAAATGAGTAAGTACATGTAAAGCACTTAGAACAGTGTCTGTAATACCTAATATTTTGGGAGTATCTGTTATTATTCATATTATAATAATAGTTTATGTAGGAATAGGGGACAACCAAGCTGGAAATGTAAATTGAGACATGATCTAAAAAGAATCTGATAACCCATCTTAGTGTAATTAACATACTAAACCCCAATTTGTATTCCCGCCTTTGTCACCAATGAACTTTTAATTTTTTTAAAAGGAATTTCTCTACCCGTAACATTTGATATCAGTTTTACAAACAATAAGCTTCATGGTTTTTATGATTTTGCTCCAATGAAGAAAGAATGTGCTACAGACAGGGACTATTAGTTCAACCAAGAGTAAGCAACTTTGACTATCCAAGTTAAATATTCATTGATGGCTTGTAATGCCTTATGATCGTTAATTGTGCATGTCCTTCAGTGGGAATGATGATCACAAAATTGGTAAACACGAAATACAGACAAATGAAGTGGTCATGATTCTTCAATGAATGACAAAGCCAAAGTTACTGTTCCGAGACCTTAAATCCTTGTTAAAAGTAAATGGATTTCAAAATGACAACTTGAGACGTTTGGAGAATGTGAGCTACTGGCTACTAAAAACATTTTGTTAGGGGCGCCTGGGTGGCGCAGTCGGTTAAGCGTCCGACTTCAGCCAGGTCACGATCTCGCGGTCCGTGAGTTCGAGCCCCGCATCAGGCTCTGGGCTGATGGCTCAGAGCCTGGAGCCTGTTTCCGATTCTGTGTTTCCCTCTCTCTCTGCTCCTCCTCCGTTCATGCTCTGTCTCTCTCTGTCCCAAAAATAAATAAACGTTGAAAAAAAAAAAACATTTTGTTAATTAAACATATGGAAACGTGAAAGTTTTTTATGGAAGGAATATGTACAGTACTCCAGTTCTACCATAAATGGAACAAAGCTCTATAGAGTCACAGTAGGCGGAAAAGCGAATTCTTCTTACTGGACCAGAGTAGCTAGTGTAACTCATCAGCCGAAATCTTATCGTTGCTTAAATCTTATCTGAATGTTTTAACTTGAGGAGACACAGGCTTGAGGAAAAGGGAAACAAAAGTACATCTTGGTAGAAGTTTTGAACTTTATGTTTTTTATATTGGCATGTTGTGATTGCTTTAGGAATGGATTTTTTAAAGCTAGGATCATGAAATGTAGAATTGTCTTTTTTCTAAAAGTGCAGTTATCACCTGTAGTGGTAAAAATCAGCAGTGTTCACTTCTGGTTGAAATGTTTTATTTTGAGGATTGCACTGTCTATGCCAACCTGCCCCTTTGTTTTCAAAACACAGGAGAAAATCACAGGCAATTGTAATGAACGCAGTGCAATGTGTCATTTTGGTCACTACTACTCTTTTTAAGTTCTGCCAAAGGAATTTAGTGAGGTTATAAACGTGATAAATTGACCTAAAAACTAAAGGACTCTTTCTGTTTATTGTTCTAACACATTGGTGGCAACAGTGTGCCTTTCCTGATGTGGATGTGTCTCATGTTCTGGCATTAAAAAAGGTGAGATTTTTATTTAGCTTCCTGTTATATATCTGAACATTTCTACGTGTCCCCCTCCCCCCTTCATAAAATCATGGTAATAGATTATTATAGCAGTTAGGTTAAAATCAAAATTGGCAGCCAACTTTTTGTCTTTAGGAGTAATTCTACATCAATAATGAGTTACAGGAAAAAGAGGTGAGATAGGAAGGTAGTAATCAGTTGGTTTTGAATACGGGAAAATCCCCAAATCTAGTGCACAGAAATAAGTCCCAGTCTTCACGGCTCCTATGGCTTTATATAACCAGATTTTACATTCTGCCTGTTCATTGCCAGGTCATTTTCCATAGGTTTCCTATTATAATATTTACATTTGATCTGGTTGGCATTAACTTAAAATAAAAAAAAAATTATGTTATTAAGTATTTTAACCAAACTTAAGGCACATAGAGAATACAGTAATGGGAGGCTAACAAACATGGCTGTGAATGTGCGGTTTAAAAATTAGAATGGTAATATTACTGTAGGGCATCAATTTTTGGTAATATTTTTAAGTGAAAAATGATCCTTGTTACCATATGGCAAAATACAGTGAAAATCTGAACTGTTAGACCAACACAGCTGTTAAATGCATCAATGTGGGTCTGTGTTTAAAATGTTTTCTACTACAGCTATTATGCAGCACGTCCAACAATTAATCTCAGGCTATTAATCGGCAGTAACTGCAAGTGGTGAGCATCACAGATGTAAGAAATTTGATCTCTGTAACTTACCTGGAGGGAAGTGGCTAAACTATAGTTCTCAACTGAAATTCTGCAGAGTATATTGGATAATAGATATTCACACAGCTATTGAGTGTAAACTCAAATCCTTTGGCTTTACCTTTGTTATGGGAATTTATGCTCACCAGTGGTGGCAACCATATGCATAAGTAAGTCTTGGGTGTGTGTATATAATTTTAATTTTTAACTTGCAAATACATGAAGGCTTCTGGAAGAATAATAGTATTAGATCAGGGATCAGAGTAACTCAAATTAGGTGGTTTTTTTTTGTGTTTTTTTTTGTCTCTATAAGCCAGTTGACTCTGAAATGACACTTTTTTTTCTGAAATAACATTTTACAAATCTTTTATTATCTTAGAATAAATCTTTATTGTCTTATAATATGACATATATATATAATGGGATATATATAACATATATGGGATATATAATAT
>NW_024412376.1:88666285-88733672 GCF_014898765.1 Herpailurus yagouaroundi | reverse complement strand
ATAATGGGATATATATAACATATATGGGATATATAATATATATATATGGGATATATATAATATATATATGACAGATATATATAATGGGATATATATAACATATATATGGGATATATAATATATACATATATGGGATATGTATAATATATATGGGATATATAAAATATATAGATATATATTTTTAAGTTTATTTATTTTGAGAGAGGGTGAGAGAGCACGCGTAAGTAGGGGAGGGGCAGAGAAGAAGAGAGAGAATCCCAAAGCAGGCTCCTTCATGTCAGAGCAGAGTTTGACATGGGGCTTAATCCCATGAACCCTGAGATGATGACCTGAGCGGAAATCAAGAGTCAGACACTTAACCAATTGAGCCATTCAGGTGTCCCATGAATGTGTTTTTTGTCCCCTAATTTTACAAATGCAGATCTAATTTTACAATCCATGCAGGACATTGGGCAAATCCTTAAATAAGAGAAAGTATATTGACAATTGAATTATAGGAAAATTATCCTTATCAGTTAAATTGCCTATCAAGCTTTCTTTTGCAACATTTTAGGTTCAGCCGAACTCTTAGGGTCTTGATTATTATACTTTTTTCCATTTGTAAAGTAGTTAATTTTCCCATTTTGGTGGATTTTTTGTGGAAATGTTAACATTAAAATACCTAAAGGAAATTTTGTGACTGTGCACTCAGGATAACCTTAGTCTTGTTTTTAGATCCTGCCATTTTCTTCTAATATTACAGAAGCTGTGGCTTTTGGATTAACTAATTTCTCTGCTTTATGTCATCTCTGTCACATTCCTTCAGTAATTAGGTAATTTTTCATATAAAATCATGTTATTAGCATTGATATTTGGGTCACAAAGAACGGAAACTTAAGTAGAGAAGTTGAGTGGAGATACAGAGAAAAGCTAAGGCAAACACAGGCCTCGTGGGACCCAGAGTCCATGAGGGTCTGAGCCTCTATTCATCTGTGACTGAGGTGGTCTCATGGACATTTACCTTCTTCTTTCCTCTGTGTGTCTCTTTGCTTCTTTCTGTTTAGAATTCTTCCATGGTGACGTCTTGTGTTTAGGGTGAAGACCAGATCTTTACATAGCTGGCAAGACTTGGTATCAGTGGGCCCCTGACTCCCAGCTCATCTCCCTAGTCATTGACCACCATCTTACACTGTCCCAAATCATCCAAACCTTTTATCTTTGCAGGTGTTTCACATTGAGTTTTTCCACAACCTGGAAAGTTCTTTGCTTCTCTGCTCTGCTTATCCATTCTCTTAAATGCCATGAAGTTTTCCTTAGCAATCCAAAATAGATGAGAGCTCCTTGATACAACCCCTCATTGTAAGTTTTATTTTTCCTTTACAGTACATATCATGACTTATTACATGTCACTCTCCTGCTGGAAGCTCCATTTCTGGGAGGAAAAAGCTATGCCCATTTTATTTGTTGCTGTGTTTGCATTGCATAGCACAGTGCTTAGCACAGAGAGGGTACCGCTGTCCTAGGTATACTCATTGTTTTGCACATGACCCTAAATGGTGTCCTTGATATTCCAAGGCCTTTTTGTTGTTGTTGAGTTCTGTAGCGTTAACTAGCTGATCAATGTTTCACTGTCTCTTATTTCCAGTTTCTTTTTGGAGAGACAATTTGATTGGCAGCTGATCCTTGCAGTAATCAATTGTAACCCAGCTGGGGTGTGTGTAGCAATACCAAGATGGGCACCAGACAACAGACCCAGACCCAGACCCTGCTTCCAACAGAGCAGGAGAAGTTTTTCTAGAAGAAGTTTTAGATTAGTTTGACAATCAAAAACAGTTAATATAGCTGCTACTGTCATTTTTAATAGAATAGTGCTTTTTCGCTTATAAGGAATTCCTGTTGGCTACTAAATGAATTAGCTGTATGTTTAGAAAAATTATGAGAAACACTGTATAGTGGGGCGCCTGGGTGGTGGCTCAGTTGGGTAAGTGTCTGACTTCAGCTCAGGTCACAGTCTGACCATTGGTGAGTTCAAGTCCCTTGTCGGGCTCTGTGCTGACAGCTCGGAGCCTGGAGCCTGCTTCAGATTCTGTGTCTCCCTCTCTCCCTCCTCCTCCCCCACTCATACTCTGTCTCTCTCTCAAAAATAAATGAATATTAGGGGCGCCTGGGTGGCGCAGTCGGTTAAGCGTCCGACTTCAGCCAGGTCACGATCTCGCGGTCCGTGAGTTCGAGCCCCGCGTCGGGCTCTGGGCTGATGGCTCAGAGCCTGGAGCCTGTTTCCGATTCTGTGTCTCCCTCTCTCTCTGCCCCTCCCCCGTTCATGCTCTGTCTCTCTCTGTCCCAAAAATAAATAAACGTTGAAAAAAAAATTAAAAAAAAAATGAATATTAAAAAAAAGCATATTAAAAAAAAGAAACACCTTAGTATTTTCATATGAACTTTGGTATCCAGGAAATGGTACTACCAAAAATAATGATCATATATTTCTGTAGTTTTTACAGAATTATTTTAACAGTAAATGAAGGGGTATAACATTTTTATTTTTGCTCTTTAAAAAAAAGATGCCATAGAAAATTTAAGATACAGGTGGTGGCAAAAATAATATATAAAACAAGTAGTGTAATCACTTGGAAGACTAGTTCTGTCAGATTGTTATATATAATTTTCACTGCTTTATTGAAAAAGGTACTTGGTAAACCTTATGTCTCACAAAGAACCTCTTGTAAATTTTGCATAATGATCCCTAAACAGACCACAAGTTGTAGGCTAGTGGTATACATTTTTTTTTTTGTTCAGATTCTGAGAATTTAGTGTCTGAAATTATGCTTTTGATCCCATCTGGTGTCTAAAGGAAAATTGACATACATATCTAATTCATGAGGTTTTTCTAAACCTCACAAGTACATGCAGAAAACTGACTTTGGTTCATAGATTTTTGGTTCATAGTATCCTGTAGTACATAATGTCCTATATTTATGTTGGTATCTTCACAATTTTAACGGGGGGTTTACATATAAGGAAACAGTGACTTACGTCAATTGTTATCATCTACGGATCTTCTGTGATGTGGGAACTTTATTGATGAGATACCAGTTGAGTGGGAGACAATTTAATATAACAAGGCATCTTACGTTCCTTCATTCCTTCAAATATAAGCTATGCCAAGGCCAATAGCAATGGAGCTTCAGAAAATCTGGGGCCAAGTTTGTTTTGCAAACTCGGCATGAAATTATCCTTCTGTTACTATGTTTGTAGAAATATTCATCATCAAACTATGTCTTTGCTGAAGTGTTTAGCTTTATTTTGCTTTCTCTCTAAAGAAAACTAAGACGATATTTTTCTCAACTATGAAAAATAATGACTTGCCAATTGTAACTGCGTATCATTTTAACAATCATGCATTTTCTTATGGAGCTAAATCCCCACAGCATGTTTGTCTTGGTTAGAGTTAATAAGCTCAATTAAGTATTGTTTTCACATTCCGTTTGCAAAGTCTTTTTTATGTTTCTATTTTGAAAAAGAAAAAAAAGGTTAATGTTGTAAAAGTAATATGCTGTATTTACCCTTGAACCATTAGCCCATTTGAGTGAGGGCATGTGCAGCGGCTCTTTGGAGGAATATTTGAGCGGCTCTCTGAGTTTAACTTCAGCTCTGACATCAGCCGAAGCTATTGAGACCTGTGCAGTGGCCTGGAAAACAACAACAACAAAGAGTTCCGTGTGACATGGTAACAGAGGAAGGGTGGGTGCCACTTAATTGAGGCTGCTCAACAAATTGCCTTTTTACTTCCACACACACACACACACACACACACACACACACACGCACACACATATGTTTCTTATATGTATGTTTTCATAGGATTATTACAGTTTATTGAAATCAGAGAATATCACTAAATATTTCCTACTTAATTTCCTATGCCCTGAGTGAAAACGTGTTCAAACTGGGGAGTAGTGGGTCTAAAGGAAAAGGACCCTTGTGCTAAATCATGTGATTTCACAGACACATGACATTCTTCCAGTAGGCATTTCTGGAGATTGTTTTTGGCGTGGATTTTATGAACATAATACTAACAGTTTATTCATAACATGCATTTTAGTAGCTATTATGAATATTATTAATCTACCCTACTTAACCTCTTCCATTGAAAAATATAATTTTCTGTCTTTTATTGTTCCACGGACTTAATGACAAACATCTTGCAAATTAGATTTTCATATATTTCATCTCTTTCTTATGCTCAATTTAATCTATCAAAGCCACACATTGTAGAAGACATCTGGTATTGAGCTTAAGCAGCTGGGTTTCATTTGTAAAGGTTTTGAGCAAATTTTGGTGCTTGCCAACAATAATAGAGCAGTTGGCCAGTGTGTTTTCTTTGTGGCAGCTTGGTGCAGTATGGTAGAAGAGACCCGAATTCAGGATCAGGTGATATTCTGCCTCTTTCTGGCTTAACTGGCGAGACTTGAGGGTTTATGCAGGTGTTTCAGGGAGCACTGGCTGAAGGCTTGCTCAGTGGCTGTTGAAGAGGAATCAGTGGGTGAGCGATATGCACTCATCCATTTGAGAAACAAGGAGTGTGCAGTTTTCTTGACAGCATGGTTCAGTGTGTTTCCTACATCAGAACCACTAAGTCACTTTTAAGATGCTGTTCCCTCTACCCCATCCCAAATCTGTTAACCCAGATATTTCAGAACTGAGCCCAGAAAGCTGCAATTGACTGAGCTACCCCAAGGGATTTGGAACAGACTGGATTGGAGTTAATAAACTTCAGTTCATTCTTTACCCTCAGGTAGAACCTCTACATTCACTTTTCTGACCCAAAGACAAACCTATTTTATTAGAAGAACTCTTTTATTAATGTCCATTTAAAAGGCATTATCAGAATTTGTTTCAAAAGTGGCTTAACCACATACCCAGTTTAGATGTTCTTTCATGAAATGCTGTATTACTGTGACCTATTGCTTAATAAAACAGTTATTCTAGCACTATTAAAATATTGCCCCTAATGATGAAGAAGGGCCAGCAAGACTTGATTTACTTGGAACAATGCAAGTATGAACTGAAGGATTTCTGGGAGAGTGAAGCAGACACGAGAATCCCAAATTTCCTATTTCTTTCTCAGATATGTTAATTAATCTCTGTCTCCAAAAAGTCACTGGACACCTGATAATTTCCCAGAAATCTTTTGAGTTTGGTTCTGTGAACTCCCCTCAGAAACCACCATAATGTTGTTTGGATGCTCTTGGAGCCTATACCCGCCTCCAATTGCATTCACTATGTTATTCCCAATGAAAATAGTTTGTCTTTGTGGCCCATATAGTGGTTTGGGGGACTGTTTATTCTGAACATAAACTAAGTCATTACCCTCTTCTTTGCTTCTGCTAAAAAAAGTTCTCTGCCAGCATTCTTACGACCATAGTTCAGTATTCTTGTTTTGCTGGTTATTAGTTCAGAATTGAGTTTTCCAGACAAACACTTGTGAGTTCCAGGTTAATATGGAAACATAGCCAGGGAATGTGTGGTTGATGGGAGGATTGCCTCTTTGGAAGTTAATAGGTAGTGACGGTCTGTTGTTAAAATGTCGTTAACTGGAAATGTACTTTTTACCTTATCTTGCTTTGGAAATTAGCACTCAAGATAGTCACTTTAGAGAGCTCTGCCTTGTCTCAGGGACTTGATTTAAAATAAACACATACACACACACACACACACACACACACACACACACACACACACACTCCCACTTGAGGTAGGCAAGCAACACCCTAGCAAATACAACATTAAAAGAGGGTAAGAGAAGGGGCAATCCAAATGCTTCAGATCGTCTCATTCCATGATCCCTGTCATGCATGGGCTACATCTGCAGCGTTTTAAAGTTTCTGCAGGAAGCTCAGTAATGCAGCTGTCTCTAATGTACTGTGAACCTTGAAAAGGAATTTCCTTTCAAGTAAGAACGGAAGTAGTTTGTGTGTGGGATGATGGAGCTGAAGGTTTCCTTTAACAGAAAATAAAGTGCCGTTATATAAACAAACATCTATACAACCTAAAGTAAACCCAGCAGAAATATGTGATGCAGGCACCTACATTTTAAAAAGACCCAGTTAATTTTAATGATCTACTTGTGTTTTCTCGTTTTTGCAAGTGAGGAAAATGAGGTGCATGGTTGTGAGACGACTTAGTTAAATTCTCACTGTGACTTCTAGAGCCGGAACCAGAATTTAGGATTCCAGTTTTAGTTTGTGTTCTTTTAGGAATGTCATTTAAATCTGACTTTAGGATTGCTATTTAGGCTGAATGTTTAGAAAGTTGAAACAGAGTCTTTGCCACATGAACATTTTATTTAAGAAACAGGTTATGAAAACACACACCACCATCACCATGAATAAATATTTCAGTGTATGAATGAAACTCAGAACTGATAACTTCTGCTTTGGTTTTCCTATTTATTCTAATAGGAATGCTAGTATGTGAGAGGTACTCTGTATTCAACCACATTTAGGCTGTCCCAATTTAGTGCTTATGAAAATGCAAATTATACTCAGTTCTGAGCCACGGTACCTTACCATCTGAGGTAAGAAGAAGACAAAGTTAGGAATATATTTGTGTTAGCTTTTAGAAAAAATTTGCATCCTGCATTGAAGAATGGAGCATCTTTTCCCCCTCTTCCTAAGATTTCCTGCAAATGTTAAACTAGAGATTACTTGTAAAATATCCCGAGTAGCTATTACTGCAAACAAGAAATGTGATCTCCAGCTTTACACCCTGAGAGTGAGTGCTAACACCTCTACAGATTTATTTCTTAAAGCTAAAATTACAAGGTTATTGTTCCTTTCCATTGTAGGATGTCATTTGTACTGGGATCCTTTAGATTTACACATTTGGTTTTATGGTTTTGGGCAGTCGCTATAGAATGTTTTAGAATAATTGATGAACTGTCTTTACCAGGTAAAATTTCTGTAGCGTTTATCCTAATTTTTCTACCTCTCCATTGGCTGTTTCTCCAGTAATTGTGAATCCAGACTGGGTTTTTGCAAACTGAATGGGAGGGTCTGATCATTTGTCCTGTGGCTTTGTTTTGATTCTTGTATTTGCTTCTTAAGGGATTTTAAAGATCTGCTGAGGATTTCATATCACCTTTTGTATTTCCAAGATACTTGAGCAAAATTACCCTTCAAAAGTTCTGTAATGTTTACTTCTTAGTCTGGATTCTTTGTTTCTTATTCCTGTGGCTTATCTACAAAATGAAAGTGTTTAGGGCTAAAGAAGAGAGTGGCATAGTTATAGTTACCTTAAATACTAATCATCTAATAGACAATCACTAACATATTTCATTTGTGATTTTATAATTCACAAATCCAAGAATACAAATGTCAGCACTCTTATGTTTTAACTTGTGAATGTCTCCTTCTGTAGATGTTAAGCAGAGAGCAAGATAGAGATACTTGTTCTTCTAGATATGAAAACTTACTAAGGTTTTACAGTTTTAGGGCTGTAGTCATTACAGTGTGGTTATGGCCTAGGGTCGGCATAGCTGATGCAGCATAATAGAAAGACGTACATATAAGGAAACAATGTAGGTAAAGGGGCACGTGGGAAACCAGTGGGAAAAGGTATGAAAACCTCACCTCTACCACCTATAAAAATCATCCTAAGTGTGTCAGAAAGCTAAATGGAAAATTCAAAAATGGAAAATGTGTGGAAGAAAATAAGAATAGCTGTTCCAAGTATTGTTTGAAACACTTCACATATATTAACTCATTTGAAGTCCACACAATGGGAGATAGATACTGTCATTATCCTCATTCTATAAAGAAGGAAGCAGGTTCAGAGAAGTGAAATATTTTATTTCAGATTACAAAGTTCATGCATGGGGGAGTCTAGATTCAAGTCAAGACAGCCTGGTTTTTTTGTGTCCGTTTCCATTAGCAGCTATATAATGCCACATCTCTTAGAAGAAAATGTTTGTATGATTTAAAGGAAGAAAAAAGATTGTAGTTCAACAAAGCACATCACCAAGAAGCAAAAGGATCTCCCATACACTGGGAAAGCATGTTGCAAGATGTGTCACTGAGAAATACTTACTGTCAATTTTATGTAAAGAATGTCTTCAAAAATGAGAAAAATACGAAAAAAGTGGCAGAAGACATGAACAGGCCATCCACAAAGAAGAAGATGGAAACATAAGAAAAGAAGCTAAGTAAATGGAGAAATTCAAGTTAAAATAGTATGCCAGGCTATAGTCAACCGGCAAAAGAATTGATACGTTGACATTATCAACCTTTGGCAAAGATGTGGAGAAATGGGAACCCGGCAAAATAATTGACATGTTGAGATTATCAACCTTTGGCAAAGATGTGGAGAAACGGGAACCCTTATCACTATGTTGGAACATAGTTTTAATAATATTGAAGAATGAAATGTCACTTAATGATCTAGGTAGTAATTATATAGACATATTAATAAGATTAAGCAATAGTTTAAGATGTGACATCAAGAGCATAAGCAACAATAAAAAGATAATAAAATTGATCTCATCAATTAAATTTCGTGCTTCCAAGTATATCATCAACAAAGTGAAAAAAGAGCCCACAGAATGGGAGAATACATTTGCAAATTATGTATCTGATAATGGACTTGAGTCCAGATTATATAAAAACTCTTACAAATTAATGGTAAAAAGATCATTAGCTGCACTTAAAAATGGGCCAGGATCTGGACAGATATTTCATACACATACACACACACACACACACACACACACACACACACACACACACAAAAGAATATGTACAAATGACCAATAATCCCATTAAATGATGCTAAATACAACTAGTTATCAGTGAAACTCAAATCAAAACCACAGGGGGTTGTACTTCCACTCAGATGGCTCTAAGCAAAAGATAATAACAAGTGTTGTTGAGGCTGTGGAGAAATTGGAACCCTCATATACTACTTCTGGGATGTAAAATGGTACAGCCGTTTTGGAAAACAGTCTGGCATTTCCTCAAAGGGTTAAACGTTTAGTTACCCTGAGACCCAGAAGTTTCACTCCTAGGTATATATCTTAAACAAAATGAGAACCTAGTGTCCACAAAAAAACTTGTATGTAGATGTTCATAATAGCATCATTAATAATAGACGGAAAGTGAAAACAACCCAACCCAATATTATGGCTTTCTTCCATAATATTTTATTCTTTAGTGATGAAATCTTTAAGATTTTATAAAAATCAGTTGTAAGAACATAGTATTCTCTAACTTTTTTTGTATATTTGTGGAATTTTATATAACAAAAGAGATAACCAGAAACAAAATTAAGTACATATCCACTCCATCCCCTTGTAGCTAGAAAGCATAATGGGTTTTCCTTTTTCCCTAATAATTAAAGCCTTTGGCTCCAGAAAAGACTCTTTACAAATGAAATATTGAATTAGGGCTCCCATACTGATTATTGTTTGCTTTTTCTGGTATCAATTATAATCATATATTCTCTCTGAAATCCAAATTTTAGTGAGGCAGTTTAGTCATTTTATTAGTTGGTTTATGAGAAAATTCTTTGTGATTAAGAGGTACCATTCATTCTGGTTGAAATCAGATCATTTTTCCTTTACTAAAAACTTTGCAGGGTAGTCCACCTGCAACCTTGCTTGCTCAATTAAGGGGGAAAAGCTATCTTCTTGGGACAGCTGCTGTTCATAATCCTGAGTCTGGGCCTTCTGGGAATCTGCTGATTTGCTTCTGAACCTTTATCATGAACTTTCCCTGCGCAGATTACCAGATTGTCTTGGGGGAAAGAGAGCATGTCTATGATCCAGGAGGGCTCATGTCTGAATCAGAGGTGCCCATTACTTTTCTACTTGTTAATGTAGCAGAATCGCCTTTCCTGTCATGGGGTTAGAGTGGTTGGGAAATTGCCCGCAGTGACAAGCCCTTCTCAGATAGGAGGAGCTCATAGTCATAACAAAAACATTTCTCCAGAATATTGTTTCATGCTTCTCCCACTCAGGGCCATGACCATTGTTAAGGCGGGAAAACGACCTCAGGGCCTTGAGGTTTGTACATCAGAGTATTAATAACAAGTGATGCTAAAGCTGGACTATAGTTGGGACAGCATTCAAATATAGTTGAAATACAGTTGCCCTGGAGAGTACAGGTTAACTAAAAGTTCTGTCTTTTAACTTGAGAGCCCACAGATATAAGAGCAACAGGAATAGTTTAAACAAAATCAAAGGATGGGAAGTTTGTGTCGGGGAATGGAAATTAGCATCCAAAAACTAGATTGTGACTGGGCAGTGGTTTTCACATTGTGGACCTGTATCAGCATTACATGGGAACCTATTGAAAGTAAATTTTGGTGTCCTACCCCAGATTTACTGAACAAAAAACCTCAGGGGATCGGTCCAGAAATCTGTGCTCTGACGAGCCCTCCAGGTTATACTGACGTGGGGCTGAAGTTTGAGAACCACTGGACTGAATTATGTTGCTTTTTCAATGCCAGGTGAGTAAACTTGAACTTTATCCCATATGCAGTGGGAATTCATGGAAGATTTGTGAGCAGAGTTCTGGAATGATGAGTGTTTTAGTTAGATAGCAGAATCTTCTGCCTTACTCTTCTAGTAAAGGAATTTTAGGTCAGGAAAGTATAACAATGCCAGTGTCTGGTGATCTGATTTGATCCACACGTCAGAAGAGTATATTAGTTTGTACTTTCTTGTGACTAAACATGAGAGTCGTTTAATCATTTAATAGGACTTTGGAAGTTTCAAACAAGTGGTTTTTATTCACTGAAAATTATAAAATGATGCTTTCTTTTGTGTGCCATTTTAATCCCTAAACTTACAACATTTTGCAGATTTAATAGGACCTAGGTGTACTCTTAAATCCTGAAGATATTATCCACATAATCCACATAATTGTAGAAAATGGCTGAGGGCATTCCCCTGGTCACTTTACTGTGTAATTCTTTTCCCAACTATGTTTTGCATTTTAAGTGTTTTCATTTTTCCCCTTAATCTTGTTATGTATCAGTAACACATGATGTATTGGCATCTTCTGGAATAACACATTTGTTCCAAGTGAAAAGGACTAGGTTTAGAAAATCCAGTCGGCCAAGAAGTTTACCTGACAGAGACCTATATGGAATCTAAAACTAATGTGCTCATATTTTCCATCAGAAGTCAAATGAAATGAAGCCAAGAAAGTACTATGAGAAGTTTACTGGTCTCTTCCCTGTATCAATAGCATTAACTAAATACATCATTTAGTTTTATAGGTAATAGCCATGTTGAAAAAGATCTTTTACCTGTATGTCTGAGATGGGATGGGACCAACTACATAAAATCAGATTATATTATACCTCTCCTTAAGAGTCATTAAGATTTAAAATTCTCAAGGACAAATTTCTTTTACTTCTTGATGGTCTTATTTGTAAGTTTAAATGGAAAATTGGTATTAAAATGCCACAGGAATTTTTACTCTTTAGCAACCTAATCCTATAATATATCCTAGAGCTTATTAGGCTTATTGTCCAGGAGTTACCTATCTGGGAAAAAGCAGTAGCCTTTTCTGATAGGAATCATAAAAATTAAGTTTTAATTGTTGGCCTGCTACTAAATACTGATGTGACTTTACACGTAACTTTCAGTGTGTCAGAGGATGAGGTGGTGTATTAAAATATTGAAATAGTATGGAAAGATGGTTTGGGGCATGGATATTGTATCTCTAAAATAAACATATAGTGACTTGGAGAAGCCATTAATTTATTCCTTCATTTATCATACTTCTATTACACACCTAGTGTCTTCCAATATTGTAATGTGCCCTGTGAACGCAAGGAAAATATTCCCTGGTCGCATTCTGGAGGGGAGGCAGAAAAATACAAAGAATACTTTGGGAACAGATAGATATGTATTTGACTTAAAAGGAGGGATCAGCTGAGTTGGCAACTAAAAAGTTATCTGGGAAAGAAAAGAAGTAAACAGATTGTAGACGGAGGAACTAACATGACCAAAATCCCAGAGACACCTGAGAGAGTGTGGTGCGGCCAGAGGATTGCCAAGTTGAGCATAACTGCTGGGTTGGAGACTAGAGGTAGTGTGTGGCTAATTGGAGGTTGTAAGCAGGGGATGGAAGCTGAAGGTGTGTGTGGACCCAAGCTAGGAAGCACATACTCTTCCAGTGGATCATATGGCTCCATGACTGGCTTTTAAGGAGGAAGTAACATAATCCTATTTCCTGTGGTCTTCCCTTTCAGTTAATTGCGGTTCCATCCTTGTAGTTGATTAGGATAAAACCTGTGGTATTATTCTTAGCTTTTCTTTATCTCTCACATATACAGTCCATTTGGAGAATTATTTTCACACTGTCTATACTGTGCACCCCTGGGTACCACTTCAGAATCCTCTTGGAACCACCCCTTAGCACTGCCACAGTTGTAGCAACCAGTTCCATGGAGGCGTGGCCCTGCTTTCTGATGGTGGATTTTGATACTGTCTTACCTCTCAGCCTCTTGCCTTGCAGCCTCTCTGATGTAGCATGGGAGACTCTGGCAGGAGCCATTCTGCACAGCTTGCAAGGAAGGGGCAGCTAGCTACCATGGGCCAGACGTGACCGGTGGGCGGGATAGGAACTGAGAGATGAGCACTTCTTTGTTCCTCAGGACGGATACACTGAAACTCATGTCATAATACCTTTAGTGGGAGCGAACTAGATAACTCATCCTCAGATTGCCATTTTCCCCTTCCCTGTTTCATAGCCTTGGTCCTGCACTCCTGCTTCCTGGGATGACCTTCCCAAATAAACTACTTCTATGCACGCAGTTGTCTTAGGCTCTATCTTCCCGGGAACCTAAGGTTGTGACAGTACCTTCAAAATATATCTTCAGTTGGACCACTTCCCATCACCTCTACTACTACCAGCCATCAAACCTCCATCAATGCCTGCCTTAATTACCACAGCAATTTTCTAACTGGTTTGCTACTTTTTTTTCAACGTTTATTCATTTTTGAGAGAGACAGACAGACAGAGCATAAGCAGGGGAGAGGCAGAGAGAAAGGGAGACACAGAATCTGAAGCACGCTCCATCCAGGCTCTGAGCTGTCAGCACAGAGCCTGACGCAGGGCTCGAACTCATGAGCCATGAGATCATGACCTGAGCGGATGTTGGATGCTTAGCCGACTGAGCCACCCAGGTGCCTCTGGCTAACTACTTTTATTTGTGCCCTACGTAGTCTGATGGTGGGATAGCACGTGGAGTTAAAGTTTCATCCAACAAGAGGCTCTAGGATCTGACCCCCCCTTCACTTCCTACTACTGTTCCTGGTGTTGGATAAGCTGGTACTCTCTGTTCCTCAAGGACTCCAGGGGCACTTTCACCTCAGGGCTCTTGCTTGTTCTTTGCTCTGTTTGGAGCACTCTTCCTTTCCATAGGTGACTCTCTTCACCTTTCCCTTCTCAAAAATTACTTCTGCACTGAGGTATTTCTGACCATCCATTTTAAAATAACAACCACCCCTAGCATATTCTCTCTCCCTTCCCTGCTGCATTTCTCTCCATAGCACCTAGCGTAATTAAGATGCTTTCAGGTTTATTTTGATTGTCTCTCCTTTACTCCAGTAGCTATAAACTTTGTCAGGGCAGAGAATTGTGTCTGTTTCTCTCCACTCTTCCATCGTTGGGCCCACAGAGCCTTGATACCTGGCAGGTGCCCAGTAAATAACTGCTGAGTTAAGCAAGTGAACGAATGTGTATTTTAGAAAATGTAATTCTGGCTATAGTGTAAAGGTGGTTGAAGGAAGGTGGGGCTAGAGAACAGAAATTGGGAGCTTAGTGTAGGCAACCAGGTAAAAAAATGAAGAAGGCCACATTTGTCATCTTTTTTTTTTAATTTTATTTTTCAACGTTTTTATTTATTTATGGGACAGACAGAGACAGAGCATGAACGGGGGAGGGGCAGAGAGAGAGGGAGACACAGAATCGGAAACAGGCTCCAGGCTCCGAGCCATCAGCCCAGAGCCTGACGCGGGGCTCGAACTCCCGGACCGCGAGATCGTGACCTGGCTGAAGTCGGACGCTTAACCGACTGCGCCACCCAGGCGCCCCACATTTGTCATCTTTTAACAGCATCAGTGGAGAGTTGAGGAAGGATTACAGAAGCTGTAGGAGAGTAAAATGATTGTGTTGTTGATGGATTGGGTATGATGGATCAGAGAGAGGGAGACCTGTAAGCAGAGTCTCAGGATTTTGGCTTTGGCAGCTGGGATTTCATGGTTATATTTGTCAGAGAGATGCCAAAGATGGAACAGGTGTAGATGGGAAGGCGATACGGTGGAGAAACTTCAGGAAGGAGGAAGGACTTAGGATTTAAATATGTTTAGTTTGGTGTATCGGCAAGACCGCTTAGCAGGAAATGAGAGAGATCCAGGAGTCCATTGACTGGGCAGGACTCCAGCTCAGAAAAGGGTACTTGGGGATCACTGGTGCCTTGTAAGGCAGTTGTGCCTTGAGGTAGTGACCTCACAAAAATCCAACCGGGAAAAACCATATATTACTCGGTGTTGCTATACGAGCATAGGAGTTCTTAACTGTTGTCACCATTTCTTTCCTTGACTATTTTAGAAAGACTTAGGAAGAGAAAACCTTGGAAAACACAAAAGAAAAAAAAATACATCCTTGATTCACTTTTGTTGGCACATTTTGAAAGAATGAAAAAGGCATTTATCTTGGGATGAAGTGTCTGAGTGCCTCTGGAGAACAAAGAATTTACCTTTAGCTTCTTCTGGCCAGCCTCAGACTCTGTGTTTTACTTTCACAGCCATCTTCTTTCATTGAAAACATGTTGAAGTACTTTTTTCCCCCTCTTTATTCACCGGAAATGAGTAAGTTCTTTAGTAAAACATCCAGAATGCATGTAATAAAAAAAAACGTCTAAATGTTTCAAGTAAGATTTCTGGCATATATTTATCTGTTTGGTAATATAAATTTTAAGTGCTTGTGCTCGTCACCAACATTTTTTCACGTATTTTGAAGCTTAGATTTTTGCCAATAGCTTTTATACCTCTGGTGATTTTTATTACCTTATTTAGTAGAGAGTTGAGTGTTTTGAACTGGTCTTCAACCTAGAAATTTATTAAACAATTTGATTTCCCGAGGGGCCAACACTGTTGGAAAAGATTACTATATACAAATCTCTAGGCCAGTAGAGGATAAGAGAGGGGAAAGATACTGCCCAAGGAAATTATAGACATGCAAACAAAATCATGTTGTCTGATCTGAGATCTTCTCATAGTTGGTGAGTGCACCTTAGCTTTGGAGGAAATCTTGTTATTTGAATTTAATCCTTGGTATTTAATCTCATGTTGACACTTTGCATTACACTAATAAGATATTAATGATCTCATAGTCCTAGCTTGCATTGGATACTCACCAGGGTGCCGAGACATTATGGGCTACACCACCTGTAACTGTCAATAGAGCATGGGTTCTCACTACATGCATGAGATCTATCGCTGACAGTGAAATTATGATTCTTCATTAGCTGGAGGAAATACTGCGAACCACAATTCAGGGGCCCAAGACACTTGGTATTTAATTAAAAGAACATTTGGGGCGCCTGGATGACTCAGTCATTTGGTTAAATGTCTGACTCTTGCTTTCAGACCAGGTCATGATCTCAGTTTGTGAGTTCAAGCCCCAGGTAGAGCTCTACTCTACTCTCAGCGCAGAGCCTGCTTGGGATTCTCTGTTTCTCTGCCCTTCCCCTGCTTTCTGTCTCTCTCTCTCTACCTCACTCCCTCCCTCTCAAAGATAGATAAACTTAAAAAAAAAAACCACTTTATATTTACTTAAAAGAAGCCTGGGTATTTAAGGAAGCTTTGAAAACTAGAAATAGCTGTATTAGGGTTCTCTGGAAAAAGAGAGCCAAGCCCCAAGATCTGTATTCGGCAAGTTGGAGACCGAGTAGAGCCAGTGGTGTAGTTCCCATCTGAGCAACTGGGCAGGCTTGAGACCTGGAAAGAGCTGATGTTTCACTTGAGTTTGCATGCAGGAAAAACCTGATGTCTCAGCTTGAAGGCAGGGAGAATTCTCTGTTATCTGGGGAAGAGTCAGGGTTTTTTGTCCTATTGAGGTCTTCAGCTGATTGGGTGAGGCCCATTTGTATTAGAGAGGGCAATCTGCTTTACACAGTCTATCAGTGTAAATGTTAAGCTCATCACAAAACACCCCCCACCCATGGAAATACCAGAATAATGTTTGACCAAATATCTGGGTACCCTATATAACTGTGTCATGTTGGCACATAAAATTAACCATCGCAAGAATTTATTTTAAATCTGTTCAAATTCATTTAATCAGTAAACGTTTTAAACATGCTTTGTGGATTCAGCATAAGGGAAGACATTTTGGGTATCTAAAATAGAAGATAGGAGGCAGATAACCCCTAATAAGACCAAAATAAAGTATTATCAAATCAAGAAAAAAAAGCCAAGTTTTTTTGATGTTAACATCCACAAAGACATTTCTCATGTATAGTGAAGCAAACTATGTGAGACTACAATTGAGTTTCTTATTCTGAACTTTAAATTAGTAAGCAGAAATTAAGAGAAGCGTATACTTTCTTTTTATTTTTCTTTCCTTTTTAAAATTTATTTCACAATGTATATTCATCACGAAGGTGGTAGTATAATAATCATAAAGTCATGAACCAGTATAAACTTAATCTTTAAAACAGTCATTATCTGGTAGATAATCACAAAAAAATCTAGCATTTTTTGCCTCTGAGTCGCATTATTTTATTCTTCTATCATAATTGTAAGCCACTGTTTTGTGCTATGTGTTTCTGAATTCCAGCAATGTAAAATGTTTTTGTTTATTGGGCGTGGTAGGTAGGCAAAATTTTGGTTTTAGTTTTTATTTGAAAAAGCACGAGTGTCCTTATAAACGCAATTATTTAGCCACAAAGTGTAGCCTATTAAATAGTCCTTACAAGCATGTAAGGACTCTCTTTATCCCACCTATACCCAGTCCCACGCACATTTCAGCAAGTGAGAAGTACAAGGCAATTGGGGAAATGATCTTAAGAATTTAAAAGTGTAATTTGGATTATTTTGACATTTTAGAGTCAAGTACAAAACAAAAATTATCTGGAGTGCCTGGGTGGCTCAGTCAGTTAAACATCTGACTCTTGGTTTCAGCTTAGATCATGATCTCGCAGCTTCATGGGTTTGAGCCCTGCCTCAGGCTCTGTGCTGGTAGTGCTGAGCCTGCTTGGGATTCTCTCTCTCTCTCTCTCTCTCTCTCCTCTCTCTCTGCCCCTTCCCCACTTGTGCTGCCTCTGTCTGTCTCAAGATAGAGAAATAAACTTAAAAAAAACCCATGAAATTTATCTGATTATTTATTAAAAATCATTTAAATGATTTAATAATTCTGAATTTGGCTCATATTGGAAATTATAGACTAGGGATCCTATTAAAAAGCATACCGATTTTCTCAACTTAACATTTATGTCCTACCTTCTCCAAATATGACTGATGTGTCTCTTATTTATGGTTGCCTGATAATGGCAAGGTAGTTACTTTCATAATTCCTAGACTTTGTGGGGATACCTTTATAGAAAACTGTATGTTTATCTTTTTTAGTTGAAGACATAAAAATACTAAGAGAAAAGGGGAAACATTGTTGCTGTATATCTGCAAGTAGCGAATACATTTTTTCCTCTTTTCTAGGTGCATTTTTTAGCCTGATTCAGTGAATCAGCTGTGGTGGGTTTTGGAGAGATTTGTTCTCAGTGAGTTAATACTGGACTTGCCAGGCCATTTGTATTTCCTAAGATGACCCTGGGGACACTGGCATTGCCATGGTGTCTTATGGCCATCTCCCTGCTTTGGCACCTAGGAAACATTTAAGGCTATGGTTTCATCAGGAGAAATCTATCTGTGTGATAATATTCCCTGACTGCTGTATAGGATTGGTGTAAAATAGAACAGTTTGGCGAATGCATTCTTTGAAGACTCAAATCCAGTGTGAAGCTTTTTTTTTTTTTTAAAGAAAGAAGGTTTATGGCACTTTCATAATAGCTGGACCTGCCCTGTTGATTTAGATCAAAATCATTTCCTCACATCATCATAGCCATTTTACTGTTCAGTGGTGCAGAAGGCATCGTGAAGAGTTGGTGAAATGCTTTGAATCATTCAGAATTGGATGAAGGATAAAAATGGAAATATCTCCAACCGAGGTGATACTATGGAGAACCTCTTATAAGAGCAAAAATAAAAGTATCTCCACACTAAGAATTTTTTTTTAAGTTTTCTAATGATGTGAACCATTCCGATAAATGTCTAACACAAAACTGAATACTTACAGTTCCACTTAATCTTTCTTCATGCTTATTCCATTATGGAGTCTTAACTATTTTCTTTTTGAGCTTTTAGGGAAAGGAAACACAACTTCTCTTGATGTTTAATGAATATTTATGAAGTCCTTTGACTATTAAGGGCTCATTAACATTCATTTTAAAGGAAAAGAGTTAAGAACACTTCTAAGGCCAAAGCAGAACATTGTGGCAAGTAGAAACTCACATTTCTGTTTCATTTTTGTGAACTGTCAAGTCAGAAATGCTCTGCAAATCAACTGAGATTTGGTCTTTAAAAAATGAATCTAGATAGTAGTTTGAATATAATAGACATGTTTGATTTTTTACATGATGACTTTACTTTTGTATGGACTATTGTCTTGGTGAGTGTTGTTTTGTTTTGTTTTCTGAAAATACTAGGAAACCCTGCTTTTATATGTCACCTAATGTGTAGATAGATTTCAGAGTCAGATTAATTTAATTTTATTTTATTTTATTTTATTTTTATTTATTGTTTTAATGTTTACTTTTGAGAGAGAGAGAGCATGAGCAGGGGAGGGGAAGAGAGAGTGGGAGACACAGAATCTGAAGCAGGTTCCAGGCTCTGAGCTGTCGCACAGAACCCAACGCAGGACTGGAATTCATGGACCTTGAGATCATGACAGGAGCCAAAGTTGGGCATTTAACCGACTGAGCCACCCAGGCGCTCCCCGAGTCAGATTTTTTGTGTTTAAATTTCAGTTTCAACTCTTTCTAGCTTTATGACCTTGAGCAAGTTCTCAGTGCCTCAGTTTCTGCATTGTAATTTAGGCGGAAATGGTGCTACATGACTCATAAGCTCATTAGACAAATCACCTGAGTTAATACATGAAAAACACTTAGGATTGTGCCTGACACACTGGTTTTTTTGGCCTTGAGAATTTTTTCCTTTCACTTTACACTTCTTTGGCCCTTCGGAAAGGTCTTTGTTTCCCCCTGGCTGAGGTGGTGCAAAAGAATAGTTTGTGAATGAATCTTCACTTCTGATGGGTAGTTTTAGTTTCCTTTTTTTTTTTTTTTTTTTCAATTTTTCTCCATTCTTTATTCCCAGCACCGCAAGACCCTGTGTCCTGCCACTTCCAGGTTCCTTGGGCTGCAGTTGTTCTCTTGGTCCAAAGATGACCCACAGAATATAAGAATGCCTTCGATCACTTTCAAAAACATAGGCTTTTATGAATGAGAAATTGCTAAAGTCGAGCTTTTTGAAGCAAGAGCAATTATACCACTTTTGCTGTTACTCCATATAAATCATTGTTATTTGGTAATGGAAATAAATATGTGGGCATAGAATCAAATAGTGGCCTAGACATGCCTGTTCATCATTGTTTTTAAAATTGTTTTTTAATGTTTATTTTTGAGAGAGAGAGAGAGCGAGAGAGAGAGAGAGCAGGAGAGGGGCAGAGAGAGAGAGGGAAACAGAATCCGAAGTAGGCTCCAGGCTCCGAGCTGTCAGCACAGAGCCCGATGCAGGGCTCAAACTCACAAACTGCAAGATCATGACCTGAGCCGAAGTCGGACGCTTAGCCAACTGAGCCACCCAGGCACCCCTAATCATTATTTTAAATATGAAATAGAAGTATGTGACCCTGAACATGCCAGATCTGGTCTGAAATAGAAGTATGTGTTGTGATGAGCAGAGAAGTACTAAAGCATCAATTTGTGTATTTCTCTTTCTGTGGGCTTAACACTTGGCAGATACAAGCACTGACCTGGAAACCAAACCTTGGTAGTTCTGTTGATAAATATATTCCTCTAAAGAATATCCCCACTTATTCTTAAGTAATTTAGCATCCTACTTTACTCACTATGGGTTGGTCATAAGATTACATTTGTCTTTGTGAAGTGCTGAGTTGCTGTTGTTTAAGTCCAAAACTTATGTTTAAAACAGACGTCACACATTTAATAATAATTAGTCATTATTTCCACTGGAATTTTTACTGCTCTTCTCTCAGTGTATGCAAGGCGTTAGATCTGTTTCACAGCAACTGTGTAAACTTTCACTTCTAATAATTATTCTCTGTTGGAGAAGTGATTGGTAGATTTATGATTTTTGAGAAGATGCTGATGAATCTTCTGTGACTTACTCTTCAGTGTTTCAGATGCATCATAGGGAGGCTTTATTTTCACTTGTTATGTGCGCGTGATACAGTATTAGTAACGACCCTGATACTATATTATAATCCTTTTACCATTTAATGGCTGTTGTATACATTGGGTATTTACCCCTAGTTTTGATTGATGTTAAATTTGCCTTTACAGTTCTTAGCAATCCAGTCCTCATTTGGGAGTGCAAAGTCTTTAGCTTAGAGAGCACGACTCATTATTTCTGTGTTTTCCAGGTAGGCACTCAGCGCATGGGTACTGATGAGTCTGCTTATTGGTGTATGCCATAATAAGGCTTCTGTCTCCCGGCTCAGTGTAGTCCATAGGTTGCTTCTCCCCGCTGCTGTCAGAACCCCGATGTCCATTTGCTTTCCAGTTGAAGACAGCAAGAGCCACAGCGTCCAAGTTGTTAAGTTGGCTAATGCAAAGAGAGAATGAAGAGCAGACACAGATGCTGAACTGTGAATGTTCTGTGACTGTAAAACAGGCTTAATTTGTGTGTGTGTGTGTGTGTGTGTATAGCAGAATGTTCAGAGAGCATGCAGAAAGGTTTCTTAAGTTGTATGAAGAAATGAAAATGTTCAGCGAATGGGCTTGTCTCTTCCCAAGAGTCCTACCTTAATTTATAACACTCATTTCATTGTATATGTAGTAAAATTTTGGGATGAACTGGTGCTTTGCACGGAGGGACTAGCTTATTTTGTGCTTTGCAGGAATCCAGTTTGACTTCATTAGTAGTGTACTCAAGAAGGTCTTACAGTTAGCTTGCCTTTTAGTCCATTATTATAATGGTTATATTTGCTCATATAAACTACTTTGAAAAGTTATAAAGTAATCTAGTTAAAAAAATTTTTTAATGTTTATTCACTTTTGAGAGAGAGTGAGAGACAGAGCATGAGCGGGGAAGGGGCAGAGAGAGAGGGAGACACAGAATCCAAAGCAGGCTCCAGGCTCTGAGCTGTCAGCACAGAGCCCGATGCAGGGCTCAAACTCACAAACTGGGAAATCATGACCTAAGCCGAAGTCAGATGCTTAACTGACTGAGCCACCCAGGTGCCCCTAGTTTTTTGTTTGTTTTTTTAAATATGATTTTATACTTGAAAACTTTCCTTCAAAGATTCACAAAAGCTGAAATCAGAGTTGGATGAATATATAGGCCAGTTCAGATCAAATAATGAAATTCTTTTTTTAAAAAAATTTTTAATGTTTTATTTATTTTGGAGAGACACAGAGAGAGACAGAACACCAGCGGGGGGTGGGCAGGGAAACAGAGGGAGACACAGAATCTGAAACAGGCTCCGGGCTCTGAGCTGTCAGAACAGAGCCCAATGTGGGGCTCGAACTTGGAAACAGTGAGATCATGACCCGAGCCAAAGTCAGACACCCAACCGACTGAGCCAACCAGGTGCCCCAAATAATGAAATTCTTGGTCACAAATTTCAGCTAATAATAATCTAGAAATTGTTCACACTTATATGGGGCAAACTCTGCTAAAGGAACTGTTGTAACCATTTTATGTAGATGAATAAGCAAATACTGTTGTTATCCTCATTTTACTGATGAGGAAATGGAGATTCTTGGAGGTATATTGTGAGGTTACACAGCGACTCGTATTTCTGTTTGGGCAATATAACATAGATGGTGAAGGAGAGGGATGCTGTTACAGGCTGGAAGATTATTATGAACAAAGGCATGGGATTATGAATAACACGGTGAACATAATAAGAGTAAGGTATGGACAGGGAGCAGACCATGGGAGGAGAGAAAGCTGGGAAGATAGGTTGAATCAATTCATGAAGAACCTTGAATGCCTTCTTAAGGACTTTAGAACCATTAGAGTTTTTTGCTTAGCTTTTTGGTTTTGCAAGTTCATGCATGTGTGTTGTTATTTTTAGAAGGCAGCAGTGCAAATAACGGATCATAGAAGTGGGAGAGAGATCAGAGAGTACTGCAGTAGTACTGATTAGGGACAGGGATAAAGAGGATAGAAAGGAGGGACTCCAGCCAATAGCTCATATTTTGCCATAAGGGAACATGGCAGAAATAGGAAAACCTGTCCTTGCTATGGGGGGAAAAGAAACCAAAGATACACACAGGTGCTGAGGGTGATGATGACGGATCCTTCTACTCCTCCTCCTCATTATTATTGAGTAGTATCATTATTATTGAGTGATTTGCTTTAAGCAGTTATGAGGAGTAGTGAAAAATCTCAGCTCCACCCGAAGACCTTAATTCCAAGCCTTAGGCATTTATAAACATGGGAATAACTGTACCTGCCTTGCTGGGCTGTGGTAAGAATTGTATGAAAACAGGTGAAAGCTCTTGGAACGTTGTTTCACCTCTGGTAAGTACTCTGTAAAGAATAGTTGTATTTCTTTCATTTGTTAATTATCTCAACCATTATTTATTTGCGTGAAGCATACAAAGTACATTATTATTGCCTTTGCAGACAGGAAAGGGTTAATTGATAAGCCATTTTCTACAGTTTTCAGATTGTCTTCATACATTTTAAAGTGAGTGTCCATATTACATGTATATTCTTTTAACTCTATTCCTATTACAAAAGAGGAACTTAGAGTCCAATGAAGTTATGTAACCAGCTTTGCATGATTCTCTATCAGTGGAAGGGCTAGATTAAATGTGGGCCAGTCGTAAAACTTCATTAACCCTTTACGTGGATGTCACTGAATGCATAGGTGTGTAATTTCTGGATCTGTTTAACACACACATATGCTCATGTGAGCGTCTGGCCAAGTTGAAGATGTTACGAAGATAGGAAATATCGTTAGAAAGTAGTAGCTATTGTTACTTAGCAGTTAGTAACAACATGTAAAGTGAACTGAATGTGGCATACGAGCCAGGCTCTTTTAAGGAGACGTTTATGGAAAGTTCTCTGAGGCAAAGTTGGTCTGACATACTGAACAACCCCAACTATGAGTAAGTAATACTGGTATTCTTCATGCGACGCATACTTTTCTGTAGGGTCGTTCCTCTGAACGGTGCCATGTTTATCAGCACCAGCAGGAGCCATGCCATGGTAGTGCAATTTCCACATGTCTTTCCTTTTAAACAGTGAAATCCTTTTATAAAACAATTAGAGAGTGGCTAAAATTGACTCCAAATTGGAAGTATGAATTAGTACCTGTAGTTATTACCAGTAACGAATACCAGTAGCTCATTGATCGTGCTCTGGAAAACAGACGTAGGTGTTTTATTTAAGACTATTTCTTAACTAGTGTATACCTTTAAATTGGTGGTGGGTTTTGGTAGTGGCTTTATACCTTATGTAATTGGAGTGAAAGGTGTATCCTTTTCTGTATTACAAACGTTGCAGTCTTTTCTGTCATGTTTCAAGCCTGGATTTCAATAAAATGAGGTGAACTAACACTTATTGGGCATTTACTTTGTCTCAGTCACTGGCTTTTTGTGCTAAGTGCTTTATAGAGTACTTCATTTAATCTGACCAACAGTCATGTGAGAAGTACACATTATTACTTCTGTTTTTAAGATGGAGACATGAAGGTCTAGAGGAACTAATATATTTTCCCACAGACATAGAGCTACTTAGTTGAGCTGGGCGTGGTCTCAAGCCATGTGCTCCCTTCCGCAAATGCCCCCCAGGTTACACTGGAATTAGAGACAGTGTTCAGAATCTTCCTCTCAAACCCAAGTTCCAATGTTATACTCCTCATTCACCCAAAATATAATGTAGTTGAATTGGCTCTGTCAAAGTGTGTATTTGAGTTTTAAAATTTTATGGATAGGGAGCAGAAGGAGTGTCAAAAATTCAGCCGAATTTTTACATTTTGTTTCCGATTTTACCAAATAGCAATCACAGTAGCGCACGCACACACACACACACACACACACACACACACACACCTGAGATAACATCGTAATTATAAATATATATGAGATAATTGTGTTTGTATGTTCTCTCATATTAGGTGATCCTTCAAACTTCTGTGATAGAGTAGTTTTTCTCCAGACCCAGCCAACAGAATTTATTGCATGTCCGGGAGGAGCTACACTCTATACTAGACGGTGAGGATATTGTGGTTAACCAATGAGATATAACTCCTACTCTTACGCAGTTTATATTCTGGATGGAATATTCTAAATATTTCACCTGAGTGTGAAACAATAGCACATTTCAGACCTCGTACTGAAAACATACTTTGAGACCGTCTCCATATAGTATTTGTAGGCAAGGGGGAAAAAGTTCTGCTAAGTGTATCCCTTCTTTAAAACCTTTATATGATATAAAATCTGACTTTTCTTAATTCAGAATTGGTTGTTTTCTGCAGAAGTAAAGGAAAACTGATCTATGTTTGGAAATCAGACTTAAACTGAGTTCAAATCAACACACAAACAGATGTAGTGAAAATTAGAGAAAAGCTGGTCTTCCTGTAGTCAACTTTTCAGTGTTCACCTATGAAAAAGACAAATAACACACACGGAAGAAACAGAAAAATACTGTCTGTGATGGCTTACAACCCCAAATCAAAGCAAACACACAAAAATAAACCAGGACTGATTAGTGCCACATTTGGAACACTCGTTTTCTCTTTTTGATTACTTTCCTGAGGATGTGAACTTTCTGTATGTGTTTGTTTTACACTCATATTAATGAATCATTTCTTCAGAAGAGTTTGTCAGCGTTTCATAACTGGAAGCATGTCAGTGGTGCTAGGTCAGTTAAGGTTCTGTACTCTGTGCCATTTAGAGACCAGTGAAGAGCATTAAAGCATAAATTGACAGGAATAATTTCTTTCACGGGTATTTGATGTACATAATACTTTTTGTGAGCAATCTAGTGTTTCCAAGTAAACATCTCTGTTTCGATCTCAAAAGAGTCCAGTGTTTATCCATGTTTTCGTAATTGTTTTTCTTTTAAAAATCATCTTATACCCCCTTCTCTTCCACCATCCTTAAAATCTCCTAACTTATCTTAAGATATATATAATTTTACATCTAATTCTGATGACCAGTAGTTGCTCATCCAGTGTGGCAGTTATCAAAGTATGATTTTCAAGCATAATAATAATGTGTATGGTTAACATTTGCAATGATGATACAAAAGAAACGCTGGGCAGAGCTGCTGGTAGAATCTTAGCACAAATCAAGACAGGGCACCAAACTGTATTTTATATTCTTCACTGCCATGTACTCACAGTAAAAACAAGCCACCAAACTGTCCAGCCAATGAAACACCAAATCAGCCAACCAAATAAACAGCTACCCAACCAACCAAACACCAAACAGAAAACGCTAGCTTCATCTAATAATATCCTGAATTAAGTCATAAAAATTATTAATTTTATTAAATTCCAACCTCTGAGTAAATGTCTTTTTATATTCTGTGTGACCAAATGTGAGGTATACATAATGAAATGTTTCAGCATACCGAACATTAATGGTGACTTTGAGACTTTTTTCATGAAACACAATTTTTACTAGAAAGAATGACAAACTGTGGTTATTTAGTTATGAGTATTTACAGACATAGTCTCAGAAATGAAGGGAAATAAGGCTGTTACTTCAAGGAAAACAATGAACAGTATTTATTCCTAATGATAAAACTCAAACTTTCAAAAAAAAAAAAGGACTTTGGAAAGCTTGTATCTGCAGAACTGATCTGCCTAGCTGAGTGAACCAGGATTTTTCTCCAATCAGTGTCCATGTTTTATATTCATACATGTGTAAAAAATCCATTCAAAGTGCACAATAGAAAGTAGACTTTAATTTATCAGAATATGAAAATTTCATTCATAAGGTTTCAGATTCCACATTGCATCTAACTTTTAGAAGACTCCTACTTGTCCACTTTTTATGTAGTATCAAAGAATAACCACTATTATGCGAAAAGGCTATTAAAATATCCCTTCTTTTCCAGCTATGTGTTTCTGGCTATATAGTCTTCATATATTTCCGCCACAACAACATATTGTGACTGATTGAATGCAGAAGGCAGATATCCAACTTCTTCTATTAAGTTAAACATTCAAGAGATTTGAAAAACTGGAAAACAGTGCCACTTTTTGTCACTATTTAAAAAATATATATACATGTTAAGGGGTGCCTGGGTGGCTTAGTTGGTTGATACTAGCTCAGGTCATGATCCCAGGGTCATGTTGGGCTCTGCGCTGAGCATGGAGCCCGCTTAAGATTCTTTTGCTCCTTCCGCCCCTCTCCCTTGTTCGTTCTCCCTCTCTCTCTCTCTCTCTCTCTCTCTCAAAAATGTTAAAACAGATTCATTATTAAAACAATTTCTTTAACTGCAGTTGGCACACAATGTTACACTAGTTTCAGGTGTACAACATAGTGAGTCAACAGCCCAATATGTTATGCTGTGCTTACCACAAGTGTAGCTACCATCTGTCATCATAGAACGCTATTACAATACCATTGACCATATTCCCTGTGCTGTGCCTTTCATCCATATGCTGTGACTTACCCATAACTGGAAGCCTATGTCTCCCACTCCCCTTCACCCGATTTCCCCGTCTCCTCACACCCTTCCTCTCTTGCAACCGTAAGTGTGTTCTCCATATTTGTGGGTCTGTCTTCTACTTTTTTAAAACTTGTGCATTTGTGTTTTAGATTCTACTTATAAGTGGAATCATGTGATATTTGTCTCTCTCTGTCTGACTTCTCTTACTTAGCAAAATACCATCTAGGTCCATCCATGTCACAAATAAGAAGTACTCATCCTTTTCTATGGCTGAGTAATATTCCATCATGTATCTTTTTAATCCATTCATCAATTGATGGACACTTAGGTTGTAAGCATCTTGGCTGTTGTAAAATAAAATGAGTTCATTATTTTAAAATGAATTACATATATTTAAAAACTATTCAGTTTTAATTTCTAATATGGTAAATATTGAAAACTATAATTACATGAACAAAAAATTTGGTGTCTTCAATAATTTTTAATAATGAAAGGGGTCCTGATAACAAGACATTCGAGAACTGCCATCTGGAGGAGTCCTTCTTGCTCTTGGAGACCAGAGCTTCTCTCTCACTTTGGCCTGTTTCTCACTTGTTTGTTTTCAGGCAGATCACCTCTCCCATCTCCAGGTCTCTTACTCATAAAATGAGCATTTTGAAGAATACATTGTATGAGATTTGTAAATAATGGGGTATAGATAAATGATTACATCTTATTTGATCCTCTCAAAACCTCCTTGAAGTGTAAATATTATTATTATGAAGTATTTGAGACCAAAAAAAATTTAAGAATTTGCCTAAGGGCATAACTAATACATGGTGGAACAGGAATTCTTATATTTTGTTAATATGATATTTAGTACCCTCTTTTCATGCTGTAGATATGAAGAAAGAATGAAGCAAAGCAGAAGTTACGTAGAACTAGAATGTGCTTGAAGAAGAAGGGAGGTTAGAGAACGTATCATCCTACCGTCTTTTTTTTTTTTTTTAAGATTTTATTGAGTGATCTCTACAACCAGTGTGGGGCTCGAACTCACAACCCTGAGATCAAGAGGTTGCATGCTCTACTGATTGAGCCATCCAGGTACCCCTCTTCTTACCATCTTATTTTCCTGGTAAAGTAATTCAGGGTGTATCAAGTACAGTGTTGGGACCCCGAAATTGCTTTGAGCCTGGCAGCATTTTAACATAATTATTGTTGTTCTTACTTAGTCTTTTTTTATTCTTCTTTGTTTGGCCAGACCCAAAGAACTCAAGTATCTTTGGCAAGAATTATGCTTACCCATGTCACAAAGATGCTAATGAAAACAAAAACAAAAACAGATGAGAAAGACAGCTTATGGTAAATGACCATAACCCTCTATGACACTGGCTAATACTCATTACTTCTGTTGCAACAAAATTACCAATACATTTTTTTTTCAGGCTGGAGGAACTCCGTACATGTTAGAAATTTAGCAGAAGTGATTTAAAATGGGTATATGAGGGCAGACCTGATACTGTGTTAAAGCAAAAAGAACTGAAGGTGTTTGAAACAGGAAAGCGCTTATGATCAAGACCAGACAACCCATCTCCTCAGAGCAGACTAATAAGATTTCAGGATAACACTTCTGGTTTTGGTGATTCGTGGAGAGGAGGGTGTATGGTATTGTACTGTGCATGCTGACGCTTCTGCTTTTCACCTACAACCCAAAGATACCTTACGGAGGGTGGAATTAAGGTTTGGTACCATCACTCTGTTATGTGTATTCCTTTTTGCCTTGCTTTACAGCCCCCGTTTTATTATTCCTAAGTAGAATTTAAAACAAACTTAATCGATTGAGTTAATAGGCTGTGTCAGAATAAAACTCAACGTTTATTTAAACAGAGTTTGTGTAAAATAAGCTCAAGAGAAATGGAAGTTGTTTCCAGACTACTGTGTTAGTTTAATTTTGGAAATTCACAACCGCTCTTCATTGTTGGCTGTTTGTCCCGTCATTCCGCCCCCACTCCCACTGTCTCTAACACAGCATAGCCTCCTGTCAGTCTCTTCAGATCCCTGTGTCAGTAAACTCACTTTTTGCAGACTCACAAGCATAAATAACTTTATATGTATGTAATATTCTCTCAATATTTAAAAGTAAATGTCATCCTTAAAATCTGCCTGAAATCAGGTGGGTGAAGTCAGGAATATTCCTATTTACATCCATACCCCGATTCTGTGTGTGTGTGTGTGTGTGTGGTGTGAATGGTTTCCTGTGTTTGTAGCCGGGCAACTTGGATTCATTTTTACTCTTCATGTCCATGACTAGTTACGATCTTAGGCAATGGGAGGTTATATGTCCTTTTCCCAAATTCTTTATTAGGTCGGGATAGAGGTGGAAGTAGTGAGACCTGTTATAGGGTCTGCGATATTTTGGTTACCAGAGCAACCACTGCTTCTTGCTGCATATGATTCTTTTCTTTAGAAACACCTGTTATCACTCTTTGTTACTCATCCGGGGAATGCAATTATGGGAAAAGCAGTCAGTGTGTGGCACTACCATATTATGGTGTTGACTCAGGGTCATTTCCTTCACACTAAATTTCTAATCTAGACAGGTATGTTTGGCTGAGTCTTTGCTAGTGATCTAGTTCATTCATCGGTCTTCCTTACACAAACATGTCCTGAGAACCTGTGTTTACTGCCGACGCCTTCTTGGTGAATCATCACTCTGCTGGTGTTTTAAATAAACTTCTCTGGACATTCTGGAGATTTCCAAGTCAGTAGCATAGCCCGGGCTAGAACTCATGATTCTTACACCTGTTTGGAGTCTAGTTATCCTGTTACACGTGTGACTTCGCCTATTGTAAGAATTGGTGCTTGGTTACGTGTTTTGTATATAAGTTACTACATTTTGATTTAAAGGCACAAGATAAGCACATCAAGTTTTCCTTTCAGGGTTTTTTGCCCTTTCTTTCGTACACTCGTTTTCTCTTTGTCCCAAGACCTTTCTTCAGCTGGGCTGATCTAGACTGAGCAAATTACTCTTTGCTTATAACCCAGGCAGGCACGTATGATGGCAAACCATCCTCCGTGAGAGAGACTGTCATCCTGGCTGTGCATCTGGGGCTGTGAGAAGAGGTGAGGACCCAACAGACATGCTGGGGTGGCTCCCCTGGGATGACGAGCAAGGATGAAAGCTCACGAGCAGGGAGGGGGGTGTGTTGACTGGAGGGGGACAAACAGGGACATTTTACACCTGGTGTTTTTTATCTCACAGTGAGAGTGGGAAGGAAGAAAGGAGACATCTGGGTCTTTACGAATGTTGAAGTTTTTGAGAAGCCATTGGGGGTTGGGAGACCAAAAAAAATTGAGAAAGGAAAACAGAAAAGGATCTCAGATCAAAAAGCATATTCTGGTTATGATGTGCACAGGTGTTATATGCAAGTGATGAATCAGTGGATTCTACTTCTGAAACCAGTATTGCAGTACGTTGTACTGTAAGTGAATTTGAAAAGGAAAAAAAAAAGCATATTCTGCACGTACACTCGAGTAGAGAGAGCCCTGCTCCTGGTTTCCGCATGCATTGTAGAATATTGTTCATGAAGGCCTCTGAGTTCGCTGCTATTAAGAAGAAAAGTCAAGCCGAGAAACTTGACGTGTGTAGACATGAAATTTCTAAGTAAGTATATCAACCGCTGTCAACACTGTGGCAGAAGTTGAGGGTGCCATGGAGCATCCTGCTCTGAGCATTAGCTCTCGTTTGGGGCATCAGCATTTAGGCATTTGATGATGGTCTTGAGAAGGGGAAAAAGAAAAAAATGTTTTAAATGTTTTGGTTTTTTGATCCTTAGCTGGGGGAGTTTATTCAGTAGTGAGACATTTTTGAGGTTTGGAAAATTCCAGGAACATTTGGCAGGAAGAGACAGGTTTTGTGGCAATAATTTGTTACTTGTGGATCCTCACTATGGACACGTGTGGGTTGTGTGTGTGAGAGAGAGGGAAGATGAAGGGTTATATAAATACTGAATCTTTTGAGTGACTGTTAAATATGACTGACAGTGAATTTTTAAGTCAAAATTGATGTGATTTTTCTGGGTCGTTAATAAACATAATCAGAAATCTGTGGCTGTTAGGTCATTTTACTGGGAGGTAGAATTTTTCCAATCTTGATTGGAACCTAGTCATTTAATGGCAACAGTATCCTTCTGGCCACTTCTTTTTGTAAGAAATTAAGAATGTGTCATGTTTAAGTTGCTGTTTGTCTTTAATAGAGGTTGTGAACCGCCAGGCACACTTTTTTTTTTAGCATAAGCACTGGTAATTTCAGATCTGAAACACTACTGCCATCTTTCTCTTTCCGTCTTGTTACATCCACAGTCAAAATATAGAATGGTTTTCCCAATGCAAAAATGGCCATTAATGTGAACCAGTTATTCGTAAGCATTTGTCACCGATATCCTAACATTCAATCAAGTTTTTTGTGGGTTGTCATAGTTATCATGATATGACGTGAACTTACGTCTATTGATATTGAACATTTTATTGTTGTTGAACCTGTTTTATGGTCAGTGAGAGTGGAACGGAAGAAGCGATACTGGAGAAAACATTAAAGGTTTACGAAGAGGCGGTGGTGAGTTTGCTGTTACTAGCAGAGAAGCTTGTGAACAATACTGCTAAGGAATCGATCTAATGAGATTTGGGATGTTTTTAAAAATTAGTCAGCATTAGTGTAATATTCCTGCAGGGAGCATTTGTAATGCCCACAAGAATGTGTTGGTGGAGGGATCAGATTCCAGGCTAACCTTCGGTTGCTTTCGGTAGTTGACATAATGCACACCTGTGTGTTCTCTTCCCTGACCTCAGAACTGTTTTGAAAAGCTTCTGACATCTGGGAGTGTGAAAAAGAGCAGATTTTGATTTGTTTTCTGGCAAGTAGGAAAAGTAAGTTCTAAGTGTAGTGTTTTACCTGTGTATGGTACTTGCAGTGAGGGCCTTGATTTATCTTCTGTCCTTCTAGACAACTGAAGAATAAAACCTCCAAGGTTCTGTGATGGATTTTTTTCTTAAAGCATTTTAATGTGCTGGAGGTAGATATATGTGTGTGTGTATATATATTTACATAAGTGTAAATAAATGTAAAATAGCACCCAGGTTGTATTCCTTTTTCTCAGAAGGAATCGTTTAGAAATTATCTCTCCAAATAGTTAAATTGTTTGTGAGTAGGAATAGTGCTGACGAAGAAAACTCCTCTAATTCAACTTTACCCTTGATATAGTGATGGGTAAAGCTCCCCTTGATAAACATACATTTATTCAACATTAATATTACTATAAATGTCACTTAAGGGAAAAGATCAATTTATCAGTAAATTTACTTTGAACTTGAACCACACTGTGATAACTTTGGTAACTGAAGCAGTTGGCATTTTACAATACATTATGATATATATCTTTACTATTCAAGGTATAAAATAAAATGTTTAATGTTTTTTATGTCAGTGTCCCTGGGACCCTAGATTGATTTTTCTTAAAGTTCACAGCTTTTTCTTTTCAAAATTAAGGTCACTTGGTTTGGCATTAGCAGCTTATTCCTTGAAATCCATTTAATTAAGTAGCTTCTGCTGTTTATCCTAAAATGCAGATAAATGGCTTTCAGCACACTGTTTATAGTTTAATAGTTCCTGAAGTGAGTCAACATTATCAGCTAGCGTCTACATGTCATAACTAATGATCTGTCTGCTTAGACTTTCTTGCTAGTGAGGAGACACTGAACTCAACAAAGGCAAGAGCCTGGCAGAGCTGGGGGGTGGGGGGATTGTTTTTGGGATAGTGCCTATTGGATAAGCCTATTGGTGCTTATTGGTATGAAATTGGAAGAGAACTATGTTACCTTGACCACAATTTTAGCATGCATGAAAGCTGTCACAAAGTGCTGTGTTCTAAAGACTGGAGTGAAAATATTTCAGAAGTGTCTGTTAGAGGGATTTGTTTTATTCCAGATCATCTATCTAATTAATAATTAGCGCAAGTTGAATCCTATACTGGTCAGGCTGTTTGACATGATAAAGAATGGGAGTCATCAGCAAATTTTCATATTACTACCAAGTGGCTACGGTGGTTTTAATGATTAAAGCAAATATTTTTTTGTCTGCCAAGGAAGATGGAAAGAAAATAAATAACTTTAATTATTAAGTAATCATTTATCATAAATGCAGCCTATTCATTCTGGAAGAACATCACACTCTTTCCTTAGGGAAAAGAACAAAACAAAACAAAGAACTTTTTTTTTTTTTTTTTTTTTTTTTTAATATTTTTTTGGTTTTGGGGGAGAGAGGGCAGAGGGGGGGGGGGACACAGAATTGGAAACAGGCTCCAGGCTCTGAGCCATCAGCCCAGAGCCCGACGCGGGGCTCGAACTCACGGACTGCGAGATCGTGACCTGGCTGAAGTCAGACGCTTAACTGACTGCGCCACCCAGGCGCCCCTAAAACAAAGAACTTCTATGAGACTTTGCTCCTAGTGAGGATCAACAGGCCTGCTGGCCGTACTAGTTCAAGTTGATAAATTTTACCAATCTCTAATTCATTAAACAATAATAATTCTTGCTAGAACTTCCATACTGACTTATTTTCTGGGTTTTTAGTTAGAGAATAGGGCATTGCATAGGTAAACATTGAGAATGGTTCCGTAATAGCTGAAATACCAACTCTTACATTTTGGCGAAATATTTTGTTTGATCTCATATGTTCTTTGTGAATGTGGACAACTTTCTAACTAAACTAAGAGAGGGCCACTGTCCTTTGCTTCCATACTAGTATCACTAGTCTCTGGGAGCACTTTGGTAGCTTAAATAGAACATGAGTAAGTATATATTTCTTACCTCCTTAGTCTGATTCTGAACTTCAAGATCATATGCCCAATTTATCAAAATATTTCAGAGCAAAAGATATAATACACATAGATATATCTCCCTTGTTGTTGATGTAATTTATAATACTGAAACATCTGAAGAAAGAGTTTATGAGAGGTAATTATATTTCATCTAGCATCTGTGTATTCAGATTTTTTTGTTCTTTTTTTTTTTGGTTGTGTATCATAAGATCTCACACTTGTAACTATTTTAAAGAGGAGGAAGGAAACATTGTGGACTTAGAATATAATATGTGGGTACATACATTATTAGCATAAATGAGGAGATACAAATTGGATAAAGAAGGGCAAAGGAAGAAAATTTAAAGGTAAGATCAGTAAGCGTTTTCAGAGTCTGGGCCACTGAGTCTACTAGGCTTTATACAATTAAAAAATAAAAGTAATAAAATTGCTCTTGGAGAATGTTTTGAAAACTTAAGCCATTTGTTTATCAAAAGAAGGACAGCTTGAGCAGTATCAGGCCAGAATGTTCCAATGTGTGCCATACTCAGATTTAAGATAACACAATCATTGTAATAACATAGCCTCAGTTCAGATCTTTCCTCAGTGTTTCTGCCCAAAAGTCAACAAGATTGTCCTTTGGCAACCTTATTCCTATAAATCAAAGCAAAGTGGATGGTGGTTCAAAATCTCAGCATTATTTTAATGGCCAATTAAGTGTAATTTCAGAAAAAAAAAATTTCCACCTTAAAATATCATCTGTATGTTGCTAGTCATGTGCATACCCAGGACCCAATTGAACCATCTTATTTTATTTTTGATGCACAAACTGGATTATGGGAATAGTTTAGGAGGAGGTTAATAGAACATGTTGTGGCATACCTCCTAAATTTTGGTCCTCCTTCAGCTGGCCTCAGAGTGTTACTTGGAACTCTAAATGCACTAGTATCTCTAACACCACACTCTGAATATAAGTTCTATGACTTGTCAAATTATGATTAGAGGGAATGTTTTTATGGACACATGAATTTTTTTTTTACTCTGCTGTTCCTAATATATATCATAGAGAGTTTGAAATATTTTTTTTTTTTGTAAACTGCTTGGCTTAGCAGGTAATAAGTATTTAATCAATGAAAAAAAATAAAATATTAAACATTTTCTTTAATGCATATATTTAAATTTCATTTACATTTTAAAATGGATATATTTTCTTCATTTCATCTCTTCTCGTATATATAAATGAATTTTTTGTTTTTATTTTTTAACCATCTGCTATTAGGAAAGGGTATCTGTTTTTTTGGATAAGGTTTTTAGATTATTTATTTAAAATGGCACAGATAGTAGCCTGGGGGCCAGATGGTTTTGTGTTTATATAAAGTGTAAAAGGAAATGGAGTGTGAGCGTTGGTGTGAGTGAATGGTCAGCAGCCCTTTTATGACTAAAGCACCAGAACAACAACAGAAAGTAACTTCCATTCCACTGTTTGCTACTAGATTTTATGGCTCCTGAGCATAGCGGCCATGTTTTTCTTCATCTCGGTGAAATCAAAGTGCCTTGCAGACAATACATGTCTCTTAAATCAATTTGGACTTACTAGTAATTTCATGCTGGTTAAAACAAATATTTTATGCTCATTTAGCCATAGACGATGAATAAGACAGTTGTGTCTCAAATGCAGATTTTATATCAAAAATTTTAATAAGCCAAATGATATGGTGGGTTTAATAAAAAGAAAAACTTAAGGGCATGCATTTGGATTTCAGTTTTCCCAACATTTTGAAAGGTTCCAAATTATAAGAGGAATTTGACTTCTAGGATTGGTAAACCTCTTTAAAGAAAGACTTAAAAATGTTTACATAGCTGATGAATCTGTGAAGCTGTGCTTATTTTAAAATAAATTTAAGGGTTGCACATTTAGGTACCATTCTGAGTGTCAGAAGGGTAGTATCAAAAATAGATTGCTAGATATTTAAATGTCCTATATTTTTCTGCCTTGCTTATAATCAGAGGCAGCTTTTAACCATCTGGAAATGATATATAATACACTGTGGTCAGTGGCTTTTTTTTTTCTTTTCTTTTTATTTATTTTTTTGATTCTAAGGTTTCCTTTCTCTTTTACCTTTCCACTGTCATATGCCATGTATCCTGAACATAGCTCAATGCCTGACTGGAATAATCTGTCTTGCCAGCTTATAATCAAAGGGAGGACTGAAAAAACAGCTGAGCTGTATTAGGCAGCCACAGTCTGGACTGCATTTCTTAACTGCTGAATAACACATCACAGGTGCAGGATTAGTGCTGCCTACGGTGCTGGTCTTTTTAGTGGAAACCCCTAGCAATTCTGTGCCTCCTCCTCATGTCTCATCCCAGGGAACCTGGCAACGATCTATCAAGCGTACAGAAATCAAAAGTGAGTAGTGGGAGAAGCTTTATATCTTGCAGAGCCTGTTTTTGCCCTCCAAAAAGTGTTAGCAAGACCAGTTAAGCCAATGCCGGCACACACAAAAAAATTAAAAAAATGATAGGACTTAATCTTTCTTGGCATAGACGGTGGAATAGAGCAGTTCAAGGGGTTCAAAAATTTTATGCACAAAAATCACATGTCAAGAAAACGCGGTTTGGCTTAGCCGTCCCAGCAGTGTATATAATTTAGGATACTTTTAGACTCCTAAAATTTTTACAAATATTTTGTGCAGTATATGTGTTGCAGTGGGGGTGTGTGTTTATCCTTCCACACTTTCCAACACTGCCATGGTTAAAATCCAGCGTTGTGGCTGTGTTACACCTTGTGGTGTAATTTAATTGTTCGTAGTTGCGACATCGGGAGTTCTTCTGTTTGCTCCGACATGTAACTCTAAATTCATAGATTATAAAGGTCAAGGTTGCTTTCTTCCAAGTTGGGTTTTTAGAAAATGCAAAACTGTGTTAAAAGTATGATTTAAGTATTAAAACAAATGAATGTTTCGAAACTGTAGTTACTAAATCACTTCCTTTTGATCAAGTAGGTTATGAATTATTTTAGCGAGGTAAATACGCACTCAGAAATGAGGGCAAATATGTTTTAGTATTCATGTCAGTTTTGGTATCTATCTTAGAAATCCTTTTTATGCAGCATAACACATACATGTGAACAAAGTCATGTAGATAGCACTGTAGATTTTGAACAATTGTTTCCGTACAGTTTTTGTCTGAAAACTATGATGGCTTTATAGTGCTCAGATTTTGTCTTAATACATTCTGTTGTTGGTTACCATTATTCCATATTGTTTCACCAGAGAGAAACCTTTAAAGTTATTGGTGATGATAGTAGTTGATAATAGTGAATTTTAAGTTAAGATTAAAAAAAATGTATATGTATAGTCTCTATGTTTCATGCCTCAAATATTTAAACATTTGAAATAGCAATATATTTGTATTTTTAGGTCAATATGAACCTTAATTAAGGTATCCTTAGCAGTTATCCAATTAGAGGTTATAGAAATGATTGGAAACAAAGGGGTCCTAAATGCTTTCCAGGTTTTTTCCTTTGGGGAAAAAGAATAGCATGAACATGGTGCTTTGGTTTCTGATCTGTCTGCCTTTAAAACTTTAAAACTTACTCTGTCACTTGTCTCCTTTATAGGAGTCTGTTCAGAGTAGTTTTATACATCAAGCAGTCTTGGCCTTGATGAGGCTGCAGAATAAGTGTTGGTGGGGTGGCAAGTTGAACATCTACTTTGATAAGCTTCAGCATTTGCTATAGCAGAGCACGGAGAGGAGTCACTGAATAAAACTGTAACGCCTGGTGTGGAAATCTGCCAAGTCCACGTTGATTCTTTGACATTGTTGTCACGGGGGCTGTGGTTCGGTTTCTTTTCCAACAATCTGGTTTTGAACAGAGATAAAATACAGAGACGCTTTTAATTTTTACCTCATCCCATCAGCAGTGATTATGCTATTTTACGGATATAGATTGACGTTTAATTTGTAAACACTGGTCACTTGCTTGTCAAGTTCATTATTTCTTATATTAATACTTTTATTAAGATACCTATAACCATGTTGTATTTTTTACTATTTTCAAAGATTTTTAATTTATGTGAACATTTGGTTGAGTGCCTCTAAGTTCAAAAACATACTAAAAACTGAGGGAAAGGTTAACTGTTGTTCAAAAAGTATACATGTGACGTCCAAAGAGGTATATTCTGTTACAATCAATTATTGTGTTTATTCAGGCTCATAACTCTGCATTAGTTACCTACAAAACACATAAATATAAATATGTATGTTGTCTGTTCACATTTATGTAATATTTAATCTTTTCGTGAGTTGCTCAAATCATAATCTAGCATCCCATAAAATAAAATACTTATGTGATTGACGCTTTCACTTTTTATCCAGATGTTTTGGGATTTCTTGGTAGGGCTTTTATGATGTAAAATGTTGAAAACATGATTATCCTACAGAACCTGAGTGATGTGGTAATGTGGATGTGTGAGTATGGTGAAAACAGAAACAATTGCCAGTAAATGGAAACATGTAGAAATATTTTGTGATAAAAGCCCTAGTTCCTGTAGAGAACCAGCACATCGCTAACGTTTTTAAACTAATATGTTTTCTTAACCTACTCAGCAGTGTCAACAATAAACCACTGAAACGAAAACCTGTCAGTATCCCTGGTTTTTGTGCTTATGTTTTCTGTAAGAGATATTGGTTCATTACTGCCACCCATAGTAATCTTCCCTCCTATGCACTCCTACCTAGGACTTACTTATATTTGACAATTACATGTGGCATTATGACATCTATTTGATTGTTTTCATATACTGTTTTATGGTTTTCCATATGTAGTTGATTTGTCTCACCATGTTCCACATGTAGTCGATTTGTCTCAGCAGCAAGATTGTCATTTTGTTGGGGGCTTTTCAAGGGTTCTGGGCCATTGTGTTATGATGGAATGGATTTAATGATTATTTGCTAAATAATTAATGCACAACAGGAAAAAGGAAAATTAATAATATAGTAGTTGGCTTTGCACAAATTCTTGATGTTTCTTGAACCCAAAACTCTGTATTTTAAAGACTTTTTGCTCACAGGGATGAGTCTAAAAAGAAAGGGAAACTAAAAGTAAGTAAGATGAAGCAAAAGAGAGGAGAATTGAAGAGAAAGGGAAACGCGGGATGAGATAAAGAAGATGGGGAGAGAAGAAAAAGAAAGAAAAATAGAAAACAAAAATGTAGGAGATGAAGGAGTGGGGAAAAGGAACAAAAGAATTGAGGTAGAGAAAGAAGAAGGTGAAGAATGAACATAAAAATTGAAAAATAAGCTTACGCAGCACAGCAAATGACAGTGATGTACTATTATTCGCTCTTTCTACTTGCAAGGAACTATGGCAGGTCTTTCCTGGGAATATCTCATCCAGTCTTTATGGCAAACCAGTGAGTGCCGCTGCTCCTCCGTGAAGGCGAAGTGACTAGCAAAGGGCAGAGAGCAAGGGAATAGCGGATCTGGGTTTGAACTGTTTTGACTGTTTCATCCTCTGTCTTGGTCAAGGCTGGGCCCGCTGCCTGGTGACCATACCTGATACCGATTTCTCATCTGACATTTCATCCCCCTCTATAGTATTCTCAGGAACTCACCACGGAATCTTACCTTGTCCCTCTCTCCTCTGACTTCTGAGACTCTTGAAGGAGAAAGGCTTCCATGTGCAGATAACATTACAGCTAATAAGAGAAAGTCTACTCTTCCCTTAAAATATATGATTTTGCTTTGGTATTTTTGAATCAGAATTGTATTTGTATTTGATTGCTTTTAAGAGTTTAGGCACATATCCCTTTTATTGGTGACTGGGTTTCGTTTTGTTCCTATATATTTTTCCTAAGTCTTTGTTGCAGACAACATAGAAAATTTATTTGAAAATGGCTTCGTACAATAAAAGAGGGTTTGGCAATGAATATTGAGGTCGGGCCTTTGAACTGAATTAGCTTATTAGACAGTAAATTAAGTCACTGAACTGAGTTAAAGGATTCAAGGTTTAAATGAAGACAATAAAAATTAATAAAAATTAGTTATCTATTTAAACCTATTATTTGAGATCACTAAAGTTATTTTAAAGATTAATATTATTTGTAAGCTCTGATTCAAATTTTATCCCTGCTTATCATAAGCTTTTGTTTTTAACCAATGTATTTTTGTTTGAGAAAGGGAATGGACATTAGTTCACATTATTTATTATCATAACAGCATGAAAGGAATAGAATAGATCATTCCCAAAGCAATACTGGCCAGTTCAGTGCTTTCAAATGTTTCTTCACTAATCTTTTCACCCAAGATACTTGAAGTGTAAACTTGTTTCATAGGAATTTCAGTTTCTCTTCTTGCTCCTGCCTGCCCTCTGGTGAAGATGGGGTATAACAGTGAAGACACTTAGAATTTTGTTAGTTTTTGAGATATGCAGAAAGCTAAAAAAGAAAAAGAAATGAAGAAAGAAAAACAAATTACTAGTAGATTCTGCGGCACAAAATAATCAGATGTCATCTGACAGTGAATTTTGAAGAATCTAATCCAATTCTCAGTGCCTTGTGTTTTGCAACTTAAGTGTCCTTAATTATCTATGTTGTTCATAAAGATTGTTCTATGGTTTAACGTGACAGTGGATTCTGATATTCTCTTCACTATGACGTATGAAACCATCTTTTATATCACAAACTTAAAACGGTTTTATTTATGATAATTTTGAAGGGATAAGAATGTTACTAAGAAAAAAATTAATATAATAAAATATACTTCAAAATATAATGGACGAATATGGAAGTTAAAATTTATCTCTTGGAAAGTTCTATTGTACGTTCATTTTTTACATTTACTTTTATTTTTCTGTGTTTTCTGAGTTTTTGTAAAAATCTTGTTTCATTTTTCTATAAAAATCATGTGGAAGAGTACACAATAATATAAAATAATATAGAAATATTTTAAATAATTGATTTGTTAAGCACATACATCAAAAATGAGTTATTTTATGGTGTTTATACCAAGCTACAAACTAATTGTCCACTGATTCCAAATAAGTACCTTAAAGAAACTCTTTGTAACACTGCCTTATTTCCTAACTTATACAAGAAGAGATACCACAGAAAACTTGTATATAGCTATATATAAATCTATAAAGTAGCTGAAAACATATATATATAACTGTAATATGTTATATACCTATTATATATGTATATATATATATATATATACACATATATATATCAAGATACTCAAGAAAAATAACTTCCTATTTAAACTTTGTAATTCAATGGAAGTCACATTATTATATGATGATCATTAGGTTACTTCATGAAGTTTGATTAATTTGCAAGGAATAAATCTCTCTTAGGTATGAAAATCGTAAGGATTATAAACATAATTTAGTTGTAATTCATTAAGAACACACACACAAACATGTCTTGAACTGATCTTGTGGTTCATTTGCTCTCTAAAGATCTCATGGTCCTCTGAAAAAATGAGAACTAATTTTAGATTGGTTTTTACAGCCCTACTTTTTATTACCATCATAATTTGGATAGTTAACTACCTTATTAACTGTAATGTAACCAGCTATGTCAAGCAGACAACATCTGAAGTGTCTGGATTCATACTGTTAGGGCAAAGATTGGTATTAGAGAGGCAGACACAGAGGAGAGGGGAGGGTAGGAGGGAGGAAGGAAAGTGAAAAATGGAATGAGCTTCTAAAGAGTAATTTATTCAGTGAAGTATTTACTTCTAAGAAATTTCTAGAAGTCAGGCTTTTCCATTTGCCCCCCTACCCCTACATTTTTCTGTCAGGTTTATTTATAATTCTGTTACTAACTATGAAAGCCATAATTGACTGGAAATCTACTGAGAAGAAATAATCACTTTTGTTGAAATTTTATTCAACGTAAGTAGAAGTCATTCACTATTTAGCTTTCCTTAGTAGAAAAAATTTTTAATGGTTTCACCTGTTGATTTAGAAAATATGATGTACTAAATTGTACTTAATGTTTCTTTAATGATAATCTTTCAGTTGTTTTCATTGATTATCTTTTATGTAAAATTTAACACATAATCAAGTAAAATGAGGACCTAATTAATAAAGATCTTACATTATTTGAATTAGCTGACTAAATCAAACACTGTTGTCTCTTAAAGTCTGCCTTTCTCCTTTTTCAAGTGGAGAGATACTAAAAATATAATAAATATAATAAAATATGTAAAATAAAATTTGACAATTGTCTTAATTAGACATCTAATATTTGGGATAAATCTCCATTATTGCTATTCCTTTGTTCATCTAAATGCTCACATTTATCATATATATGTGTGTGTGTGTGTGTGTGTGTGTGTGTGTACACACACACACATATATCTTTGTGTTTTCTTCTAATTCTTATTTTAGCATTATTATTATCTGGCTAAATTCATGGTTTTATAAAATCATTATTCTTTATATACATATAATTGTGCTTTTTATGCCTTAGTTGCTGCTTCAGATGTTTGAAAATGTCTGGCTTATGTTTGTGAGGCTGGTTTGATTTTGAGCAAATTTAGAATGGCTTTATATGAAAGTGATTTTTTAAATAATTTTTTTCATAATGAAAACAGTAGATAAAACAGTCCAGTTTCTTACTATCCCTTTTTCTCAAATGGGAACTTGCTATTAAGAAGATCTTAATCAGTAAATAAAAACCTCCCAACATACAAAAGTCCAAGACTAGATGACTTCATTAGTGAATTCTATCAGACAATTAAAGAAGAATTATTATCAATTCTTCTCAAATTCTTCCAAAAAAACAGAAGAGGAGGGAACACTTTCAAACTAGTTTTATGAGGCCAGCAGTACCCTGATACTAAAACCAGACAAGGACACCACCAGAAAAGAAAATTATGAACCAATATCCCTGATGAACACAGATGCAAAAATCCTCAACAAAATACTTACAAACTAAATACAACAATACATTAAAAGGATAATTCACCGTGATTGAGTGGAATTTATTTCAGGGATACAAAGATGGCTCAACGTCCACAAGTCAATCAGTGTGGTACACCACATTAACAAAAGGAGGAATAAAGATCATGTGATCAACTCAATAGATGCAGGAAAAGCACTTGACAAAAATCAACATCCATTTGTTGATTGCATCAACAAATGCATCAATAAAAAACCTCTTGGTAAAGAAGGTATAGAGAGAACTTACCTCAAATAATAAGGACCATATACAAGAAGCCCATAGCTAAAATTATATTCAGTAATTGAAAAGCTGATAGTTCTTCTTCTAAGATCAGGAATGAGACAAGGATGCCCACTCTCACCTCTTCTATTCAACATAGTATTGGAACTCCTAGCCAGAGTGGTTAGACAAGAAAAAGAAATAAAAGACATCCAAATTGGAAAGAAAGAAGTAAAGACGCCACAATTTGCAGATGATATTGTACGTAGAACACTCTAAGAGTTCAATTAAAAAACATTAGAACTAATAAATGAATTCCAGTAAAGTTGCAGGATATAAATTCAATATACAGAAATCTGGTGTATTTCTATACATTAGTAATGAAATACCAGAAAGAAAAATTAAGAAAACAGTCTCATTTACAATTTCATCAAAAGGAGTAAAATAACTAGGAATAAATTTAACCGAAGAGGTGAAAGATCTATATACTAAAAACTGTAAGACATTGGATGGGAGAATTGAAGACACAAACAAATGGAAAGATATTTCATGTTCATGGATTGGAAGAATTGATATTGTAAAAATGTTCATGCTACCCAGATCAACTTACAGATTCATTGCAATCCTCATCAAAATTCCAATGGCATGTTTCATAGAAATAGAACATACAATTCTAAAGTATTTATGGAACCATGAAAGACTCGAAATAGCCAAAGCAGTCTTGAGAAAGAAGAACAAAGCTGGAGGTATCATGCTCCCTGATTTCAAACTACAGTTGGTCCTTGCACAATGTGGGGCTTAGGGGTGCTGACCCTCTCCCCACCTACCCCCCGATAGAGCAAAAAATTCATGTATAACTTTTTACTCCACCCAAACTAATAGCCTACTGTTGATTAGAAGCCTTAGTGATAACATAAACAGTTGATTAACACGTATCTGTATTTTATATGTATTATATACTATATTCTTATAATAAAGTAAGCTAGAGAAAAGAAAATATTATTAAAATCATAAATAAGAGAAAATACATTTATAATACTGTGCTGTATTTATTGAAAAAATCTACGTGTAAAATCTGCACAGTTCACACTAATGTTGTTCAAGGGCCAACTGTATATCACAAATTACAGTAATCAAAACAGTATGGTACTGGGCATAAAAACAGCAATAGCACTGCTAGGAATTTATCCAAGGGACACAGGAGTACTGATGCATAGGGGCACTTGTACCCCAATGTTCATAGCAGCACTCTCAACAATAGCCAAATTATGGAAAGAGCCTAAATGTCCATCAACTGATGAATGGATAAAGAAATTGTGGTTTATATACACTATGGAATACTATGTGGCAATGAGAAAAAATGAAATATGGCCTTTTGTAGCAACGTGGATGGAACTGGAGAGTGTGATGCTAAGTGAAATAAGCCATACAGAGAAAGACAGATACCATATGGTTTCACTCTTATGTGGATCCTGAGAAACTTAACAGGAACCCATGGGGGAGGGGAAGGAAAAAAAAAAAAAGAAAAGAAAAAGAGGTTAGAGTGGGAGAGAGCCAAAGCATAAGAGACTGTTGAGAACTGAGAGCAAACTGAGGGTTGATGGGGGGTGGGAGGGAGGAGAGGGTGGGTGATGGGTATTGAGGAGGGCACCTTTTGGGATGAGCACTGGGTGTTGTATGGAAACCAATTTGACAATAAATTTCATATATAAATAAAAAAATAAAAAAATAAAAAAATATAAAAAAAATTAAATTAAATTAAAAGCCAAAAAAAAAAAAAAAAAAAAACAGACACACAGATCAATAGAACAGAATAGAGAGCCTAGAAATAAACGCATGCATGCATACATGGTCAATTAACTTATGACAAAGGAACCAAGAATATACAATTGGGAAAGATGATTTCTTCAATTAATGCTGTTGGGGAAACTGGACAGCCACATGCAAAAGAATGAAAATGGACCACTGTCTTATATCATATGCAAAAATTAACTCAAAATGGATTGAAACCTTTAACTTAAGACCTATAACCATAAAACTCCTAGAAGAAAACCTAGGCATAGGCTCCTTGACTTTAGTCTTGGCAATGATTTTTTGGATCTGACCCCAAAAGCAAAGGCAGCTAAAGCCAAAAATAAACAAGTGGGACTATATCAAACTGAAGAGCTCCTGCACACAGAAGGAAATCATTGACAAAATAAAAAAAGGAAACATATTGGGGCACCTGACTGTTGGCTCAGTCAGTTAAGCTTCAGACTCTTGATTTAGGTTCAGGTCATGATCTCATGGTTTGTGAATTCAAGCCCGGCATTGGGCTCTGTGCTGACAGTGCAGAGCCTGCTTAGGATTCTCCTCTCTGCCCACCCTCCCTCAGTGAATAAATGAACATTAAAAAAAAAGGCAACTTGCTGAGTGGGAGAGAATATTTGCAAATCATGTATCTGATAAGGTGTTAATATTCAAAACATAATGAACTCATACAACTCAATAGTAAAAAACAAAAATCTGACTTGAAAATGAGCAGAAGATCTGAATAGATGCTTTTCCAAAGAAGACATACAGGTGCCCAACAGGTACATGAAAAGATGTTCAACATTATTAGTCATCAGGGAAATGCAACTCGAAATGAGATTTAACCTCACACCTGTTAGACTGGTTGTTATGAAACAAACAGATAAATGCTGGTGAGGATGTGGGGGAAAGGGAACCTTTGTGCCTGTTGTTAGGAATGTAAATTGGTACAGCCACTATGGAAAACAGTATGGAGCCCCCTCAAAAAATGTAATAAAGAACTACCACATGACCCTGCAATTTCACTTCTGGATATTTACCCAAAGAAAATGAAAATACTTAACTTGGAAGATATCTGCACCCCCATGTTGATAGCAGCATTATTTACAATAGCCCAGATATGGAAACAACCTAAGTGTCCATCGATAGATGAATGGATAAAGAATATGTGGTAGATAAATACACACTGGAACAGTATTCAGCCATAAAAAAAGGAAATCTTGCCATTTGTGGCAGCACGGATGGATTTTTATGGGTCCATTATATTGAGTGAGGCCATTATATTAAGTGCAATAAGACAGAGAAAGACAAATAACAGATGATCTCACTTATGTGTAAAAGCTTATAAAACAATACAAAATACAGCCAGACTCACTGATAACAGAATGGTGGTTGCTAGAGGCAGGGGGTGGGGGTGGGCAAAATGGGTGAGGGGAGTCGAAAGGCACAAACTTCCAGTTATAAAATAAATAAGTCCTGGGGATTTAATGTGCGGCATGGCAACGGTAGTTAATACTTGAAAATTGCTGAGAGGAGATCCTAAACGTTTTCATCACAAGAAAAACAAACTAACAAGTGTATGGTGACAGATGTTAATTCGACTTACTGTGATGATCTTTTTGCAATATATACAAATATCGAATCATTAGGTTGTACACCTGGAACTTATATAATGTTGAATGTCAATTTTACTTCAAGAAAAAGATCTTATGATTGTTCTTTTTAACAATGTTCTTAGATTTTAAAATGAGTCTAATCAGATTTGATCATTCTGCTGCTGCTGCTGCTTCTCTACCCCCTTGTCTCCTATTAACCTGCAAATTATCACTCAATTATTTTAATTTTATCTCACAATTGGAAATATTGTTAATTGTGTGATAATGAATTTCATGTCACAGGGAGTTAAACACACATAGATTAATTGACTCCTACGTAGCACTTGCATACTTTTACATAAATTCCTCCCTTGATTTGATTATTTTGGCAAAAGTAAGTGAAGAACTCTCCACTTGTCACATTTGCATTTAACTATTAATTTATTTAATAATGCTAATTAAAGAAATCATTTTATCATCTTACCATTTTTACTTGTTCAGGTTACATTGTATGAATGCAACCATACATGCTTATTCAGGATCTTATCTATTAACTCACTTAAAAAAAAATCCATTTGAGAGAGAGAGAGAGAGAGAGAGAGAGAATGCAGGAGGGGCAGAGAGACAGGGTGAGAGAGAGATCCCAAACAGGCTCTGCACTGTCAGGGCAGAGCCCTATGCGGGGTTCAAACTCATGAACAGTGAGATCATGACCTGAGCCGAAATCAAGAGTTTGCTGCTTAACCAACTGAGCCACCCAGGCACCCCTGTTAACTCACTTTATAGAAATGGTAACTTTATTGTGAACTATCAATACTTCTTTTCTCCTTTTTTTTTTTTTTTTTTTGTTGTGGAATGTGTTTCTGGTAAAATGGCATATATTCTGACTGAATGTTAGTGTTAAATATTTTAGAAAGATTATGCAGCACTATTTCATTTTCACAATTTTTATAGAAAGTGTGTTTCTTAACTGATTTGTCCAGTGTTTGAGAGCCAGGATTTGACTATGAAACTTGCTTGGAGCTAGTGATTCAGGTATCCTTCCATATTCATAACTGAAGTAGTTAACTTAGAATGTTCTACAAAATACCTCAAAATGGATTGTTGATAGCTTGCAATAGAGAATGAGGCACACATGTGTATACAAACACATAAAATACGGTAAACCATAGTGGATTTAGTGTTACTACCAAGCCAATGTTCATAGGTCCAGTGGTATAGCCATTAATGAAATTTTTCTAGGGATATTTCTTGTTAGTGGATTTTTTTTTTTTTTTTTGGTTTTGATTTTTTGGTTTTTCCCTGTTCACTGATTTCTTTATTCCACATCAGGAGAGAAGACTAATTACTTCCCTATTTTGAACTGAGAATCAAATTGCAAATGCTTTTAAATAGCTCCAACTACTGGGGCGCCTGGGTGGTTCAGTCGGTTAAGTGTCTGACTCATATGAGATACGTTATTTCAAAACCTGCTGTTTTTTTCTTTTAACATAAAGAGACTGCCTTCTTTTTTCTTGAAGCATCCTCCCAACTTCTCCTGTTTAGTAGGGACTACACCTATTCCTTTTTACATTTTTTTCTTTTGGTATTTTTCTCATATCTCTAAATAAATCATTGTACTACTACCTCTTGATTATTCAATTTTAGGCATTACCTTTGACTTTCCACTTTGGAAGCTTTACCACTCTCTCCCCCATTACATACATATTTCCATCCCCTATGCTATATATATATAGGGGTTAAATGTTAGTTGTTTCTTTATATTCCTGTGTTTCCATCACAAATTCATTTCCAAATTCTCAGTTTAAATTTAAAATACCTGAGTTACTCTGTTAATTGTAACTTTTTGGATCTCTGTCTCCCAGAATTTTTTGACCCGAGTTTAGTCAGACCTGGTTGTTCCTTCTGTCCAGTCATAGATCTTTTCTTTTACTCTCCACCTTCACCTTTATTTTGAGAGTATGCTTCTCTGTTCTCTTGGGTGGGATCGTCTCCTATAGCAGAAATTCTTTTTTTTTTTTCTGTTTTCTTGTTTCACACTTTAATTTGGGCAGAGCATCTCCTCCAATAGCTTCTTGAGAAAGGTGGATGAGAGGTGGAATCTTTGAGACCTTGAAAAATCTTCCGATGCCATTTTCCTTTACTCATATTTGATTTATAATTTTCCCAGGTATTGATTTCTGAAACACTTTTCCCTCAGAATTTTGAAGACATCACCCTATTTTTTACCCTAGTTTCCAGTTTTGCTGTAGAAAGTTCAATGCCACACTTATTTTTCATCGCTTTTATTTTTACCTTTTGTACATATACAATATGTGATATACAAACCCTCCCTTTGTCTCTGGCGTTATAAAATTTTATGATAACATACCTTGGTGTAGGTCTATATGTATGCTCTATGGTTCCTTTCAAACTAGAAAATCATGATTTTCATTTAATGGGAACTGTACCTGACCTATTTATTTGATGATTTCCTCCCCTCTATTTTCTCAAGCCTCTCTTTCTAGATATATTCAGGTTTTGAATCTCCTGGATTGATGCTTTAATTTAGGGAGCTCTTCCATCTCTGTATTTTGCCTTATATTGCGGGAAATTTCCTGATCTTTATCTCAGCTCACCGACTGAGATTTTTATTTAGGCAATCATATTTTTAGAGTTCCTTGTTTGTTACTTCCTTTTTTTTAGCAACACATTCTTGTTTCACTGATGCAATGTATTTTTTTTTATAAAGATGACAGTATTAATGATAGGTTTTTAAAGTTTTTTTCTTCCACTGTATGTTTCTTCCAAGTGGCTTTCTTCTGTGTGTGTGTTTTCAATTTTTGATGTTTGAGGTTTTCTTCATATATCTGGTGACCCTGAATTAGTGGCATATGCATATGAGAATGGATCACTATAAATGCTGACTGCCAACTCTGTTTGTTGGGTAGATTTTGTCACCAGTGGACCTCACCATAAGACAATATTGCAGGGCTGTTTCGCTGAGAAACTTCTAATATCCCTGTCTTTAGGTATTTTCTTGTTTTTGACCTGGCCAGATTCCTGAGTAAAGAAGAGATAAGCCAGGCTGCATCATGTTCTGGAAGCCATGTAGAGGGAAAGGATGGGAGGAGTCCATAGCCAGTGTAAACGTTCACTGAATGTTTGCAGTAAAGTGGCACCCCTCCCCTCCCCTGTGCTTAGTCTTCTACAGTCCCTCACCTTTAAAAATTTTTTTGTTTTTAAATTTTCTAGTTTTTTAATTTACATCCAAGTTAGTTAACGTATAGTGCAATAATGATTTCAAGAGTAGAATCCAGTGAGTGATTCATCCTCTATGTATAACACCCAGTGCTCATCCCAACAAGTGTTCTCCTTAATGCTCTTTGCCCATTTAACCCATCCCCCCACCCACAACCCCTCCAGCAACCCTGTTTGTTCTCTGTATTTAAGAGTCTCTTATGTTTTGTTCCCTTCCCTGTTTTTTTTAATTATTTTTGCTTCCCTTCCCCTATGTTCATCTCTTTTGTATCTTAAATTCCACATGAGTGAAGTCATATATTTGTCTTTTCTGACTAATTTTGCTTAGCATATACCCTCTAGTTCCATCCACATTGCAAATGGCAAGATTTCATTCTTTTTGGTTGCTGAGTAACACTCCGTCATATATATATATATATATATATATATATATATATATATATATATATATGGTGAACATATGGGCTCTTTCCATACTTACAGTTCCTCACCTTGATGATAAAACACAAAAATAAGGCATCTCGGTGATATGCATAATAGATTTACTCTTCCAGTCTTTGTTGGGGATGTGGGGGTGGGATGGGTGGAGATGTTGTTACCAGCCTTTGGGAATTAGAGAGGGTAACTGAACTCTACTTCTTTCTTTCTTTCTTTTTGAATTTTTATTTATTTTTGAGAGAGAGAGAGAGAGAGAGAGAGAAAGACACAGAGTAAGAGCAGGGAAGGGGCAGAGAGAGAGGGATACACAGAATCTGAAACAGGCTCCAGGCTCTGAGCTGTCAGCAGAGAGCCTGATGCGGGACTCGAACTCATGGACTGTGAGATCATGACCTGAGCCAAAGTCGGACGCTTAACCAACTGAGCCACCCAGGTGCCCCAGCTGAACTCTACCTCTAAAAGCAACTGGTGGTACCACTCTTGAATGAACCTTTTTGAGCTTAAGTGGTAAAATTGTTTTGCTTCTTGATTTTTCTCCACCTTAGGCTTAGGAATCAGCATTTTTGGCTTTGTCAGATCAGTTACTGCTTTCCTTCTGCTTACCAGACTTGTACTGGTCTCTTTTATATTGTAGGTTCGATTTTTTAGCCTTTTTTCCTGTTATTCTAGTGGGATGTCATAATTAAAATACTCTGTGTGGGGCTCCTGGGTGGCTCAGTTGGTTAAGCGTCCAACTTCAGCTCAGGTCATGGTCTCACGGTCCGTGAGTTCAAGGCCCGCGTCGGGGTCTGTGCTGACAGCTCAGAGCCTGGAGCCTGTTTCAGATTCTGTGTCTCCCTCTCTCTCTGACCCAACTCTCGTGCATTCTCTGTCTCTCTCTGTCTCAAATATAAATAAATGTTCAAATTTTTTTAAATAAAATACTCTGTGTAATCTGCCCTTTCCAACAAAAGATAACATTTTAATATTTTTCTTGCTGATAAATATACTCCACATCAACATTTTAGTGACTCTCCTTTTAGAGATCTATCTTATCCCCTGTTGTAAATATGGGCTGTTATAAACAATATTGCAAGGAACCTCCTTCTAGCTAAAATTCATATCAGTCTTTAAATAAATTTAAAATGTGAGGAAATTCTGAATCCTTTCTTGAAAGGTTTCTTACTAAATGACATCTTATTGCCAGTAGTATGAAGATGTCTCCTTTTCTGATGAAGACCATTCAGTGTAAAGATTCCATTTAGCCACTTTTGCCACCAAATGGGAAATCCTGCCTATGTTTAGTTCACCCTGTATTCTCAGTCTGTGCCTGGATCAGGAAAGGCACCTGGTACATACTTGCTAATTAGACATATGCATAATAAATTAATTTTAATTATTTTGTTTTATAACTTCAAGGAGAAGAGGTCTGGTATGAATGCAGCAGGGTGTAATAAGTTTTAAATATCTTATGTTCATCACTTTGAGTTACTTTGTGGTTGCTCAGGTCATAAAGTAGGAAGATTGAGAGCCAGGTTTAAAAAGAAGGAAGCCAGCGTGGCAGGGTGATATATAGGCTTATCTGCACCCAGTGCACCTGGATTGCAAGCAGTGCTGAGGCATTTATGCAGGCGAACTTGTAACAAAGGACTTTAAATATAAGATACTAACATACAATATGTTTGATTTATTTTAGAATTTAAAGATAAGTGTCCTATTGTATAGAGAAAGTATACATCTCTTGCGATAAATTATATGGTTGGATTAAGTAAATATTATTTGCTTAATCTAGCCCCGGGTTTCTCAGAGTGGAGTCTGCACATGATCTGTCTCACAATCACATGGGATCTTGAATATTCACTTCCCTTGGCTCACCTGAGACCTAGGGAATGAGGATTTGGTATGTAACAAACTCCTCATATACACATGGCCATCTACAGGTCTTCTCTAGGCTAAAATATAAGAAACTGTTAGAGAAAGTTAGGTGCACATTTTATATAAATTTGAAGAATCTAATGAATGTAGAATTAATGACTGGAGGAAATGCTGGTAAATTGATTTAACATACTTTAGTGCTTTCCCCTTCAATTTTCACTAAGAATTCAACTAATTAGCTTACCATGCAAAAATTATCCCATCTTCTTTTAAAACTCTCATTTTCTGATGGAACCAGTGGCTAGAGGCATTAGTTTGTGGTTTAAGAAATTAACACTTGCATATGTATGCATGTGTATTATTGCTAAACAGAATAGCGATAGTATGCTATTGAGTATATTGCATCTTTGGCCTAGACTTTCAGTGTTTTAACCCAGCATCTTTTAGATAATTTGTTCTAATTTGATTTGTTTTAATTATAAGCAAGCTCAATTTGTTGTGAGAGAGATTTTAAATCAAACATTGCTCAGGTTGACAATTTATGCAGTGATGTAGCATGTATGAGAGCTCCTGCCACAATGGCTGAAATATCATAGGTATCAGTTAATGCATGTCTCCTTTTGGAGCTTCATTACTTTTCAAAAGTGGTGGTAAAGAGGAAAAATATGAAAACCATCTTAGTCATAGGTCACCCTGTATTAATGAACCGTCTTACTATTTAAAAAGTAAAAAAAAAAAAAGATCCTTCCAATAATATTAGCTAACAGTAATATGTTACTACGTGACATATACACTCTAAGCTGTTGACATGAGGTAGGTGGTTGTAATAACCTCAACTTTAATGATAAGTGGAGCACAACGAGATTATTTATAAAGTTATCCAAGGTCAACCAACTGGTAAATAGTAAAGCCTAATTTTGACCTCAGAAAATCTGTCTCTAGAGATCATGTCTACTATTATGTCTTCCATCAAAGATGTACAACCATTGCTACTCTAATAGGTAGACACTTTCCATGTAAAAGCTGATAGGGAAGAGGTATCATTTGATATATATTAGAGATAACTAAGTTTTCACCATCCTACCCAATTTTGAATGTTAAATATTTCTAATAATTTCTTTCAAAAATACATGATATACCTAAAGTAAAGAGATGGGTAGGAAGGCAGTTTTAGGGACCAGACAGTCTGGGTTTAAATGCTTACTTGATGATTTATTAGGTGTGTTCAGATCACTTAAAGTCTTAATTTTCTCCTCTGCAGATGGGAATGATAATATTTACCCATACTGTTACCATACGGAGTAGAGATAATATATATGCTAGTGTCTCATTGAGCTCCTTGCACTCAAGGACGACTATTCTAATTTAATGTGTAGGATGCTATCTTGAAAGGGTTATGAGAATTTCTGTATTTTATATGAGACATATATAATTGTAATAATTATATGATTTCTAATGTCAAAATCATTAAAACATGTTTTATGTTTAAATCTGTAAGTATCATAAATAGTGAATATTTTGTTTAATCTCATTGTTCTTTGGATAGCAGACTTTGGTCTATCCCACAGATACTTAAACTCTTATTCTTTCTTCTTTTCAGCAAACTTACTTGATAACATGCTTTTGCGAAGTTCAGGAAAGTTAAATGTGGGCACCAAGAAAGAGGATGGTGAGAGTACAGCCCCCACCCCTCGTCCAAAGATCTTGCGTTGCAAATGTCACCACCATTGTCCAGAAGACTCAGTCAACAATATTTGCAGGTTGGTCATAGAAATTATTTAAATGTAGTTTTAACGGAGAGTCATACTTTTTAAACTACAGAATTGTAGGCTGGTGTTTTCTAAGAACACATTTTGAGGAATAGTGCCTGACTCCATTAACTTACAGGGCAGTGCCTGTGTTTAGAAAAAAATATTAAATTGCATCTTGACCCGAAATGGTGTTCTGGGATTCTTCTCCCTTGCTGCAAACATCACATATGCACATAAACATAGAGCATAGATCCCAGGCTTGGGACAAGTGTCAAGCAGCAAAAACCAATTGTTTGCCTTCAAAAGACCTTGTCCCCCAAATAAATTCAATAGCAGAGGGTGTCAACTGTCTGATGATTTTTCTTTAACCATTCATCATGTCAGTGGTGGTTGGTCTTCTGGAAAGAACACCTGCATCATTAGGAATATTCATGGACTCTGGGAAGCAGTATAGTGATAGAGCTTACATGAGTCTACCAGATGTCAGGAAAGACATTGTCAGAGTATTGGAGAACTAAACTCCTTAGTGGATAATCGTGTTTGTAACAAAACCTAATTTGGAACTGGACTCTAGCTTTGTCTTTCTTACGCATCCTTATGCAGCCACATCCATTTTTCCAGACACCATAGCCTGCATTTACACCCCTCGTGAGGACAACAGTGGGTGGAGAGGCATAGCCTAATGAGGCCAGAATGCCCAGGGAGATGTGGCAGAGTAACCAGACAAGAACCGATCTCAAGAGTTAAAATGCCAGAGAAGCAAAATATCCCTTGAGAAGGGTAATGGACCAAATGGGAAAATGGACTTCTAGGTTTGAAGTCCAGGCAGAATATCTAAGTAATCATTTGGGGCCTCATTACCCAGGAAAGAACATAAAGATGAGCTGGATGCTTTTTTTTTTCTTCCTGAGGAAGAAAGTGTATCCTGAGATATGCAGCTCAAGAAGTATCTACTAACTGAATGACAGAGAGGAAAGTTGGGTATGCTCATAAATATATATCTCCTTTAATTATCAGAACAACTCAGCATGGTAGGGGATGCTTATTTCTTACCATTAGGTATAAAGAATTCAGGACCCAGGGAGGTCTGTTAACTTGGCTCTTACACGATAGAACAGACTTGGATTACCGAGTCTTGTGCCATGATAAAATGATACCAGGGGCGCCTGGGTGGCGCAGTCGGTTAAGCGTCCGACTTCAGCCAGGTCACGATCTCGCGGTCCATGAGTTCGAGCCCCGCATCAGGCTCTGGGCTGATGGCTCAGAGCCTGGAGCCTGTTTCCGATTCTGTGTCTCCCTCTCTCTCTGCTCCTCCCCCGTTCATGCTCTGTCTCTCTCTGTCCCAAAAATAAATAAACGTTGAAAAAAAAATTAAAAAATGATTCCAGAGCTCAGACAGTATTTCCTGGGAAACACCACCTCTTTGTAGTAAGTGGAAAAAGTATCAGGAAAATTTCAGAGTTTTCTGAAGAAAAGAAAATTATTAGGAGAAAACATATTAGGGGGATACTTTGCTATTTTGCCTGGGTCTGTAGTAATTAAGAGCAAATCTGTGTGTGTCATTGGAGATATAGTTCTGGTGATTATATGGGCAGGCTTTCCACAATTATCCCAACTTTAAATATTTTGTCCTATTTTCCTTATACATCAATGAAGTGTCCTAAGTTGATCTGGAAGAAAGTTCATTTGGAAGATTTCTTCCAGATTCTCTGTGTGGGAAGGAGCAACTTGGCATGTTCGAAGAAGACTGGTTTTCCTAAAGTGCAGGGAGCAGAAGGAGGTGTGGCAGTAGTTGAGTGTGGACCCTGGAGAGATTACCCATGGCCTGGTTGGCTCTATTAAGGATGTTCGTCTTATTCCTGGAAGCATTGGGAAGCCATTGAGGGGGATTTGTTTAAGCAGGTGTGGCAGTGGGTATTGATGTGGATTTAGGAAGGGCAGTTCATGTGAGAGAGAATGATCTTGGACTAGGTTGGTGCTGGTGCAAGAATGAGGTACATGTGTTGGGGAAATATTTAGAAGGAAAGTTTTATGTTGATGGATTGGATCTAGGAAGGGGCCCACAGAGGCTTCACCAGTCTGGATGTACATTTAGATACACGGTGTAGGCTTTTAATGAAAGAGGACAGAGGGAAATAATCAAGTTCTAATCTGGACATGCTGAGTTTAAGGTTTTTGATAGCTACAAAATGGAGACATCAGAGAGTAGGCCATGGGATATGGATTTGGAGTGAAGATAGGGTTTGGGGAGAGTCTAGAGTGAGTGAGTAGAATGTGAGGCAGTTTTTGCTGTGAAATAAGTGAGCTCAGAATCATAGTAACTTACAACTAAAGACATTTGTCTTTTCATTCCTGGGTCTACAAATGGGCCGCAGCTGTGCTGGGACCTGCTGGGTTGGGTGGACTTGGCATTGGGCTGCTGCTTCAGTTCCTGCCTGCTCTACATGTATGTTCATCCTTCTTGGACCAGAAGCTAACCAGAGCATATTCTTTTTCACTTGACTGTGAGGGAGCAACCTCTTAAAACTTCTGCTTGTCCTCTAATATTCCATTTACCAAATCAAGTGACACAGTCAAACTCAATATCAGAGGGAAGCTATGGGTAGAGTGGAGCATGAAGAATTGAGTACGGTAGTAAAACAATCTGATCGAACAGAGTAGGACTGAGCCTTGAGATGTTTAATGGTTGGGTCAAGGAGGCTCTCCCCACAAGATCCAGAATGAACATGAAACAGTGAGTATGGTGTCATTGAAGCCAAGTTTACCGAGGGAGGAAGTAAGGTCAGCCATGTTAGAAGCTGTCAGAGGTCAAGAGGGTAAGAACTAAAACATGGAGGTCAGATTTATTGACCTTGATAACTGCAGTTTAGAAATACTCATTCCAAAGTCCTGAATTCTTGACCAGCAGCCAACCCCTGAACTGGATCTCAGAGGAGCGAATATTCACTCTTGGGCAAAATGCACATCCTTTTTGCTAACAGGATGTTAACTCCAGTTGAGTCTCCTGTGAACTGAGATCAATCATGTGAATCACAGGGGCTGCTTTTATTCCTGAGTCCTAAGACCTAGAATAAATTCGGGCCTCCATTCCTTCATTCCCACTATCTACTCTTTGACTTCCAAATCAGTACTTCTCACACTATCTCTGGTGAAAGATGCTCCCCACCCAACCCCATAAGTTGCACTGGTATTTTTCTAGAGTACAATAAAAATGAATTACTAGAAACATAAATATAAAAATATTTGCACATTGCATGCTCAATTTTTTCCTATTTTTCTGTTATTTAGATTCAAGAGAGCTAAATGTATTACTCTGCAAGTTTCCATTTCTGTATTAACCTCCTCACAGACCAGTAGAAAGCAGTTTGCTGACCTGGAAGGGAACATACTTGGGGTAATATTGCATTAAATCTTGCACTCCTAGGTAAAGGAGTTCTAAAGACAAGGATATGCTTTCTTGAGCTTAGATAAGGGCTTGTCAAAACTGTGTGGCCTGAGGTCTTGTAGGCAGTTCTTAGTCAATTTGGGTATCCTAGGGAGGTCTCCTGTTCATTACCACTCCCATATTCCTGGACAGAATAATCTAAAAAGTGGCCCGGATCAGAAGTATATCATACTTAAAAGAGATTTGGAAATCCCACCTAGTAATTCAGAAAATATGTGTTAAGTTTAGAGGGTTTTTAATCTCTCTGCGAGTAGCATCAATCACGTTACCCGCCAAACACTAAGGCCAGAGTCATTCTTGGCCTTGATTCCCATCATGTGTGGGTGTGTCTACTTCCAAAATCCATGCCCTTTCCATTGCTTCACAGCATACATGTTAGAGGATGTTGCGCAAATAAACTAAATAAAGTATTAGAACCTTTTTTAGTATCCATAACTCAAGAAGTGAAGCTGTTATTTTATCTCCCTCAAGATAATACCTATCTTCTAAATATCTTTCCAGCTGTTAAGGTACATTGTTAATCCTTCTCATTCCATTTCCAGATTTATTCCGGGGATCTTAGATAATCACTGTATGCCTTGAATGCTTCAAAGTCTCCTGGAATAACTCTTTTTTACATGGCTTTCACCCTGCAAAAGTTTTGTATCATTTTGCAGCCTTGTTTGTCTGTTTTTTTCTCTATATAATCTGATCCTGCTTTACACATCCTTTCTTGTTTTACCTGTCTGCCTCTGATAGTCATTTTTGTTACTACTTACCACCTCTCTCAAGTTCATCCAGGTGCTCACACAAGTGTATCCATTTGTAAAAGTTGTTTTTCACTCTTTTTCAGAGATGATTTTAAATACTTCACCATAGTTAAATACTTACTTATTAGGTTTGACCGAGAATTCTGCCTGGACAGTTTTCAGGGTTTACAGGTGTAGTAAGTAATTGGATGTTTGCACAAAGGATGTGCAAATGACACCAGGCTGCCTAAATGAAGAATTAGATAAGACACCAGCCGTGCCTTGGGGAGTCACAAGGGGAAGAAGGGAAAGGTTAGGGGCTTGTGAGCCTTTTTATAAAGTTTGCATCAACCCAGGACTTTCAGACCTCTTGCTAAATGTGATGGTGTGAGTTTTCCGACAGGCGCCCCTGACCTAAGATCTCAGAGTGTTTAAAGTGCAAGTTGTTCTCGTTTGTTTATGCATCTTCCATTGCATCCAGTTTATTCCACCATTGCTCAGACCATCTGAATACTGAGTTTTATGATCTTTAAAAAAATTTTCAGTAGAAGATGTGAGTTAAAACCATCACACTTATGAGAATACGTTCTTCCTTAGAATTTATAATTTAGTTGGAAAAGGCAGTGATTTCAGATGCACTTATGAAGATTTTTATAAGGAATAACTCTGCTTTTGTGCTTCTTAGTCATAAATGAGACTGTTAAATGGGCCCATTTGTTGTTGGAGTTAATGGAAAATGAATAGCTCAGAGCTCTTTAAACTTCTACATAGAGAACTGTTGATGATTTTAAAGCAGAGAAGGAAAATGTAAGATTTATCAGGAAGTGCTGTACAGAATTGTTAGAGTCCAGAGGGAGGGGATGGGCAGGCCTGCTGGAAGGCAATCAGACAAATCTAAGTGAGAGACAAAGAACATCTGCACAGGTGAGAATGTACGAATGCTCGATTCATACAAAAAGAGAGGCAAATTCAGAAGATCTTGTACCTCCTAGAAGAAAATAAACAAAATGCCAAATCACTCGGTATGGCTGCTAGAGAAGGATGTAAGATCGTTACACATCCTTTTGTTTTTAAAATTTTTTTAAGTTTATTTATTTTCAGAGGGAGGGAGAAAGAGTGCACGTACGAGCGAGCAGGGGAGGGGCAGAGAGAAAAGGAGAGAGGGAATCCCAAGCAGGCTGTGCACAGTCAGCACAGAGCTTGATGCGGGGCTTGAACTCAAGAACTGTGAGATCATGACATGAGCTGAAACTGAGTTGAACACTAACAGACTGAGCCACCCAGGTGCCCCGATAGTTACCCATTTCTGAAGATAAAGTAGAAGTCATTTCTCACATTGCAACTTTATCATTAATGCAACTTCACCTTCCTCCAGTTCAGTGACATCTCGGAGGAAAAATCATAGCAGGGGACCAGTAGTAGCCATATATATTTTACCCTTTAACCCTTACTACTATGGGAATCCATCTGTCTAAGGTGGTAAGGAAAAAACATATAAACTTCAGGATTCCATTACTTTGATAATTACCACCGTTCAACATCCTTCTTTGCTTTTTTTTCCCAATTCAGTAGGAAACACTTCTAGCTTTTGATTTCTGTCTTTACTGCTAGAATTTGAATCACTTGGCTTCTCCTAGGATTGTGGCATTCATAGAATATGAGCTCGTTCAAAGCAAAGGCTACATCTTCCTCACCCTGAGTTCTGGACATCTAACTCTGCCTGGATCATCGTACGCTCAATAAATGTTTGTCAAGTGAACTACTGTTAACAAAGTTGTAAGCAGCTTTCAGCTGTTCTAATTAACTAAAATTTGCATGATTTAAATAGCTGCTCTAAAATTTGTATGTATCTTTGAGTTTATCTGTGACAGAAAACTTTGAAAACTTCTCTTTATTCTCATGAATGTGAAATAGGTATTTTAGAAGATGGAATGTTCTCAAGGACTGATTTAAAATGGACTAAAACCAAACAGTCTTTATAATCAATTCTAACTGAAACTTAAAAGAAATTTAGGAATTCTAGTATTTCTCCCATACTGACATAAAATTGGCATAAATATTGGGGCACCTGCATGGCTCAGTCAGTTGAGCATCCCAACTCTTGATTTCAGCTCAGGTCATGATCCCCAGGGTCATGGAATCGAGTCCCACATTGAGCTCCATGCTGAGTGTGGAGCCTGTTTAAGATTCTCTCTCTCTCTCTCTCTCTCTCTCTCTCTCAACCCCTCCCTCCCTCCCTCCCTCTTTTCCTCCCCCTGTCCCTCTCTTCCACTCATAATCTCTCTCTCTCTTTCACTCTCCGTCTACCTATCTCCCACTCGTGCTCTCTCTCTCTCCCTCAAATTAAAAGAAATGGCATAAATATGGAGAAGCAGTCAGTATTGACAACTGATCGCCTTTGTACGCAGCTGTTCTATTCTATTTTGTTCATTGCTCGTCTTTACCTATAACACAGGGGCAGCTTTTTTAAAATATCACATCAATGGTCTTTTTTAAAAATTTTCTTTAATGTTTGTTTATTTTTGAGAGGGATAGAATGTGAGTGGGGGAGGGGCAGAGAAACAGGGAGACACAGAATGTGAAGCAGGCTCCAGGCTCTGAGCTGTCAGCACAGAACCTAATGTAAGGCTCGAACCCATGGACCACACGATCATGAACTGAGCCGAAGTCGGAAGCTCAGTTGACTGAGCCACCCAGGAGCCTTTTTGTTAAATTCATAATCATTACTGTAACTAAATGATTCATCCTATATCCCTGTATACATCTCAGTACTTTCAGTTTTGTTTAAAATTATTCCTACTTTTGTTTTCTTCATGAGTCTTCATTTCTTCTTAAACACTGTGGGAATGATGAGATAATAATAATCAGTATACAACCTTTAAAAACTAAGCCTAAACATGGCAGCCAGGCAGCAGAATGTTCAAGTAAGCCCGTGGGAGGACTTAATTGCCTTTTGTGACATTCTGCAGCCCTCTCTCAGCAGAGGGAGTTGAACAGCTTTGACTCTGGAACATAGCTTTGTTTACGTTTGTGTTTGCTCAAGAATTGAAAGTTCTCAAGTGATTCTGAAGTTTCTGTAATTGTACTGCTCATTTCCAGTTAGTGTTCCTAACTAGCTGGTAATGTCAATGAGAAGCTTATAAATTTTGCTTTGTTGCAGATAATTATGCACTTGAAATGGTTCTCTAACCTTTTTGCTTGTCTTCCAACTAAATATTTGATTTCTGTCTGAATTTATGACTTAGGGGACACTGACTTTTCTCCAGGGTTTCTCTCCTTCTCCACACCCTGTTTATATTTTTAGTTCTACTCTCTTGCAGACAAGGGAGTATATTTTTAAAGCTTGAATTTACTCTCCCTGATGTTTCTTTACATTTCCCAGGACATTGTAAGAATAACTTGCCAACAGCTTAACCAGCATTTCTTATTCTTTTTTTTTTTTTTTTTTTTTTTTTGATTCTGATGAGTGCCTTTCCATGTATTCAGATTTTGAGTAAGGGGAAGTCATAAATAAGGAGAGTTTTTTTTTTGTTTAGATTTAACATCTTGTATCACTCTTTCTAGCCCTGTGAATTCCTAATGTCAGAAAATTAAGATGACTTTATTTCTGATAATTCCTGAATTTTACTTGTGATGAGAAAACTAAGTCACACATATGGTCTAAATGGGAAGGAAAGGAATAAAAAAATCATCTGGGTATTGTTTGCTCATATTGCTTACATTTCTAAGGGACAGCTCTTTTATTTATTGCCTTCAGTGATTACATGCTTTAGATTTTCGTAGCAATTTCAGCAAATTGGCTAAAAAGCCCCAAAGAATTGAGAGCAAGGGTTGTTCAGAGGCAGAGTCTGTATTCCACAATAATTTTCATGCATTTGACCTCAGTCTAACAAAGAGATTTACCATCGGCCCTTCCTAGCCATTCACTACTATATTTGAACTTTGCTGTTCTAGTTCTTATAAACTGAAGTATTTTGGATCACGAGGGTTAGAAACCAAGTAAACAGTTCTAAGGGTGTTGATGATAACTGAAGGGCTAATGTACGGCAGAATGCTGCTACCACTAATTTAGAATAGACAAATCCACAAATCATGGCTAATGCAGTGCTCAGAGCATTCTTCCTGTGACCTTTCAGGACTACACTGCCATATCTGTCTTGGGCGCTGAGCAAGCATATGTATGAGAAAAAGATGGAGATATAGTTTAGTACTTCATTTCTTAACACATGCAATAGTGGTTGATGACATATATTAGGAGTCACCCTAACTTGTGAAGACAGTAAAGTCTGTTTGTAAATAGTTCTGTATATAATAGTTCTTGTTTTTCAGATTTGGTCCCAGGAGAGGATAGTGGAAAACGTGTGGGGATAAAGCAAGAGGTCCTTGATGCAAGGCCTGATTCTGTTACTGTTTGTTCTGCAACCTTCTACAAGTTTATTAAACTCTCTACCTTTAATTTCCTCGTCTGTAAATAGAAATAGTATTATTTTCCATTGCTGTTGAGAGGATTGCATGAGGTAGAATAAGTGAACGTTCTCTTTAATGTAGAAAACCACACAGAAATTTAGTTTTTGTTTCTTTGCTTTCCATGGTCTTGTTAACAGCCCTTCTTTCTGTTGCCTGCCCTCACCGTACCCCCGATGTAAGCCCCACCTGCTTACAACAAAGCCTGATGTTTCTCATGACAGATCAGTCCCAAAGCAGAGGGATCCAGTGGCACAGTCTTAATCACCTTGGTTATGTTGTGCTGATCCTAGCTTCTACCTGTCTTTCTTTTGGTGCCTTAGTGAGAGACAAGTTTGTTTCATTTGGAGCAAATAGAACGAGCATAAATGTTCACCTGCGTGGGGTCAAACCTCTGCCTTGCCTCTCACTGTCTGTAAGGCCTTTGAGAAATTGCTCAAGCTCTCTGAGCCTCAGTTCCTTTATATAGAAGGTGAGAAAAATAGTTGTGTTTTTGGATTTGTGGAGGCGATGGAGGACCAAAATGAGTGTGTAGTAATTGGGGTATATGGTTACTAATAGTATATGTTACATGGCAAGTTTATTTCCTTCTTTCTCTCAAGTTTCTAGACAGAGAAGATATTACCTAATGTTTTATGACTATTAAATCCAGTTTCATAAAAGAAAGTTTTGGAATTTTCTTAACAGGTTGTAACTTGTAATGATCATTGACTTTCTCCTTGTGTGTAGTAAAACAAATGATTAACATGTTCCTTTCCTTTTCCCCTAGACACACACACACACACACACACACACACACACACACATACACACACACACACACTTACTTTGCCTGTTTGGTCTTCAGCACAGATGGATATTGTTTCACAATGATAGAAGAAGATGATTCTGGGATGCCTGTGGTCACTTCTGGATGCCTAGGACTAGAAGGCTCAGATTTTCAGTGCCGGGTAAGGAAGATCACATGCTTCTGCCTTGTAACTTTCATTGCTAGCTTTCAAACAGTTAGGTTTCAAGCTATATAAAAGAATTGTTTTTCTTGCCCACCCTGTTTTTAGTAAGTTGGAAAATAATCTGAAAATTGTCTCATTGGGCCATTCCTCCTTTCGTTGCAGAAGCAAGTATTATTTTTATTTTTGCTGTTAGCTTCTTGCTTAATGACTCTTTAGATCATCCCGCTCAGATTCCAGTTTAGTTAATTGCATTAATGCAAGCCATCTTCCTCAGTTTATAACTATGCACCCTGGTTATTACAAATGTAGTAGTAGTTTTGTTGAAATGCAAAAGCTGCAGTAAGATAATATATGGAAATTTGAGAGAAATTTTCTAATATAAAAAAATATTTTCAGAATGTTTCAGGAAAATTATCAGAATTTTAAGTGAATTCCCTGAATGGTGTTAGTATCTCAAGTTTTAGATTATGTGACTTTGAGGGGGTGCCTGGGTGGCTCAGTTGATTAAGTTAAGCGTCTGACTCTTGATTTCGGCTCAGGTCATGATCTCACAGTTTGTGGGTTCGAGCCCTGTTTCAGGCTCTGTGCTGACAGTGTGGAGCCTGCTTGGTATTCTCTGTCTTCCTCTCTCTCTGCCCCTCCCCTGCTCGAGCTGTCTGTCTCTGTCTGTCTGTCTCTCTTTCTCTCAAAATAAATAAATAAGCTAAAAAAATTTTAGATTATGTGACTTTGAAATTTAGGGGAACCCCACTCATAGCTGTTTGGGCTCAACTTTAGGACACCCCCATTCCTCATCAGAGAAGATCCATTGAGTGCTGCACAGAGCGGAACGAGTGTAACAAAGACCTGCACCCTACGCTGCCTCCACTGAAGAGTAGAGGTAAGGAGAAGAAAGCTTTGGGGCTGGAAGAGCTTTAGCCACAAAGGAAATAAAGACGAGAATTACTCTGCCTTTCCTAAATTAATGTACCTGATCATTTTCCACTGCTGGGGCAGGGAACCAAGGCAAGATGACGTAATTCAAAGACATGGGCAAGTAGTTCTTGGAAAAGTAGTCGTATGGGGCTTCATGCTTGAGAATCTCGTTTCTTTCACTTGTCCCCACTTCCCTGTGAAATCTAGGGGTTCCAGAGCTTGCAGTGTGTTTTAGAAGCAAAGAGGAGGGAGACAGGGTTTTATGCTTACCTTGAAGTGTTAATCAGAAGTTATACTTCACTCGAAAACTGCCATTAGGCTAACATGCATTAAAAAAAAAATAAAAGAGGGGCGCCTGGGTGGCGCAGTCGGTTAAGCGTCCGACTTCAGCCAGGTCACGATCTCGCGGTCCGTGAGTTCGAGCCCCGCGTCAGGCTCTGGGCTGATGGCTCAGAGCCTGGAGCCTGTTTCCGATTCTGTGTCTCCCTCTCTCTCTGCCCCTCCCCCGTTCATGCTCTGTCTCTCTCTGTCCCAAAAATAAATAAACGTTGAAAAAAAAATTAAGAAAATAAAAATAAAAATAAAATAAAAGATTGAATTGGATTATTTGCTGGATAATTTCCTTTTATCTGTACTAGAGCAGCTAGTTTTTAGCCAAATCATATATCAATATATTGATAGAATGGAGGAGATATCTAGAAAATTTAATTTCAAAACTTCTACATTTAAGTGTCGCTCGTTGCAAAAGACAAATACTGCAACTGGAAGGGCTTTTTGTTAAAAACTGCTCCCATGTTTCCTTTCTCCTCTTTACTCTCACCGCAAAATAAGATAATTGGAATTGTCACCATGTCCTAAAGCCTAAGTCTTATATCAGTGGTTTAAAATGATTTCTCATGATTGATTTTACTTCTTGAGAAAATCTTCCTAACAAAATATACTGACATTTCATGGCCTTGATGATAACATTTTGTAACGCTTGTTTCTGCTAAAGCCTAGAAAGCTTTAAAGGATTATTCATAATCATTCACATAAAATATTCACAGACAGATTTTTTATATAGATTGCCAGTCAACATGCTAGGTGTTAGGGATACAGAAATGGATGAAGAAAATTCTTGCTCTCAAGACGTGCACACTGGCCTGTAAGAGAGAAATATGTACATAATTAAATTGTATTCAGTCAGGAATGTTTTAGTGGAGTCAGATTGTAAAGTGTGTTAAGGACACAAACAAGTGAGTGGTTTACTGTGGGGTGGGAGGATGTCAAAAGACCTTCATAGAAGTGACACTTGAACAAGACTGTAAGGATGAATAGGAGATCACTGGGTGGATAAGACAGGAATAAAAATTTTAAAAATATTATAATGGCTAACATGAGCCAGGCATGTTCAGTATCACATTATTTAACCCAGTTGAGTCCCACAACAATCCTATGAGGTACTTAGACTTACTCCTTGTGTAAAGATAAGGACATTGCAGCACAGAGGGGTCACCTAACTTTCCCAAGGTTGCACCGCCTGTTAGGAGCAGTGACTAAATAGAGGCAGTAGTAAACACAGAGTTTTGGTTTGTAATGCTTGAGAAGCATTTGCAAAATGCAGGCATAGCAAACAATGTGGTTGGTTGGAGAAAATCTCATAATTAAGTTTTCTAAAGCTTTGTTATTGAAAATAGGTCTGTAGATCAGCTCATCAGTGTCAGTCAGAACTCATTACGCGTGTGGAATCTCTGACCCCACCCCAGACTACAAAATGTATTTTTTAACAATATTCCTCAAATGATTTGTATGCACATTAAAGTTTGGGTAATACTTTTGGTAGAAAAAGCACCGCTTGTGTCTCAGCATGCCTTTGACAACACCTTCAAAGAGAAGTCTGCTGATATCAAATTGTGGTCAAGTTCTAAATGTTTGCTTTCTGGTTTTTGTAGCTATTTCCTTGTGAACCAGTTGCAGAAAGTTGGCAGTCTATAGACAACATTTTGAATAGCCCTGGTATAGAGGCTTATGTACTGGGGACAAGGGAGGGAGGAGGGTGAGAAATGGCTGGAAATGAAGGCAGTGGTGCTAGATTTTAGAATCTCTTCCCCCAAGGAGAAAAGGCTTTTCACATGCAAGTGGAAGCAATGTGTCTTAGAACTTGCAATAGGTTTAGGAAAATTCCAACCCTTCTATTGCTGAAAGGGCTGCAGTGCATGTATCGTCCTGTAGATGGAGCCAGATTCTAGTTAGCACTAGGCAGATGAGGGAATTTTCTCTGAGGAGGCTGAGACTTAAAAATAGTGGAATAAATCTCTAGAGAACTGAGTGAAACGGCTTTGAGTAGAAAGGCAGCAGCATTGAGAAGACAAATCCTTGTTTTAGAGCAGAATGGGAAAGAGGATTCAGGAATGGTTGGTGCATAATACTGAAAATTATGTAAAGTGATAGGCTTGTGTGGAGTTTATTGCTTTGAAATTTGAGGATCCCCGGTAGTACCTAGGTGAGTTCTGGGCAGATTCCATCTTACCCTTCTGGTGCAGTCATTTTGGGGTCTAGTAAAAGTCACTGTAGGTAGTGGTCTGAGAGCACTAGCATTTGTAACATAGCTATGCCATAGAGCTGCTGCCTTTTTTTTTTTTTTTTTTAACCTCCACCATACACTGGCCATGGCCAGTGGTTTAAAAGAAGAGTGGGATGGGACAGGTTCTGAGTGGACACATCCCCCGGGTCCTGGAGACTCATTGCTTAATGGGAAGGGTCATGGTTGGAGGGAGCCAGAGTAGGACCCTTGAAAGCTCAGAGCCCAGGCTGATTTTCTGGCCTAAGAGCCATGGAAATCATCCTCATGATTGTGATATTTGCTAATGAGAATGGAACACTTACTTTGGCTCTTTTCTAAGTACTTTACATATATATAACTACTGAATCCATATATAGTAGATTTATTATAAATCTTTATGTCAAATTGCTAGAAAGCAGAGGCTATGTTATCAAAAGACCAGAAGGCTAAAATATCGAGCTGACCATTTTCGTTGTTGTTGTTCTTGCTTCTTATATAACTGGTCTTCCAAAAAAGTTAAATGATTAACCTCATCGCAAAAGACCTGTATTACTGGGTGCTACGTAATAACAAGCTTAGGCAAGGTTTTGTTATTAGAGATTAGAGAAGTACTGAGCATAGGGGTAAAAACCTACAAATAAATTGTCCTTATTTTTTTCTTTCTTTTTTTTTTTATTTTTTTTAATTTTTTTTTTCAACGTTTATTTATTTTTGGGACAGAGAGAGACAGAGC
>NW_024412376.1:88597479-88665885 GCF_014898765.1 Herpailurus yagouaroundi | reverse complement strand
TTTTTTTTAATTTTTTTTTTCAACGTTTATTTATTTTTGGGACAGAGAGAGACAGAGCATGAACAGGGGAGGGGCAGAGTAAATTGTCCTTATTAAAAACAAACAAGAAAATCTTTTCTACCTATCCAGAGGTTTCTCAGGCTCTTTTTTTTTTTTTTAAACTTAGATACATTCAGCAGGATATTAGAGATACACAATCCCATGCAATAATATTTATCAATGTTTATTTATGTCCTCGAAATTTTATTTGTCATCTTCTCTTTCAAAAAGGAAGATGAAGGACAGCCAGAATACAGCTAAATTCTTTAATGAATGCTGGGTTTCCTTTTGCTTTGTTTATTCCCTTTCAGCCCCAGAAAAGCAGAACACCCCAGGATAACATTCTTTCTCTGGAAGGAGGAAATACGGGAAGTAACTAGATCAAATGCAGCACCTGTATCATAAACACTAAAATATGATCTGGGAAGCCCAGTAACACTGCAGCTGGTGCTAAGGGTAGGAAGAGATGTCTGTTTTGATGGAGAGGCTTAAAGGGAGAGGTTGTGGTGCCTTGCTGTCTGGCTCCCTGTCTGCAGAATTGGTGATCAGGGCACCAGGATGCTGAGAGGAATGATGTGTGTCCAGACTCACAGCATCAGATGGTTTGACCAAGATATTGGGAGTAAAATGCTCTCTTGCAATTGTGTGAAGGCAGGAGAAATTGATGAGGTTTTTACCCTTACTCCAAACTACTTACTATAGTTACTTATTTTTTAATTCCTTTAAATGAGCACTTAAAGAAGTGAATGGTGTTGAAATGAGCAGAAGCTGTTCCTTTTTTAAATGGGATCCTTTAATTTTGCTTCTATAAAATCAAAGTTATATAATTTTTTGAAATAGATATGTTCATGTGTCTAAATATAGTAATTCCTCATATATACTACATGTATACTTCATAGAAAATGTCTCAGAAATAGCATTCTGTTTTGACATATGGTAATCTCAATGTAGTTTAAGTCAAATTATACTACACAATTTTCAGAGTTAAAATTTATCGTATTTCTTTTCTTAGTTAAAAAATATATTCTGAGAAGTTTACAGATTTGTTTTAAAATGCTATTTTGGGGGCACCTGGGTGGCTCAGTTTGTTAAGTGTCAGCTTCAACTTAAGTCATGATCTCATGGTTCCTGGGTCCTGCATCAGGCTCTGTGCTGACAGCTCAGAACCTGGAACCTGCTTCAGATTCTGTGTCTTCCTCTCTCTCTGTCCTCCTCTACTTACACTCTGTCTCTCTCTCTGTCTCTCTCTCTCTCTCTCAAAAATAAATAAACATTGAAAAAAAAACTTAAAAAAAGCTATTGCATAGGTTAGATACTGCCAATTACAAATCAAAGTCTGTAGGTAACAGATATTTAACCAATGGAACATCTCCTTTGTTCTTCACATCACAGATAGATTGAATATATAATAGTGTCAAGAATGCAAAGATGAGTTCCAGAATTTTCCTTCTAATACATATATTATGCCCATGGCAGTATGATCCAATGCATGAGTCTGAGCTAAATTTCTTGCTAGGGAGTAGCTCTAACATCTCTCGAAGTGTTCAGCTCCTAACTGTTTCTAGGTAGCTTTGTATATGAGACAGATGAAAGGAATTTAGAAATTAGTCCTTTTCTTTCTCATTGAACACAGTAATCTGGATATAAAAATGGTATCTTCAGAATCTAAAATACAGAGAATAAACTGGGGGTTGCTACAGGGGGAGGGAGTTGGGAGGGTGGGCAGAATAGCTGACCAAGATTAAGAGGCACAAACTTCCAGCTATGAAATATATAAGTCAGGGGCATGAAAAGTACAGCGTGGGAAATTTAGTCAGTAATACTGTAATAATGTATGGTGTGCATGGTAATACACCTGTCCTCGTAAGCATAGCTTAATATATAGAGCTGCTGCATCACTATGTTGTACACCTGAAACTACTGGAACATTGCATGTCAACTGTACTTAAATTAAAAAAAAATAATAATAAAATTACCATTAACAAAAATCTGTCTTAACCTGTTGTGCTACCAAGAAGTGTAATCGTAACTATTTTTATTCAGGAAAATAACTAGTAAATTATATCTTTGTTGTTATAGTCCATTTATTTCTAAATGTTACTATAAGAGAGAATCCCAATGTGAGATGTAAGTAAGATACTTTTGCAGTATCCCTTGTTGACCAAAATCCTCTGACAAAAATATACTTTTCAGGCGCTTTGTGCTCTATGAATAGAAAGCTGTCTTTAATTTATCCATGATTATAATTTTGAGAGCCCAGGCAGAGATATCAGAGCCCAGGCAGAGATATCTTTGGGCAGTCTTATTTCCAAGATCTTTCCTAGCGACCTGGTTTTTTCTTCTATGTCTTATTGCAATTAGGAACAATCCTTTGGACTTAAAAAAAAAAAAAAAAAAGGTCCTGCTGTTTTAAACAGTCGCAAACTGCTTACTTATCAGAGAAAAAACAAGCAGTGACAGAATGCTATTTTGTTAAGAAACCACTGGTGATTCTTACTTGCTTCTAAGAGTGAACCAGACTTCCCTGGAGGGTTCTCCGTTCTACTTCCTTGAGCAGTTGAAGTGACAGCACAGGTAAAACTCTGCTGCCCTAGAGAGAACTGTGTGCTCTGTTCCTTTCCTGATAGGAATCTGGAAGTGTTCGCTTTCCAAGACCCTGGCAGTGACTTGAATGTTTACATTGTTAATGCTCTGAGCACAGGTAATGGCAGATTAAAACATGACCAGCATGACCAACAGAAACAAAAGGTTTATTGATAAGGATCACCTGTTCGTGACAGAAGACAAGGAGGCTGCAGGGGATGGGGTTATTGGGGCAAAGAAAAGGAAAATGGGAGTAATGCTAGCCTTAGAAAAAAAGCACTTGATGGTTAAGGAAAAAAATCCCTTAGATCCTTTCTAGTCTCATTGCTCTCATAAATCAGAAATCTAATAAGATGGGTAATAAATACAGTGTTCTTACAGTTCAGAGTATACTCTGCATTTGCATGGAAAGCAAAAGGCAGAGAGGCTGAGTTTCAGTACAATTAATCACTGGAATGAAAAAGTGTTCTGTGTGCATATACTGATAATACATTGTGCTTAAGTAGTTGGTTCTTCTCGTTTTAATTGAGTATCCAGCATTCTCTTGGTTTTCTGCAAACTCAGGCTTTTTGCTCTTGTTATCCGTAAAATTGGAAACACATTTTAAACTAAGTTTCCAGGGACAGTGTTTGCATGTATATGTACAATGGCATTTGTACCTCTGCGTATGTATAAACACAGTGAATTGTGCTCTCACTGGAGTAGTGTTGTGCTCACCTTGGGTTTATTGTTGACTTTGCCCGTAACCTGGTGGAGGGAAATTTGCTACGCAATTCATTGTGTAAAAACCTTGGCCTCTTTGATTTGAAGAGTCCTCAAGTTATTTTCAAGATTTCCTAAGCACCACTTGCCAGACAGTGCATGTGCTACTTTATATAATTTCTGCTGGTGTTAAAGCCTAAATGGCTTTTTGGACCTGTCCTGCAGTGTGGGTCAGGTTCCTGAACATCTTACTCTCTGGACCGTTGGCAGTGTCTCTGAAGTTGTAAATACAAAACTGCATTTCTTTAATGGTGTCTTATTTAGTCTTTTCAGATGCAGACTGCTTCCATTAATATTTTATAAGTAGTGTAGATCATGAATAATTGTTCAGCGTATTTTAGGCTGATGACAAGATTATCAGCCTAGTATGAAGACCTGTGGATTATAGTTTATAACAAAAATCCAAATATTTCAAAGTAAGATTTATTTTCAATTTCTGTATTCATGTTAATTTCCTCATTTTGATAATTTTATTACCATTTTGTAAGACCTTGTCCTTGTCCTTAGGAAGTGCATTCTGAAGTGTTTATGGGTAGGGCATTATGTCTGTAACTTCAGATGATCTTTACATTATACATACATATAAGTAAATAAACATAAATATGAATACAAATATATATACATATTTATATATACATAGTATGTATATATATGCATATATATATATATATATATATATATATATATATATATAAAAAGATGGACACACAGACATCCATACTGAGAGAGCAAGACAATTATAAAACAGGTATGGTAAAATTTTAAAAATGGGAAATCTCTGTGAAGGACATATTCGAGTTCTTTGTCCTTACAAGTTTTATTATATAAGACTGAAATTACTTCAAAATAATTAAAACATATGGTCACACTGATGGTGAAATATAAAGCTTTGTAATATTTTTTAAAGGAAATTTTGACAATGTGTTTGGAAAGCCTTGAAATATATATTGGTTGAATTAATAACTGTACTTATGGGAATCTAGATTAAAGAAATCACCGTTGACATCTGTCATGATGTACTTGTAAGAGTGTTCACAGGGTTTTGTGTATTTCAGCAAAGTGTATTAGAGCAAAATCTTTATGGTCTTCTAAATATACAGCATTAGAAGATTGACTTCGTAAAAAAATTCTTTTCTTTTAAGATTTTTTTAAAGTTTATTTATTTTTGAGCACAAACAGGGAGGGGGGGGCAGAGAGAGAGGGAGACAGAGAGTCTGAAGCAGGCTCCTGGCTGAGCTGTCAGCACAGAGCCCAACGCGGGGCTCGAACCCACGAGCTGTGAGATCATGACCTGAGCTAAAGTCGGACACTCAACTGACTGAGCTACCCAGGTGCCCCAGAAGACTGACTTTCTAATCAGGATGTGCCTGCATATATACCATGCAGTGTTTAAAACTTATGTGGAGGGGCGCCTGGGTGGCGCAGTCGGTTAAGCGTCCGACTTCAGCCAGGTCACGATCTCGCGGTCCGTGAGTTCGAGCCCCGCGTCGGGCTCTGGGCTGATGGCTCAGAGCCTGGAGCCTGTTTCCGATTCTGTGTCTCCCTCTCTCTCTGCCCCTCCCCCGTTCATGCTCTGTCTCTCTCTGTCCCAAAAATAAATAAACGTTGAAAAAAAAAAAAAAAACTTATGTGGAGAAAATTTTTATTGTTTTTGAAAATATTCACAGTATTATTAACGAAAGCAATCTAGTTCTGAAGCAACAGTGTTTTGTTTTGTTTTTTTCTCCAATTTTTCTCTATGGTAAAATACACCATAGAATTTACCATTGTAACTGCTTTTCAGCATACAATCCAGTGGTACTAAATATTTTTGTAATGTTATACAACTATCAACCTCATCCATCTCCATAGCTCTGTTCATCTTGTAAAACTGAAACTCTGTTCGCATTAAACATCAGCTTCCCCCAGCTCCTGGCAACCACCACCATTCTACTCTTTCTCTTTATGATTTTGACTCCTCTAAGTATCTCGTAGAAGTGGAATCATACACAATGTTTGTCTTTAAGTTACTGGCTTATTTCACTTGGTATAATGTCCTTACGAGTCAGCAAGTTGTAGCATATATCGGAACACAATAAGGTCTAATAATATTCCGTGTATGTAAGCATGTACCACAGTTTGCTCATCTTTTCACCTGTCAATGGACAGTTGGGTTTCTTCCACATTTTAGCTATTGTGAATAATGCTGCCACGGACAAGGGTGTATATAATGCCTTCTTGTGAAATAGTTTGCTCATAAGCTTTTTTTTCTATTCATTGAAATGATACTGCAAAAGCATGTGTTAAATGCTAATAGTAATTTTCCTAAGTAGTGAGATGATGGCAATTTTAGTTATTTCATTAGTTGGTGCTTTTTAGTTTTTATTCATGGACTATGTAATACTTTTAAGTGAAAAAAAAAATGTTACATTGGGTGAGATAGGGTCCCCAGGCAAAACATTTAGGTAGCCATACAGTTAAAAGTATAGAGTGCAGTTGGAAAAACCTCTTGTTCATAGCAACCAAAGTCATAAATTACAATAATACCCTTAAAAATTAAATAAAAGTAATCACTCTCTCAAGGGAGTATGGTCCCCATAGTAAGAACACTGCTAATTCTGTTACTACATAAGTGCACCTGGTTTTAGGTCAGTTTTCTCAAAATATGTTTCAGAGACTACTTGTATATAAATCATCTGGGATGATTGTAAAAAAATAAAATACTTGGAACAAAAATCTCTGAGGTTACAGTCAGTAAATATGCATTTGTATAAAGCTTTCCAAGTTTAAGAATCATGCTGTAAGTAAATCTGATTTGTCAAGAGCTGGAGTTAAAACAACATGAATAATATTTAATAATTTGTTCTATAAAAGGATCACACAATAATTCTTTGAGTAGAACATACCCATTATTTTAAAATATGATGCAATTTATGGAAAATTTAGCAATGTAGTTTTGAAAGGCATCTTTGTTTGAAGTGGTGCACATCATATCTTCTGTATTTGGCAACTTTTGAGGAATCCTGTTCCTTTGTATCCATCATAAGATGACTGTGTGTTTCATGTACAAAGAATATAGACCAGTTTTTTAATCCAAATTCACAATATGGAACACTCCAGAAATCACACGAGAAAAGCCTATAAACCCATCAGCTGGATCTGAAATAAAGATGAACTACCTACTTCTATTTTGGGGGTATTGATCCATGTACATTCATTCATACTCTATACTTCTATTCTGTGTCAAGCCTATTCCTTCCAAAGAGGAAGAAATTCACGCTCTTGAAATAAATGCCTAGGTGAACAATGATTCACAGTAGTTGAACTTATTTAATTTGGAATACATATATATATATGTATTTACTATACAATTATATATTTATATATATTAATAAATACAAATATACAAACATATATTAATAAAAATACAGATATATATTAATACACACATATATATTTACTATACAATATACAGTATTCTTATCAACTGGCAGATTAAAACGATCTTTTATATCTTGTATATGGGGCTTAGCAAACGCTTTTAGGAAAGAGTTGCTTCCTAATTTTTAAGTAAAAATATTCTCCATATTATGGCTCTCTTTCTTTTTAATTTCAGATTTTGTTGATGGACCTATACACCACAAGGCCTTACTTATATCTGTAACTGTCTGTAGTTTGCTATTGGTCCTTATTATTTTATTCTGTTACTTCAGGTAAGTTTCTGACATGTGGATGTAGAATTCTGAGTTTGAAATATGATCCTCATGCGACTGTTCCACCTGTTATTTTTCGCCGTAGCTTTCTTTGACCGAATTAAATCTTAGATTTCCCTGATACTATCAGTTACTTTTGAAAATATTTGTCCTAATGAAGCTGTTAATAGATACCTTCTCATTTCTGTTTCAGACATCAAAGCCACCCAGATAAATTTCACCCTTAGGGAATTTAGGATAGTTAGGGAATTCAGGAGCTACTTGTTACTAAGGTTGGATCGTAAGTGAAGAAATGGCCATGTTGAACCTAGAATCATTCTAGTAATTCCTTATTTCCCAAGTTAACAATTTTCCCTTAATACTGAAAAATTTTAAGCCACATTTTTATTAGTTATTCAGCTAAAATAAGCTTAGTTATTAAAGTTAAGTGAGAGTTACTTTTTGTTCACTAAGAACTTATTTTCTACTTTGTGAGATATCAAGGACCTTTAAATTTTTATCATTTGCTTTTTGTAACACTCATTTATGATACTGTTCTGCAAATAGGAGTTGATTCAAGTAAATTCATTTCTAATTGGAGGCATAATTATTGACAAGATGTTTCTAAAGTTTAAATTTCTTTCATTTGTCTGTATTATTACTTTATACATTTATAGATGAAGTATATTACTTTATACTTTATAGATGAAGTAGTTTTCTGTTATGTCTTTTGTAAACCCCAAATTTTCAACTTTAATTAGGGACCTTAAGGGGAGAAATTTTAGGCAATGAGTATTGGAACCATAGAAAAATATTATTGAACCCCTGCTGGGAAATAGGCAGTTGAATGGAGAAGAAGAATTATAGATGGTTGAGACCAAAAAACATGTAGCTTACTTAAAAAATAGGTTAGCAAAATAATTATGATTTATATTTTGGAAATCATAACTAAGGGTAATAAATAGTAAGCATGTATCTTGTATTGGTAAACAAGTACTAGCATTTATCATGTAAGGATAATAAATACTAAAATTTATCTTCTCTTGTGCTAAAATGAAATCTGCTGTGATGACTGTTTTGTTTGCAGTGTTTTACCCATCATTGCAATTCAGTATCTTAAATTATCTTCCTCTGTGCATCTTTAGGTATAAAAGACAAGAAACCAGGCCTCGGTACAGCATTGGGTTAGAACAGGACGAAACGTACATTCCTCCTGGAGAATCCCTGAGAGACTTAATTGAGCAGTCTCAAAGCTCAGGAAGTGGATCAGGCCTCCCTCTGCTGGTATGAGAAGAACATATCCTGAATTTAAAGGAAATGTCTTCTGAGAGGAAATGTCAATAAGTACGGGGTTTCATTTTACTGAAACAGATAGGGTAGTGGACAAAGAGAAGCTCTACGCCATCAGTTAGACATCAGATCTCAGATGAAGGGCTTTCTGATAACATTTTGACATATTGGGGGTAAGGTGATTGTTTTTCAGTGTAAGTGTATGGTTACAATCCAGACCCTTAGACATTCTGATAAGGAGCAGATTAGAAAACATTTAAGTATGGAGCCATCTTCCCTCTGCTTTCAGTAAGGATAGTGTTACTGAACTTTGGCCTGGCTTTTGAAGGCAAAAGTATTACAACGAACTGGGATCTGAGTACTTCTCCAGGGGAAGAAGACTGCATTTCATCTGGAGGGCTTATGTTTCAGGATGAAGTCCTGGCTTTTCCATTCATGAGAGGTATAATTTTCTGATAGTCAACATCGCCAAACTTGAAGAAAACATACAATGAATCCAAGGCATTTGTTTTAATGAGAAAACATTTGATTCCTTTATAGACCATGCAAAAAGATTGTTGGGATAGAAAATAACAATTTTATATATATATATACATATATATATATGTGTATATATATATATGTATATATATATACAAACTCTTAAGTTTATATGTATATATATATACAAACTCTTAAGATTGATTTACCTAATCTTTATTGTCTGGTTCTGACTTTGGATATCATATTTACTTGATTGTTTTCATGACCTCTTAGTGTAGTACTGAAAGTTTTTTTTTTTTAATCTCAAGTCAAGAATTATAACTTTTTTGAGATATAAAAGGTATATATACTTAATGTATAAAAGTATATATTTCATGTATACGATTTGAAGAGTTTGGGGATAAGTATACATCTGTGAAATCATAACCCTAATTTATTCCATGAGCCTATTCATCATCTCCAAAAGTTTCCTCCTGCCCTCTTGTTATTTTGTTCTTGTTATTTTGTCTTGTTTATTTGTTGTTATTTTTTTTAAATGCAAGAACATATAATGTAAGAACTACTCTCTTAGCAAATTAAATTTTTTTTAATGTTTATTTATTTTTGAGAAGAAAGAGTGCAAGCACAAGTAGAGGAAGAGAAGAGAGAGAGACACACACCGACTCCGAAGCAGGCTCCAGGCTCTGAGCTGTCTGCACAGAGCCCGATGCGGGGCTCGAACCCAAAAACCATGAGATCATGATCTGAGGCTAAGTCAGATGCTTAACTGACTGAGCCAGCCAGGCACCCTCTTAGCAAATTTTTAAGAATACAATACACTACTGTTAATTGTAGGCATTGTGCTGTGCAACAGATCTCTAGGACTTACTTATTTTGCCTAACTGAAACACTTTTCTCTTTGATTAATATGTCCTCTGCAGGTAATAGACCAGACAGAAGATAACTTGTGAGGTAGTCATTATGACCAAACTGATACTACTTAGGATATAAATATTTTTTTTACTGTAGAGGTTTTTATTATCAAATTTACTGTTTTTTTAATTGTTAGAATTTAATATGTAGCAGATATGGTTCTTATATTTTAAAATCTGTATATTATAATTTTTTAAAAGAAAAGTACAAATATGAAAATCCCCTTCAGTATTAATGAATCAGATGTTTATGCTCTTGGAACTGAAACCTATTTGTTTTCCAGTGTTTTCCTCCTTAGAAGTTATAATAAATCTCAAAACTAAAGTACATTTTAAATTTCTGAATATAATTTAGTGACACTTTTTATCTTTGAGATAAGTTCCTATTCTTTCAAGCATTGCCAATTCCATTAGTACATTCATTAAATTACGAGAAGCTATATTATCGTTAGAAAAGAAGTGCATGCAAAACTGTTTATGTCAGAAAATGTTCTGTAGCTTTCCATACACAGTGCTCTGTAACATCTGTAAATTAAGTACAAAATTTCTGTAATAAATGTGGGAAGTGTCCTAGTCAGTAATTTAACTATTTGCGGATTTGTCTCTCAGCTGCTTGGTGCTCTTGGTGCCGCTGTTCCCCCATTTAGAAGTGGAAATACATTGAACATTTCCTTGAATAGCATGTTTGGACTCTTCTGGAGAGTTCCTTATTTACTTCAGGCTGAGTGGCTTAATTGCATGTCAGCAATGCTTTAATTTTTCAATCCTTCTTTTAGAAAACATCATTAAAAAACAGATTTTATCTTTTTTCCTAAAAGCTTCTAGTCTGATATGGGTGCTGTTAATGCCTCTGGCAATGGTTAGCATGACCTCTTGAATTAATAAAATCATCCATGATGCAAAAACAGAATGACCCTAGTTGGTAGACATCTCTGGTAGGCATAATGCCCCCCAAAATGTCCTAATCCCTGGGATCTGTTATTTTACCTGGGAAAAGGGACTTAAGGTTGCTAATCAGCTCACCTTGAGATGAGATTATTCTGGATTATCTGGGTGGACTCAGTTGTATTGGTCCTTAAAAGTGTAAACGTAAAAAGAAACATTTCAACTTTACTTGATTCAAAGCACATTTCTGCTAAGAATTCATTCCAGTTTTCTGGTCAGATCTTGTGAGAGTTTTGTGTTAGGTTCTTTATATATGCCTCCCAAATTATGTAAATTATCATCAATACTTAGCCATTTCAGTCATGGAGTTCTTAGACAATATTTTCATGTGAGTACAGATGGGCCGCAGATCATATGTAAAGAGACATTTAACCCTTAGACCACTTTCCTCTCATATTTTCTTTCTCTTTGTTTCTACTGCTCTCTCTAGTTCTTTAGAGCTCTCTTCAAGCTTAACTTCCTCTCCAGATCTAACCTGCTCTTTTTCTTCTACCTGTCCATGTTACATTTTTGACTGTGACAATTAACGGTTCCACTTCAGAGTATAATTTTCAACAATTATTTGCTGCTTCCTTCTTTTTCATTTGTCTTCTGTTTCTTTATATATTTCATACAGTGTTCCGTGGCATTGTACGTCTGAAAATTCCTGTATCTGAAATCTGAAGGGGTTCAATCTACTTGGGTTGTTTTTCTTGACTCTTATTTATAGTGGCTGTTTCTTTTGGTTTTAAGGAATTTATTCTGTGGGATCTTCTTTTCCTGTCTCCCTTCCTTCTCCCCCTTCATTTTCTTTCTTCCCTACCCGCCTCGCCTTGGGAATTTCCTGTATTTCTTTGCGAGGCCAATAATTCATTATAGTTTTTTATTTCTTACATCTTACCACGATCGAGTTGTATGGTGGCAAGTGTTCCTTCAAGGTATCTAATAGCTGGCTGTAGTGGTGGGATGAAAAATATTCTGCAAGTGATTTTCTCTGGAGAAGATTTCTGTTTGTTCTTGTTGGGAGCCATGGGGTGCTACCAACCTCAGGCAAATTTAGGGTCACTCAGTGGTCCCAGCTTAATGCCAAAGCCCTAGGTTCAGTTTCTCTACTTTTTCAACGTTTTTTTAAAATTTTTATTTTTGGGACAGAGAGAGACAGAGCATGAACGGGGGAGGGGCAGAGAGAGAGGGAGACACAGAATCGGAAACAGGCTCCAGGCTCTGAGTCATCAGCCCAGAGCCCGATGCGGGGCTTGAACTCACGGACCGCGAGATCGTGACCTGGCTGAAGTTGGACGCTTAACCGACTGCGCCACCCAGGCGCCCGTTAATTTTTTTTTTCAACGTTTTTTTTTATTTTTATTTTTGTAGTTTCTCTACTTTTAAAGGGGTCAGAGTTTAGATTCCAGATCGCAGTGCTCATGTTATTCTTCACCCAGACAGCAGCTTGGCTTTTGTGTGTGCTAATGGTTACTGTTCCCTGCTCTGGTCTCAGCTGTTCCCTGCTCTGGTCTCAGCTCTTCCCTCCCTCCCCCTCCCCACCCTCCTCCCTCTACCCTGACCTTCTTACTTGGAGATTTCCTTTATTTCTTTGTGTCCAACAATGCATTGCAATTGTGTTTCATTGTAATTTATCCAAGATCAAGTGTATGGTGGGTGAGTCCTTTCAGAGTGTCCAGTATCCCGCTACAGTAGTGGGAGTGAAAAGTGTTTTTATTCTGCCAGTGACGGTGAACCATTCAGGTTTTTTTCCTCTATGAGAATGATAATAGGTAGAATGAAATATTTAATAATGTAGAAGCAATAATTCAAAAATTCAGAATCCATAATCAATCTCAAATACATTTAAAAGGGGACAGTATAAAATAATAAATAAATATAAATAATGTGTCTATGTAAAGAAAAACTACTGGCTAAATATATTTTGCATGCAGTAATTGTTTCTTCTCTGGAGGAGGAAAAAAAAAAGATTAAACAAATCTGTAGTGCTGCGAATACACTAACAGTGTGTTTTGGGATTTAACAGGTCCAAAGGACTATAGCTAAGCAGATTCAGATGGTGAAACAGATTGGAAAAGGTCGCTATGGGGAAGTTTGGATGGGAAAGTGGCGTGGCGAAAAGGTAGCTGTGAAAGTGTTCTTCACCACGGAGGAGGCCAGCTGGTTCCGAGAGACAGAAATATATCAGACAGTGTTGATGAGGCATGAAAACATTTTGGGTGAGTCGGTACAGCGGTATTCAGGGTTTCCTAGATTTCCTCTATTTTCTGTTAACATCTGCCTATTAACTCATCTGTCTAGACCTGTGATGAAATATATAGACATTTTCTTCTTGGCCTGAGCCCAAGAACGTCATAAGTTTCTACTGGGAGACCTCACAGGAGGAATGACTAAGCCACTTCTGTGAATGAATAGTGGGCTGGAAATGGAATACTCTCCAATAATTTTTTCTTCAGGGACAGCAAATGCAAATGTAATACCAGAATTTCTTAGGGTTTCTTAGGGATTTGAAGGAGCACATGTTTAAATGTTGTGAAAAGTTAGAGAAGTTTTATCTGCAGGGTGTGTGTGTGTGTGTGTGTGCGTATCCAGAGTTTATATTGAGAATTGATTTTTAAAACATTTTCTCAAGTTAGAAATAATGTACCTGCATCATCCAAGTTGGAAAGAGTATAAGCTAATATGGAGTGTAAGCCCTGACTCCAGGCCTGTTTTGTAAACCGTGGCGTATGTATACTATTTACTGTAATATAATAACGTAAATATCAATGACTGACTAGAAAGGGCTCATGTTTTCAGGTACAAACGCTTAATGTTCCTCTACCTCTACTGTTTTGATGGCTTCTGGTTGGTATTCATAATTTAATACTGTCATAGGCATACCCATAAAGCTGAACGAAATACTAAACAAAGACACCTCTGTGACAAGGAATGATATTTGGGAATATGAATTATTCTTGATACTATTCAGAAAACACTTGGCTTCAAACCTTTTTGTCTTTCTTCCTTTTAGGGTTCATTGCTGCAGATATCAAAGGGACAGGGTCTTGGACCCAGTTGTACCTAATTACAGACTATCATGAAAACGGTTCCCTCTATGACTATCTGAAGTCCACCACTCTAGATACAAAATCAATGCTGAAGTTAGCCTATTCTGCTGTCAGTGGCTTATGTCATTTACATACTGAAATCTTTAGTACACAAGGCAAACCGGCAATCGCCCACCGAGATCTGAAAAGTAAGAACATCCTGGTGAAGAAAAACGGAACATGCTGTATAGCTGACCTGGGCCTGGCCGTCAAATTTATTAGGTTGGTATTAAAGTGAATGAATACACTTTTTATGATCCTCTTCTATCCCTTTTTTATAGATTGTACATTCTGGCATTTGGTGCTGCTAGGAAATTTAGAGGAGGAACCTTCTTAATTTTGATGTTTCTTTGGAGGGAAAAAGTAGAAACATTTATTTGAAGAAACACGTGTTTGTGTCCTGTTGTTTCTATGTTCCTCGGTGACCTGGCTTCTAGACAGTGTTTACATTAGGTTTGTAGCTGTCATGAAGCTCTTTAGAAAAGAGTACCTAATGTCTGGGATGATTTGGTGAGCATTCTGCATACATTTGTAGGTAGGAAAAGGTTTTAGTAAAGATCTACATGTTATGTGGTGATAAAGGCCATGTTTTGTTTTTTTTTTTTTTTTTAATCTTATGGAAGAAAGATTGTTTGCATAGCTATTCCATGAGAAATGTTAGAAACTAACAAAGCACGGTCAGTGTGCAGCACTACTGTACCGTGACTTAAAGTGAATAACACATAAACCAACATGTGTCATAACACAGTGGTTTCAGACCGCTGGGGCTCCTTGGAGTGACAGCAGCAGCTTGTATAGAGTGGGAAGGAAGAGTACCCAGTAAGTGGGGCTCTATTTTGCCCCTAATCAGTGCAGCCCCTTTTATCTTGCAGATGATTTAGTTAGAAGAACTGATTCCTTTGCTTTGAATACAAAACAGAATGAGTTTGCAAACTGCTGGCGTAGAGGGGTCATCATAGAACTAACTACCCTTTTAAAAACTCAATCTAGGCTTAGCCTTTATTAATTCGTTGGATCGTCTCATGGATTTTTTTTCCCCCCAAAGAAGACTTGATAGAATATGGAGAAGGGCACAGTGGAAAAGCCATGGAGATGATGAAATGTTTGGACAATAAAACTCATGAGAAAAGACTAATGGATTGGTATTTTTGTAAAGACTGAGGTGTGACTTAATAATAGGCCCCCAATACAGGAAGGTCTCCACCATTTAGAAGATGGTATTGAAGTTCTCACCTTTAAAATCAAAGCAGGAGCAAATTAAGAACCTCCTGACAACATGAAAAAAATCCCTTCTCTCTTCTGAATTCTTTTTTTCTAATCTACAGCCTTTTTTAAGTCTCCTCTACCAAATCAATCAATCAATCAATCAATCAATCAATCCTATGGTGCTTCTCAAATTACTGGCCTCTCTTCGGTCCTCCCCTGTTAAATTTCTTGAGTTCCATAGAGTAATCTGCTTGCAGAATCCAGTAATTCACAATGTCTTGTGTGATTTTGTGTCTTCTCCCTTCTCTCCTGAGCTCCTGTTTTAAGGGGTACCATTGATCTTTGTCACCAGAAGCCTTTCTTATTGTCATTCCACTGTCCACAGTGTGCAAACCTTTCTTCCTGCTATTTTCTTGATGTGCCTTTATTCCACGTTCATTTTCTTTGTCTGTGGGTTCTGTTCTTGGTCTGTCTCTTACATATTTCCCCACTGCTAGATTTCCTGCTGATACCTGCTTTCCTTTCTAGTTCTCAGTTGTGGTTGATCCATTCTAAAATGTGTGGTGTCTGACATTTCCTTTGTTCCTTCAGTTTTTGGTTTGCTCAGTTGAATGGATTCTCTCTCCATGATATTCCCACTAGGACTGAATCCCGTTTGGGTCCTCTACCATTTTTCTAGATTCTGGAGTGAAACACTTTGTAGTTTTTGTAGTCTTTGTCTTTCCTACTTTCCATTTTTTTTTCCCTACATGCTGCTGCCAGATTTATTTTCTTGAAACATAATTTTGGACAGCATAATAATTTCATGGTTTCCCATAGCTTTGGGTTCAACTGTAGTTTATATTCTGAATGCTTCATTCTTTCTCACACCTTCAGGTGTCTTTAACATGTTTTTATCTCTACCTGAGTGCCCAGCATCTCCTCTTCTGTTTGCATAACTACAACTTATCTTTGCAGTTTATTTCTTTGGGACACCTCTTATTATTCCCTTAAGTCTGACTTTTAGTTAGTCTTCTGCCCTCCTGTGTGACCCTGTGCATGCTGTCATGACATTTCTCATACTTGTGTGCAATACTCATGGACTACTTGTCTGTTATTCCCAATGAAGACTAAGCTCCATGAAGGTAGATACCATGTTTTTTTCCTCAAATTTACATCCCTACTGCCTTTCCTTGGTGCCCATTACACAGGTGTTGCTCCCAAATTTTGTATTAATGGACAGGTGCACAATACCTCGTGAACTACAGGTTGAAGAAAAAAAGCATCTGTTCTTAGCTCCAGAGGTCCTACACACTCTGGATTAAATCTACTTTCCTGGTTGGTGGTTTTCTTTTTTTTTAATGTTTAGTTATCTTTGAGAGAGAGAGAGAGAGAGAGAAATAGAATGGGGGAGGGGCAGAAGGAGAGGGGGGTAGAGGATCTGAAATGGGCTCTGGGCTATGTGGGAGCCTGATGTGGGTCTTGAACTCATGAACCATGAGATCATAACCTGAGCCAAAGTCGGATGCTCAACCCAATGAGCCACCCAGGTGCCCCTACCTTCCTTGTTTTACGTCCTACAAACCCTCCAGTTTGTATGTGTGCTTTTGCAAAACTGATGTATTTGTTTTCTCCATATGTACTGCACGTTTACAGTGCCTTGCATAGTTTCCAGTCTGAAATGCCCCTGCTTCTTCGTGTACCTTAATCCGGTCTCAGAGCTGCCTTTAAGTCACTTTACCCATCCTCTAGCTAGGAATAATGACATCATCTTCTCTACTCCCTGGTAATTTCCCAGCCCTTGTCTGCCTGATAGTATAAGTATGTTAGTACCTGCCTACTTGTCACTGGGCATCTTGAGAGCAGGATCCGTGCCAGATTAATTAATGTATTTCCCATTTGACATGACATAGTGAATTATTCGTTATAGGTATTCCAACATTGTTTTGAAGCAATACATCTTGGCAATATCAGAGTAATTGAGGACTTTTCTTCTCTGCAGATCTTAAAATAGGCAAGAAAAGCGAGTGTTATATTTCTGAAACTCAGCTCTGCTAATATAAGGAGAATGAACTAAGTGATCTTTCAAATTTCATGTGAACCCTGATTCCAGGAAGCAGAGGGGAGTGCTTTAAGGGGATAATTCAGAGCTCTGTTTGGCATATATTGACTTGTTCATCAAGAGAGGAAGGCTTGAGGACACTGGCTCAGCTGTGAAACCGTGGCTGTTGGAGGCACAAATCTCATGGCTAGAACAGTTGTGGGACCATTTACTTTTCTGGACCTCAGTTTCCTTCCATTAAATGGAGGCTGCATTTGATAGTTTCAGAGGTCCTTTTCACATTTTATTTTCTGTGTTTCAAAGGAACTTTGCTCTTCTCAATTTTTGAGCTTTACTTTTAAACCTTGCTTTATATATTTCTTTGGTTTCTGCTCTTTTCCTGATTTTCCTATTTTGGGGGCACGTGCACACACAGAGATCGTTAAAGATCTTATTACAAGTGGGGTCAAAGGTAACCCAGTGTGGAATTCTCAGACTTCATAAGTGAACTTCCTGTGAGAATTTAATCTTTACCATGGTCTCTACATGGTAAGTGTTCTCTCAGGCTTTTAAGTAATTTCTGGGAGGTTCCCAGGGAAGTTGAGAGCCACAGAGAGAGTGGACTATGCTTCAGAGATTTCCTGCTCGTATAATTTTTTTTTAGGCTGTCTTCATTTTTTTTTCATGCACTCTCTTGAAAATGACGTAAGTGCTGATGTATTTCTTGCCCAATAGAGACTTAATCCAGGTGATGCTGAAGCAGACATCATCGTAACCCCAAATCTCTCTTGGGAGAATAAAACAATGACATGTGAAATCCCTTAAAGGAACTTACCAATCTTTTCACTTTTTACTTTGGAGGATCAAGCAACCCCACTGGTCCTTCAGTGTCAGAATAATATATTTTCTTAGGGGGAAAAAAATCCTGGTTTAGAACTTCTCTGCTATTAAATTTTAATTTTTTTTTCAACATTTATTTATTTTTGGGACAGAGAGAGACAGAGCATGAACGGGGGAGGGGCAGAGAGAGAGGGAGACACAGAATCGGAAACAGGCTCCAGGCTCCGAGCCATTAGCCCAGAGCCTGACGCGGGCTCGAACTCACGGACCGCGAGATCGTGACCTGGCTGAAGTCAGACGCTTAACTGACTGCGCCACCCAGGCGCCCCTATTAAATTTTAAATAGAAAAACTACAATGGAGATTGGTCTGTAACGCGGATCTCCCAACTGATAATTGTCAACTTGTCCAAATGCAAAGGAGGTGGAGTGACCCAGCTCAGGAGGCACTGCATTTTCTCTGCGTCCTTCTGATGCCATTAGCACTAACCTGCCTCTGGTTTGTGTACTTAGTGGTATATTTAAAAAGTGGCATGCCTAAATGACTCGCCGGAGTCCAAGAACTCCGCTGATTAGTGGCAGAATCCCCGCTCTCTGTCAGGGTTTTGCAGCCATGTCCACCCTCTTTTTGAAGGGTTTTTAGCTTGAAAGTTCTGTTGCTCAGAAATCCTGAGATGTCTCAGGATTTAATTGTAGAAGCATTGAGTCTTTTTGAAAGTGCAGCAGAAAACTCTTCTCATTGGTTAGCATCTGACTGGGCAGAGTTCAGCATGGCCGGCCAGCACCACTGTTACCTACCAGATGCTGTAGGAAACACCCAGGGATGTGCACAGCCCCTTCCTCTGAAGGCTCAGGAGGGTCTTTCATGCGTTGGGAGGCTGCTTCTGTCTTCCTACCAGGAGGTTCTGGAGGCTCTACTGTGTTTCCCGTGTGGTTAATTTCAGATGTCATTTGCAAGCCTCAAGCAAACCATTGGCTTCCCTTATATGTCTTATGCCTCCTGCCCTTCTTTCTTTCATTGTTCTTGGAAGTTCAGTTCTTCTTGTTTATTTATTGTTTCAGAGTAGTTTCTTTTTCTTTTTTCTTTTGAATTCAGATCCAAGTTAGTTAACATATAGTACAATAATGGTTTCAGGAATAGCCTTAGGGATTCATCACTTACTTGCAACACGCAGTGCTCATCCCCACAAGTGCCCTCCTTCATGCCCATCACCCATCTAGCCCATCTTCCCCCACCGCCCCCCAGCAACCCTCAGTTTGTTCTCTGTATTTAAGAGCATCTTATGGTTTGCCTCCCTCTCTGTTTTTATCTTATTTTTGCTTCCCTTCCCTTTTGTTCATCTGTTTTGTTTCCTGAATTCCACATATGAGTGAAGTCCTACAGTATTTATCTTTCTCTGGCTGACTTATTTCACTTAGCATAATACACTCTAGTTCCATCCATGTTTTGCAAATGGCAAGATTTCATTCTTTTTTGATCACTGAATTCTTATTTCTTAACCCCCTTTTTAGATTTTTAAAGGTATGCGATGTTTGCTTCTCTTCCTTCTCTATTACCTTTTTATCTCCCTTCTCCCTCTCTCCTTCTTTCATCTCTCTGTTTTAGACACCAGCAACACCCAGCAGAAGACCGCCTGCGTGTGACCAAAGGCTTCATGAGCCGCAGCCACCTGATTGGAGCTAACATCTTGACTCCCCAAGCTGGTTTCTCATGGCCACAGTGGGATCTTCATGTCTTTCGTGCACCTCTCCCTTCAGCCGATGGTACAGGGGGAATGTGCACTGTGCCGAACCTGTGGCTTTTTCCTTTACCCAACACTTCTTGCAAGAATTCCTGCTATGTGTTTATAATTGGGAGGTTTAATGAACCTGAAAAATAGTTAACCCAGAACAAGGTTAAGGCGAAGACTGTGTTTTAAAAAATCTGCTTTATTATACTCTGCCACCAAAATAAAAATGTTTTGCCTGCCCTTCCTCTGGTGTATCATGGCTGACAGTGTAAGTCGTGCCCTATTCCCCAGTCCCATGCTTTGCCCAGATTCATCCTCCAGCTCTCTCTGACTCCTTGCTGGAGGCTCCACTTTGAGCCTCTCTGCATTCACAGAAGCTCCACGGTTCCCTCTGCTGGTTACTTTAAGAACTGCAGTGCGCACGTGCCACTCTGGGTACCAGGGCCAGACCCAGGGGGCCACATAGGCAGTAGGGAGCGGCACTGTCCATAGACAATAAAACCGATTAAAATCGTCACCGTGCGCCCAAGGTTCTAAACCATGTCAGTAATGAAATCTGTCTCCCAGCAGGTCCTATTGCTTCTGCCATGTGCCTACTTCATCAGTCCTCCTTGTCACCTTGAGAAGAAGAAAATCTTAGTATTGTATCCTTTCATTGCCTTCTCTTCCCTTCTCTGGCTGCCATTGTCTCACACTGTCAGTGTGCCATGCTGCCCTCTCCCTGCCTAAAGCAGTTGCCTTGAGGACCCTCGATCACTTTGTATCCCCGTTGGATGAGAAGGAGCCACCGAGAGTGTACGAATGCTGGAAGGTTTGGTCTCCTCTGTAGACCTCTTCTACCACCATGCTGCCACTTTCTTTATCCTACCACTGTCATCCAAATGATTTTGGTCAGAAATAGGAAGTTTGTTTTCATGCCTCTTTATGTAGTCCTAGCTGAGGGCATCCTACATTTTGAGAATCAAATAAAATTACACTTCATCAGCCCTAATCCTACTTAATACAGTAGGGAACTCGGTTTCATTCACAGCGCATCTGGGGACCCTAAGGAACTGTTTTCCTCTCTGTCCTATCAGCCTTATATCTTTGATATATGTTCTATATATATGTTTGCTATACCTCCACATAGTATAGTAGCTGATTCTTTTCTTTGCCAAACACCATCAACTCAAGGTTGAAGAGAGCTTTGCTGAGATACGTTGTAGGGCACTGTGTAAAATTTAGTCATGAAATTCATGCCACCAGAACATTTTCCTGATCTTTGTTTCCTACAGAAGCTTAACATCTTGTCATGACTCTAGGTCAGAGGAGAGAACCCTTTTTCTCCCTAATTGACTTGCCTCTTTACCCCCAACCTCCCAAATTACTGTTTATTTTTTATTCAGAAAATTTTAGGTGTTTTTATTTAATCCTGTCCCAGCCCACTGTCCCTAAAGTTCATAAAGAAAAATACCCAGTAATGTAAGATTCTAAAACAATTTTTTTTCCTGGAGAGGAAGTTGCCTGACAACCCTTAATTTATTTTGTTCAAAAAAGATATAAATATATATATTTATATATATTAAATAAATATATATATATTTAGATATATTTTTTTAAGTTTATTTATTTTGAGAGAGAGAGAAGGAGAGAGACGGCGTGTGCACACGTAAGTGGGGGAGGGGCTGAGCGAGAGGGAGAGAAAGAAAGTATCCCAAACAGGCTCTGAGCTGTCAGTGCAGAGCCTGATGTGGGGCTCGATCCCATGAACTGTAAGATCATGACCTGAGCCAAAATCAAGAGTAGGATGCTAAACCCACTGAGCCACCCAGGTGCCTCACTCAAATTATATTTTTATGTTTTTTCACATTCTACTTAAGCCTGTATCACACTGGTACATTAACAGGGATGAAAGTCAATGTTGGATCTAGTAGAAGGATTAATTATTAAAGTGTAAGTAAAAATATCTACCCCTGTAGTTCTCTAAACCCAATTTTTCAGTTATGAGCCCTTTGTGCAAATATTTCTAACTCTTCTCCATTGGGAGGCAGGAGAGATCATGTTTTCCTCTACAGTGAACGTGGCACCCATGTTTTTGATGGAATATTTTTGGTTTTTCCTGGTAGAAACTCATCTTCTCTACTTGGGTCCACTTTTGCTCTTCAGAGCCTTATGTTTCCAACCTATCCCTTAATCCTTGAAAGGTATGTTTTTCTTGTTTCTTACCCTGCTGAATTCTTTTCCTTTATAATATATTTAATTAAAATATATTTATATATACAGAAAAGTATAAAAAATAATAAGGCACTCATGTAACAATTATTATAATGTTAACAGAGTTAACAAGTTGCCTTATTTATATCTGGTCTTTTTTTTTTTTTTTTTTTTTTTTTTTAATGCAATGTTGAAGATAGCCCTTTGCATTCTGCTCCCTATTTTATTCCCCTTTACCCGACCCGGAAGTAGCTAGTATCCTGAAGTTGGTATTTATCTTTGCTCTGAGTGATTTTATGATTTGACCACATGTACATGTGGCCGCTGCAGCACAGAGGATTCTTTTGTGCATTTAGAGTTCGTTTCTCCGACTCTGCCCTTGTACAGTATCTGTCTTTTCTCATGAACTGCCCCTTCATGGAAAAGGAAGCCAGGGAAAGCCGAAGGCGCTCTGACCTTTCCTGTTTCCTTCTTCCTCCTTGACCCCTTCCTTCAGTTACTTTATCCCCTATTCTTACATGCTCTGCACCATTGATCTCTACTTACGGCCTCTTTTTCTTCCTTTATTCTCGGTCCCCCAGTGTCAATATCCCTGGCTTCTATTTTTGGTCTTGAAGATGAACAAACTTACTTTTTCTCTTCCCTAATTTGGGAGCAGCTAAGATAACGTTACTGAAAACCTGAGAGAGAGCTGCAGTTTAATTACTTTCCAATATAGAAACACTCCTGAGCGAAGAGGGGCTGGAGCTATATATGTCTTGCAGGGTCTGCCCCTTTATGATGTTTGATATGAAGTACTTATTTTTTTTTAATTTTTTTTTCAACGTTTATTTATTTTTTGGGGGACAGAGAGAGACAGAGCATGAACGGGGAGGGGCAGAGAGAGAGGGAGACACAGAATCGGAAACAGGCTCCAGGCTCTGAGCCATCAGCCCAGAGCCTGACGCGGGGCTCGAACTCACGGACCGCGAGATCGTGACCTGGCTGAAGTCAGACGCTTAACCGACTGCGCCACCCAGGCGCCCCGATATGAAGTACTTATAATTGGCGTGTTTGTCATTTAAGTGTAGTGCTGAAGGCATTTGCCATTAGGTTAACAGTAATCTTTTACAACGTTACTTTGCTTAACAAAATTTTATTTAACCTCTTAGATATTGGTAACGTCTCATTTTATGGTCTATATACAACAGATTTTTTTTTTTATATTTTTAATGTTTATTTTTGAGAGAAAGAGAGAGAGCATGAGCAGGGGAGGGCAGAGAGAGAGAGAGGAAGACCCACAATGTGAAGCAGGCTCCAGGCTCCGAGCTGTCAGAACAGAGCTCAATGCGGGCTTGAACTCACTGTCCGTGAGATCATGACCTGAGCTGAAGTCGGACGCTCAACCAACTGAGCCACCCAGGTGCCACAGAGATTTTTTTTATATTTCTCTTTAAAGTATCTATAGCAAAGTTTACTTACTGTAGACTGGCCTTTTCTTTCTTTCAGTTAAAGTGTATTATTTACCAACCATGTGCACAGCCCATTGTGAATGGAGAGGGATCAGGACAATTCTCCTTAGGGCTATGAAATGATTATGGTAGATATTTAGGGCTCAAGGAGTTTACATTTTAGGTTGGAAGACAGATACTTATTCAGATATTCTGAGCGGGGTGTCTATTCACATACTACTAGGGAAACACGAAGGGTGGGGAAAGGAAAGAAGAGAGGGGACAGTCGTGCCAAGCCTGCACATTTTTGGGGACTCTGACGGACCAACCAAATCCTTTATTGTATGTTTGTTCAGTGTTTGAGGGAATGAGAGTGTAGAGATGAACTCTGTGTAGTCTACCTATCAGAAATCTTAATTCTGTCATCAAGCGACTATTACCTTTCAGTTTACAATAGATTGTCTCCATGTCAGACATCCTGTTAGCCCTTCCTGACCTAGCAAATCCAAATAAAGCACAAGAAGCTAAGAGTAAGAATGGGAAGGAGTTGCCTAAAATCTTTATCAAGTGTGGTCACAGTAGATCTTTGGCCCAGATACACTCTTGTGGGGCCCATGATAAGACTGGTCTTGATTTCGTCCCCCAGTCCATGTTCTGGAATATAATTTAGGCCCTTTACCAGTTTCTTTCCATCTGCCAACCCCCATGTTTGTTTCTTTGTATAGAAACCAGAATTCTCTACCCAGGCCCACCACTGTCTTCCTCTAATGATTCAAAATCATAAATTAGAACACATTAATGAAGTGCCTACTACGTGCTCACAGAAGAGATGTCAGTATAATTAAAAGTGGAATTTTTGTGGCATCTTTGAAATCTGATATTTTTCATTTTATCATTAGGCTGCTTCTTGGCTCACTTTCTTCCAAGTCTACATTACAGACTAATATATATTATATAACATATATATATATATGCGCATGTATATGTAAATTTATTTATTTTCATTTTTAAAAATTTACACTTTAACTTTTATTTTATTTATTTATTTATTTATTTATTTATTTATTTTTTCAACGTTTATTTATTTTTTGGGACAGAGAGAGACAGAGCATGAACAGGGGAGGGGCAGAGAGAGAGGGAGACACAGAATCGGAAACAGGCTCCAGGCTCTGAGCCATCAGCCCAGAGCCTGACGCGGGGCTCGAACTCACGGACCGCGAGATCGTGACCTGGCTGAAGTTGGACGCTTAACCGACTGCGCCACCCAGGTGCCCCTAACTTTTATTTTAAAAACAAACAGGCTTTCTCAGAGCAGTAGCTCCTAGAAGATCCTGAGGGGCCTAATGAGAATACTGGTGGCCCATCTGTTGCAATAGCTTTATATTAAGGCTTTTAGCTGGAAATGAATTTAAAATGGTTCTAAGGATGAAGCTTTATGCGTTTTAGTAAATGTTAACAGTTTGGAGATCTGCAGAGAGACATCTGCCACCCTTTAAATTTTCCCAAGTGACACTGCATAGTTTCTGTTGTAGACAATAAAGATGGAGGCAGGGAGATCAAAGCCACAGGTTCTTTCTGAAAGCCAGTAGTGTTTGGGCAAGTTTGGCGTTATTGCCTGTGACCCAGCCTGATAAATGTGATATTTGCTCTGTGTAACTTCCTCGTGGAGGAGAAATAACACGTAGCTGCTAGAGAGTCAGTGGAGTGTGATGAAAAGGAGCACATGTTCCCTAGGAATTAGGAGATAGCCGGGTTTAGCCACGATCCCCCGCAAACGGCAGTTTTAACAATGACTTTTTGTGTCTTTTCTGTTTAATAGTTTCTTCACCAAAACTGGGGTTTATTGCTCTTCCTAGCTCCACTAGTGTCTGCTGAGAAAATACTAGTTAACCTGTGATACATGCTTCGGACTGTGCTGGTCGCGATTTTACACACCTCGTCTTGGTTAGTTGTCAGCCTATCGAGCAATGGTAGTTTGACTTTACACATCTCCATTCAGAACTCCGGCTGCAGCTCTCAGCACTGAGGCAGTGGTTCCCAAGTGCCATTCTACAGATTGGTGTCCACCCATCGTGAATTTTCTCCCAGTCTATGGGACATCAGGATGAATGGATCGCGTCCTGAAATTTTCATTCACCTACTGATACTATGTTCAGTTATTCCTTTCCTCCTTTTATTAAGAAGTACATGTTGTAGATCCTGCTTATCAGAGTAAAACATTTTCAGGTCTTTGTTGGTTCTCTTCCTCCCTCATTTTTTAACTTGTTTGTACCTCTAAAAACCTCGCAACACTTGGTTTTAAAAATACTGTCTCAAACGAACCACCTTGGCATGTGCTCATGCCAATTTTCAGAGCAAAGCTATTAAAATATGAAGGGGAAGAAGATATTTTTAGGCATTTTTAATAGATATATAGCAGTTATTCCGAGTGTATATTTGATCCAGTGGCAATGCAACCTTGTATGTCATAGCTTCACTCTGCCATCTTCGTTGGGTTTTTACGTGTGAATATATAATACAACTCCTGGCAAAACATATGCTTCAGGGAAACGTTATTCTGTGAAAGGCTATCCCTTCCCACCTTTCGCTAAAACCCTGTTCAGGAATCCCTTCAACTTGTCATTTGTTGGTCCTGCTCAGGGCTGATAGGGCTCTGCTTTCCTTTTTCCTCAGTGATACCAATGAAGTTGACATACCACCCAACACCCGAGTTGGCACCAAACGCTATATGCCCCCAGAAGTGTTGGACGAGAGCTTAAATAGAAATCACTTTCAGTCTTACATTATGGCCGACATGTACAGTTTTGGACTCATCCTCTGGGAGGTTGCTAGAAGATGTGTATCAGGAGGTAAGTAACAGTGATGCTGTTGGATCTACTACAAATCCTTTCTGATCAGAGATGGGAATTAGCATATTGTCCACGATTGCCTTTTATTTTCCACCTTGTTTTGGTTAATACAGTCACAGTCCCCCCAGTAAGTGATATCTGACGTCTTAGAATCATCTTGGACTGCCTCCTTCCAGCTTCTTGTCACCAACCTGCTGGGCCCCATCCCCAACTCCAATATCCCATTCCTTGTGGCTTCCTCTACGCAGGTTAAGTAAGGTACAGACAAGAAATGTGGGGTGGGACACCCATTCTTCACCTCCCCCCCCACACTTGACTTTCTATAGTTCTTCTTCATAAAGCAGTTTGAAAACATCAGTTTTTATCAAAAGGAAATGAAAGCATAAGAGTATTACTACTGGTCATGGTAAGTTTCCTACAAACAAGGATTCCCTAGTAAGACAACGCAAGACGTTACTAAATATTCAGAGGCATTATTATTGCGTGTAGTATCTCGCTTACTGCTGCATCATCTGCCTTTAAATAGATTCCAACACTTTTTAGGTGAGAAGCTGAATCTTAGGCTCTTCATTATCAAGTACCCTGTTTATGGTCACTCTCATGGCTGTGCTTGGTAAGAGACCGTGCTGCTGCTCATCACGGCCAATTTAAACTCACTTTTGTGAAACCCTGAGTTTGCCCATGCTTCTGAAAGTGTGGAGAACACTTCACTGGGGCTGGGGTTCATTCTCAAAGCTGCTGTTTACTATCTGTGAACCTTTGACAAGTTACTCAGCTTGATTCCAGTTCTCTCTTCTTAAGAAGGAGGTGAATGAAAGAGAATTAAAACTTTCTGGTACATCAATAGCTTTCAATACATGTTAGCTCTTATTTAAAATTTTCATTTTGGTTGGTAGGGGCTTAACTTATATTTGGATTCATATTTAAATATAGAGGAGAAACAGTTAATCAACAGGCATTTAGATTTTGGTAGAAAGATCACGATGCAATGCCTTCTCATCACTCTGGGAATTCCGAGCCTATTAGAAGCTTAATTTAAAATAGAACACGTTCCCTCTAAAGTGAGAGAACTGCAAAAAGGAAAGTTGACATAGGAAATGTTTCCTAACCAGATAGTGAATAAATCTCCCCTTATATACGAAGAAGAAAAGAGCAAACCAAAATAGAAGTTAACTAACTGTGCCTTGGTTCATGATGTATAAAGAGTAGATGAGCCTATTTTTGAATACTATGCTTACACTTACGATAGGTTTGTAGAAGTTGAAGGAGTAGTAACTAGACTACAAGACTACTTCTCTAATTACGTTTTCCTGAACATCTAAAGCAAATAAGTCCACAGGAAACCTGTATTTGGAAGCCTGTGAGCTGGAACACAGGAGAAATGATTCTCAGCTTAAAAACAAGTTAGCCTTATAAAAGCAGCACGGTATTAATTGCTTTACTAGGTCTGTCTTTGCCTATGGAGATTTGAGAGGTACTAAAATGTTGCCTTTTCTCTTTATGAGATGGGCATATGTTTGTCAGAGACATTCCAGTCCCAGCTCTGCCCCATACCAACTGTATGGCCTTGGGCAAGGTACTGAATCCCTCAAAACCAACTTTTCTCATCTGGATAATGTGGGTAATAATGCTACCTCACAAACATGTTTATAAAAATTTAATAAGTTATACAGCATACTTAGCTACATGCCTGGTATCTAGTGGGTTCCTAATAAGTGAGTTTGTTTTCTCTTTCCAGAAGGGCAAACACACACAAAACTCTGTTCTCCAACACTTTCCTTTATGAAGATGGTGGAAGTTTTGGTCTTGTCTTTCTAGTCTAGGGACTATTGGGTGACCTAGATACATCTGGATGTAGGTCTACTAAACCTGGGAAGAAAAAGAATTTTTGAGGTTTCAGACACCATTAAATGGCAGCTAATATGGAAGTTTTGATAACTTAATTGCATATAAGGAGAAAGAAGGAAGGCCTATAGTTCAAAGATAGACTTTGACTAATTCATAATTTTATGTGGTTGGCTCTGAGTTTGTTGTGGTACATATACTTGCTTACCACCATGTTGATAACGACACCAACATTAGGCATTGAGGAAAATATGAGATGAATAAGACAGACGTGGCCCTTGCCCTCAAGGTGTTGCCAGAGCCATTGTCTTAAGAATTAGAAAAAGAGGAAGAACTCAAATGAAGTGTGAGCATCCCCTATGCTTTAGACCCTGTGCTTTTAGTATCTCCTATAGAGATGAAACACAATGGAAGGAACTGTTAATGTAGACGACACACGCAGTCATGCTCTGTGCTCTCAGCGAGGAACAAGACAGTGAGCTGGAATGGTCTGAGGAAACTGCTGAACCTTCTCGTCCTTTAGGTTTATATATGGGTTTGAGTTTGCAAGAAAGGGCCTAACACAGACTCCTGCTTTTGTCAGAGTAAACCCCAGCGAATTTAATGATGCACTGGATAACCTGCCAACCTGGCGGTATCATCTTGTTCAGATAAAAGCAATTACGCTTCTGTAATAGATGATTCAGGATGGGGAGGAAAGGTGCTCCACATAGAGTGTTCAGAGCAGTATCCTCTAAGGACAGAGGCTGCTGGTAATTATTGTGAGGAGTTAATCAGATAGGACTGAAAAGAAGATATAAGTAGCCTGCTTTTCTAAAGGACAAAAGGAATAAGGTAGAAAGTAGATACTAGGAAAAATGAAATGGAATTTCTCACGCTAAGTGCCATTTTCCTAAGATGACATAGATTTGTATCTTAACCCTCCTTTATGCAATACCTCTTTTTTTCTCAAAGTAATGCATTTCTTAGAGAAAGTTGGGTGAAACACAGAAAATTTAAAGGAGAAAATAATTAAAAATCAGACAGTTCTTGCACCTAAAAAATCATGGCTGGTATTTTTAGGTGTGTATAATTTTTTGAATTTTAAGTGCGGAAAAGTGCATTCTTATGATTAAGCAGAAAAATGTAAATCTCCCGTTTTGTTCGAGTAGGACACACTGCCAAATGTATTATGAGATTCATAATCTCATATTGCAATAATAGAAACAGTCCCATATTATGCGGTATGAGTTTGGGAGGTGCCTGCCAAGTTTGCATTGAGATTTAATATAGATTCTTTTTTTAATTTGGCACACAAGACCCTTTATGAAATTGGAAATAAATTTGAGATGCTTGTTTTACTTAGCTTTGGGAAATTAGAAAAAACCTGTAATAATATGTTTCATTAGGTTTTCTATTTATGTTTTTCATTAGATTAAGTGTCATTGGGGCACATGTAGTTTTGCAAGACTTATTTTGCAGTTTTTCAGCCTACGCTTGTCTTTAGTACTGACAGAACTTTTTGAGAACGGTTTGTATGTTGGCCGTTTATGTCTACCTCATAGAAAGTGACGATAATAATAGTTCAAAAACAACTCATATTTTCAGGTATAGTGGAAGAATACCAGCTTCCCTATCACGATCTGGTGCCCAGTGACCCCTCTTACGAGGACATGAGAGAGATCGTGTGCATCAAGAAGCTACGTCCCTCATTCCCCAACCGGTGGAGCAGTGATGAGGTAAGGCTTGAGGTAAACAGGTGGCTACGACCAACTTCTAAATAGACTCTTCTCTTTTTGCTGAAATTCCGTATATTCACTACAGGAATCCTCCTTCTTTGTTTTGATGGTGACAGTAATGGTGCTTCACTGCAGTCATTTATGTGGAGCTAAGTGTAGTATGTTAAATTATCTGTTTCTTTTTTCCAATTTGCTTTTGCTACTTCTAAACTATATTGAGTGGGTTAACACTTAGCCTGCACAGTGGGTACACATTATTTCACTTGTTTGTGATGTCCTGACATTTACATAAAGGATGTTCTTTCTGTGTGTGTGTGTGTGTGTGTGTGTGTGTGTGTGTGTCTTTAAAGCATCATGATTTTCTCCATGACAAACCAGCCTGCAACAGTCTCTCATCTTGAGGAGAGAAAAGATAGGTATCTGCAGAATCTTGTTTTCTTTACACTGAAGGGATACTAGTTGACTTAGTTGAGCTGCCCAACTGTGCCACGGACCTTTGTTAACAGGCAATGATATGATGCAGTCTGAACAAACCCATATTCAGCCTGGCTCTGAGGACACAGTGATGAGACCTGAGCAGGTCTGGAAGGCAGCTCTTCAGAAGGAGGAAGCGAGTTAGGTGGCCTTGCATTTCCTGACTCATCTCCTCCTCCGCTTCCTCTGCATCCACGCTCCAAGCTTGTAAACTCACCAAGTCCTGGAGTGCTCGGGCAGGCTGGAACATTCAGAGAGGAGTTTGAAGCATCCCCAGGGGGAAAAAAAAGCAACACCCCCCAAAACCCACCCCACCAAACATGTACCAAAGCCAATGCCAACAAATGGAAAGAGCACTGTATATAAACTAATTCTTCAATGTTAAATGCATTTAAAAATAATCCTTGGTTCATTGTTTTTGTGTCTCGTTACTGAAATGCTAAATAATGCAGATGTTTTCCAATGAGCTATGCAGAAAACTTTATGAGATCCTGGAGTTCTGTTATTTTGAAGGTGGTTACAGGCATTGGTATTATTCAGAATCCCTTCACTGAAGATTTCTAATGAAGTGAAATTGTGCTTTTCAACAGGAAGACCAATAATTGATGTGGCACAGGAGAACACAGGAGAAGGTTTTAGCGAGGCTGTGCACAGGTCATTAATCTTGTTAAATGGTACAGTGCGATGCTCTTATTGTAGCAGACAGCTGTGATTTAGGAATAACCATGTTTGTTTGAATAGTATGGAATTAGATAAAAGATTTAAGCTCATCGAGTGTTATAAACAATGTAGGAGTGTGGAGTGGAACACAGACTCCCTGGGTATTTTTGTATTTGTTTAATACGGACTTCAAAGACACTCTTCTACAATCAGCAAAACCACCTGCTTGCTACTGTCATAAGGAATACATGAAAATGTGTTTTAGTCATTTAGAATTTGTATGAAAAAAGAATTTTTTTATGGAATTTTGTCTACATGCTTTTAGGAGTATCTTTTGAAACTATATTTACAGGGTGCCTGGGTGGCTCCGTTGGTTAAGCACCTGAATTTGGCTCAGGTCATGATCTCAGGGTTCGTGGGTTCAAGCCCCCGAGTTGGGCTCTGTGCTGACAGTCCAGAACCTGGAGCCTGCCTCGGATTCTGTGTCTCCCTCTCTCTCTGCCCCTGCCCCCTTGCGCTCGCGCGCTCTCTCTCTCTTTTTCTCAAAAATAAACATTAAAAAAATGAAAAATATATATTCAAACTTCTGGAGCCTCAGACCAGAAGCCAGATATCAAATGGCCACCTTGCTGATAATCGCTGTGTCTCGTGTTACTCCAGCTTTCCTTTCCCTTCCCACAGTGTCTGAGGCAGATGGGAAAGCTCATGACGGAATGCTGGGCTCACAGTCCTGCATCCCGACTGACCGCCCTGCGCGTCAAGAAAACACTAGCCAAGATGTCAGAGTCCCAGGACATTAAACTCTGATTTGAGGGGAAAAAACAAGCACCTCTTGAGAAAGCCAGTAGATACTCTTCTGTTTGTGGGCAGAGCAAAAGATGTTCCAGAAGCATCCACAGTACAAGCCTTGAACACCATCCTGCTTCCCAGTGGGTTCAGCCTCACCTCTCAGGGAGCAGCCTGGACAAAGAGAAGTTCCCAGAAACACGTGCTTACCGTGTCTGTTTGTAGGAGGGAGAAACCGCTTGGGTAACTTGTTCAAGATATGACGCATGTTGCTTTCTAAGAAAGCCCTGTATTTTGGGATTGCCCCCCCCCCTTTTTTTTTCTTCAAAAGATGCTTTAATTTTGCCAAAATAGAACAAATCATGTAGATGTTTTAAGGTTTTTACTATTATAGTTTAATAACAACAAAAGGTCTTCCCAGAAATTCTGCCGGAAGGCAAGTTTTAAAATACCTTTTTCCATTAGTATAATTTTGTTGCACTCTTCAAACCAAGAGACAGTCTGTGAAGTTGGAGAACACAGAGTGGAACTCCTCTGAAAATCTCCCCGGTTCTGCCTCCTCAGACCACTTTGGCCAGCCCTGAATTTAGGGGCCGCCACAGCAATGTGAATGCACCTGGGTACAGATGCCACCTGTCTGGGACCTCGTTTGGGGGTTCCTGCAGGTGACCCTTCGTAGCTTCAGACAATATGGAACAAATGAAGGTTTCATGTGACTCTGTGAGAAGTAGTAAGTGTTGATGCTTTTCTTTAGAACCACTTTGTGTTTCTGATTCTTTTAAGGCGTTTCTGTCACGGTAAAATCCTTTCCTTTTCATTAAACACAAACAGAGCTGTTTTTAGGTGCAGAGAACTGACCCATGCATGTTTTTGATCTCTCAAACGAAAGGATCGATATTACATAAAATTGCCATCAGTTTTGTTATAAACAAGCCTCTTTAAAATAGAGCTAATTTTGCTCCTGTGTTGTAAGAAAAATATGTCAGTAAGGTAGAAGATGAGGCTTGGGGTGCAAATGGCTTGTCTCTTATCTGTGCAGGAAAGCCCGCCTTAGAAGCACAAGGGAAAGTATGCCTGTCTTATTTTGTATATAGATAACGACAGTTTCTTTTTGTTATTGTCTGTCTCTTTTGTGTCTGAGTGAAGGGAAGGAGAGAAAGCATGTCATATTAATTTAACTAAATTTTAATTTAAAAGTAGAAATATAACCTCCAGAGGGGACAGCAGAAGAGAGCCAAGTGGAGGGCACAAAATATTATGGCTGCTGTGATTTATTATTCTAAGATAGATATGGATCGAGCATACTCACCCTAAATGATAATTTCACGTCTTACGAGTGCTGACTCAGTTTATTTTATTTTCATGACGTTCAGTTCACTTGTTAATTAATTTATTTATTTTTCTTCTCTGTGGCACTTGTGCAAAGCATCTCCTCACCTACTCGGCTCTGTGGGGTTTGACCTTTTGAGGAACGTGAGTCAGATCATTGACAGGGCCAATATTCCTCAGCAACAGGAACATAAAGCTTAAAATTGTGCACACCCCTCTCGCCTGTATCCGTCTAGGTGTCCTTACTGTGGTTTTCTTTTGTTTCTTAGAGATTCTGCAGTGTTTAGTAAAGAATTGGGGAAGTACTTCTTGGTCTTTTTAAACACGACGTTCCTTCCAGAATACTCCAGGGGGCAGTGTTTTATAACACATTTTCACCAGTTGGTGCCTGAGGATGGAGGGTGTTTGAAAATGTGACAGCTGCATGAAAAATGAGAAAATAGTCTCCTCACTTCTGGAGTAGGCCTGCAGCTGGTGACTTGTTCAACCAGAAAACGTCTTAGAGCACAGAGTGGTTGTGAGCTGTGCTTACAGTTTGGGAGAACATCAGGAGAAAGAGTGTTCTGTAGTCAGCATTCTCTTCCCAGTGCTTTAGAGCCGCGTTTTGTGTGTAACGAAGATTTTCTTAACCCTTGAATAGGAACAATGTTTGTTTCTCCCAGATTAAAAACACTCGTTTCCAAATAGAATTGTAATCGGAAGGCTGCTTTTAGTGAGATTAAAATCACCTGAATCGCAACCCAAAGGTTCCTTTCCCTTGGGTCGCATTATATCCCCTGTGATAGCTTGGAAGGAATGTGTGCGTACAATGAAGTGTGATAATCATCTGAGCCTTGGAGAGAAACTTCAGTGCCTCTAAATTAGATAATCTACAAACAAATAAGCAAACATTGATGCCCGTTGAGTGGGGACGCAGTTGTGTTTCTTGATTTTCCCTAAATTTAAGCGAGGTTGGGCTTACCTTAGATAAAAATGTGTGTTATTTTTGGTAAATTTTTATACATAGGTAACTTCAATCAAAATACTTTGTGGGGAGGTGATGATTTGAAAGTGAACTAGATTTGTAGGGGGGACTTGGTTTCAAAGAAGAATGGGAAGAAATTAAAACAGTATCCAAATTTCTTCTATATTATTTGTTTAGTTGTTTTGGAAAAATCTATAGCTTGCTTTCTAATCCTCAACCTGATTTACTCACTATGAACATTTAAAAATTATTCTTGATATATTTAAAAAGACCCATTTAGTTGTTAGTGTCTTTCGATGAGATAGGCATTTATTTATGAGTAGACTTTTCTTCGTATCTTACCCAAACCCACCTTATTTAGGGAATACTAAATTGTTCTTAAAGGGACTACCTACTCACTTCCAAATCATACTTTTTGATTTTTAAATTTTTAGTAGCTCAGAAGTGAATTTTGTTTTTTTTTGTTTTGTTTTGTCTTTCAATAGAATAAGTGGGAACCTGAAAATTACTGTAGTCAGTTGTTTCCTTTCAAGACTGTTTCAAAGACTAAGATTTTCTTCTAATCACTCCCTCCCCTCCGAGGGAATCCTAAAATATTAGTTGCTAGCTAATGTGAGTTTTGTATGCTAAGATGTTCAGGTTTATAGTTTATGTATGTGTGTATATATTATATAAATATATATGTATATATAAATATTATGTTCAGTTTGGAGTCTGGCACAACTCCATTATGTGGATTAGAGAGTAAAATATTATGGATGATAAAGTACTAAATGAAACATAATATTTATTTATGAAAGCATGTAGTTGGTTAAGTCACAAGTGACAGTGCTATGAACGTCGTGTATGAGGAGACAGGGCTTGGCCTTGCCAGACAGCACCGCTCACAGGCCACTAGTGACTGTTCTTTCCTCAGACATAAAGCTTCTTAGAAAACATGCCAAGATTTTGTTTCCAGGGAATTCCTTGACACATTTCGATTGTTGTGTACTCAGGTACAGGAAATACTGAATAACGACAGAATTTCGTGTTCCTAGAGTCATGCATAGTCATTAGACGTTACGGAGGTTTACGCCGTTGGTCTGTTCTGGTTCTTCTTTGTTTGTGAGCGGGAAGGCACTGAAAGCAATTTTTTTTTTAAACTTGAATAGTTCTGCAGTTCTATCTCTTTAGAAAACTCGGTCGCAGAGCAGTGGAAATGAAAGAAGTGGCACCAGAAGTGATTTAATTTAGCAATTATGATTCCTCTTGTAAAACAAAACAAAGAACAATGCCATATTTTTTGGAGAAAAGTTGGCAATGTATAAGGGGTTTTGTTGTCTGTTTCAAAAGAAGATTCATTTGTGTTCTTTTGGGGAACCAGTGCCTTATTGAATTTGTATATACTGTAATTATTCAGGACTAGGGAACAAACAATTGTATTTGTTACAAATTGTATATGGCTTTGTTTTAACATTCCCCCCTCCCTCCCCCCCCCCCCCACTGAAATAAAATGGATTCTTTATCCCCTTGGAAAGAATATGTCTGTTATCTTATAGTTGTGCCTTTTTTCCATCTTTGAAAATGTCACATTGTAACAGGCGGGAAGGCAGCCGTGGAAGAAAATGATGCAGGTAAGCTTATGTGTTTGGTGGCGGGAGAGCGAGATAAATGGTCTGATGGCTTCTGTTTTCTCTGTAATTAGGAGGCACAGTCATCTGTTGAGAGCGAGAGTCAAGGTAGGGAAGTGAGGGCTTTGGGACAAGTGAGTTTAAAATTGCGCCGTGGAAAATTGCAGCCAGATGGTTACAGGCAGCACTGAGGGCCCGGTTCGCGCATGGGACCGACCGTGTGGCGTAGCGGCCGAGAGGGTGGGCTGTGGATTGCCAGGCGGCCTGTGTGGAGCCTCTCATACCCTCAGTTGTGTGACAACAGACCTGTGTGCACCTCACAGAGACTCCTTTTCTGTCCCTTGAAGTTGAGAATAATATTACCTAATGTGTGACGCTGTCCTGAAGACGAAGCCCTCCACGCATCCGGCATGAAGTCAGCGCTCAGCCATTGCTGAATATTAGCTGGCGGTACAAAGTCATGGTGCCACTTTCCTGCGTGGTTTCTGTCAGCTCCCGAAGCGTAGGCCTGGGGCCTGCCACAAACATTCACTCAGGGTTGAAGGTTTTCGGGCACATACAGTCATGGATCATGCAAAACGCGGATCACCACCATCCAGGGAGATGGCTGACGTGGCCCAGAGAAGGGATTGAAGAGGAGGCGGCTGGCGGGTGGAGGGAAACTAGGTCCAAGGACAGAGAACCCTTCCGGGGTTGGGGTGGTGTACCAGCAGTGACAGGGGCTGCAGTCCACATGACGCTTCAGAGAGAGAGCAGCGAGGCTAAGGACGGGCAGGAGGGTGTGATCACAGGAGTGCAGGGATTTAGCTAGTGGACAAGATTATCAGTACCAAAAGAAGAACCCAACAGTAAGGCTTTTGGATAGGTCTTCATGGATCCTGGGGCCCCTGAGGATGGTAGCAGTCTAAGGAAAGGAAGGCTGTGAGGCCGAGTTCTCCAGGGCCACAGGAAAATGGGGGATGGTCTGTGAGGGCAGTGAGTCCGGACAGAGGCCGGTCGGGCCTGGTAGGCTGAAGCACAAAGCAGTGGGTTCCATGCAAGGGCCACAAATGACAAAGACCCCATCTTTCCTCCCAGCCGTGACACGTGGGGTATGGAAGAAGGAGGCTATTGCCTTTGCCCCAGAAACGGCGTCCCCTTGGACCAGAGAAAGCCCTCTGCAAAGGCAGAGGGAAAGGATTGGGTTATTTCTGCTTGGATTGTGAATCTCGGCAGGTAGGGTAGAAAGTTTAGTTTTGAGGGGATCCGTTGGAGACTGGGTCAGGAGAGAAGCCCGGGATCGTTTGGGCACAGGCAGTATAAGAATACTCCCTTAGTTACCAGGGACCCCAAAGTGTTCATGTGACTGGCTGCATTTAGCCAGCTGCACTTGGGCCAAGGGAATTCATCCCAGCACTGGGATTCAGATCGACTTGGCTCACGTTCCGTGGTTTTCACTTTCTCACTTCTGTGGAAGTATAGAATCTGAGCACCGTTTTCTCCCCTGTATATGGGATAAAAATACCCATCTGCTTAGGGCTCTCATGAGAAGCACATGAGATGAATTTGTGAAGTACGTGAAGGCCCCACCCAGCACGTAGCAGAAGCTTTTCCTCACCGACGTGAGTTCAACAGGATATAAGCTAGCGATGTTTAAAGAAGTCACAATTCACTGTGGGCACACCTCTTCGCCCCTCTCTGTGCCCCACTTCTATATGCTATGGCCGTTCGTGGGACGTGAAGGGAGATGGGTAGTAAATCCCAGCTCAGGAGAACAGAACCTTCTCTTGGCACAAGTCATTTGTTACAACCCCGCTCTTAGAAGGACTTTTGTTTCTGGAAAGTAATTTCTACCCTAGGTTCTGAGCTGCAGGACCTCTGGGACAGAAGAAGGTTCTTTGCCTGGTGCCTGTGTGCTGGCCCAGAAGGACAGATACAGCGGGAGGCCAGGCCTTAGAGAGCTCCGTAGTGTCCCCAGCCCAGGTCGCATGTCAGCGCCCTCACAGACTCATTTGGTAGCTCTCGTAGGTTCAGCTTTCCCAACAGGGATCCCAGCTACCAACACTCCAGAGTAGGGGTCAGTGGACGGCATGGGGGAGTCTTACCACCCTGTGCGTTTCTTTGAGAAGTACCGTTTGATTCTTTAATTGTATTTTCATCTTTATTTTTTAAGTGTCTGTTTATTTTTGAGGAAGTGCAAGAGGGGGAGGGGCACAGAGGGGGGGAACAGAGGATCCGAAGCGGGCTCTGCGCTGACAGCAGCGAGCCCGATGCGGGGCTCGAACTCATGAACCTGAGCTGAAGTCAGATGCTCAACCGACTGAGCCACCCGGGTGCCCCTGTATTTTCATCTTTTTGGATGGAGTTGGAATCTCTAGTCCAGCCATAGAACCCACTTCTGCCTTTTCTTTTCCCGAGGTTCCAGTTCTATACACAGTCACTACTTCCTTAGTCCTGACAAACATTTGAGTTTGTGACCCCAGCTTTAAATCTGTCTGAAGTCACTGTCTCCCAGGCCTCAGGAGGGGGCATTTTCTCAGCATTGGTACAATTGTCATCCACTCCTGTGATCCCACCTGAGCAGGGGTGGGCAGATTGCGGTCCGTCCAAGGACACGGCTCCAAGTAGTTCTCTCACTAAGGGAGGAGCCGCCTTTGATTCCACTCGTTTCATGGCCATCATCCACCGCACGCTTGGTGCCTTCTGCTGGCTCGCTCTAAAGGGGTGACCGGGTGTCCTGTACCGGTGGCATTTGCCATAGCTCTGGGCATCCTGTGTTACCGGGCTCATCTTTCATGCCCTACCGATTAGCGTAGTTGTTTGCAAACAACTGATTTCATTTAAAATCAGGTCTCTGGGGGTAGAGCCCCATATTCTTTTTATCCACAAGGTCCCCAGGACCTTCTGATGCTGCTCTAAGACTGGTTCTCCGCATTTACTGCTCACCACTATCACCTGGGGGCCATTAAAAAGTTCTCAACAACCAGGCCACACCCTAGATTATAAAATCAGAACCTCTAGGGTCGGGAGTCAGGTACTAGTGGTGTGTTTATTTTGAGAGCGAGCTTGAGACGGGGAGGAGAAGAGAGAGGGAGAGAGCGAGAGAGAGGGAATATAAATCTTAAGCAGGCTCCACACTCAGCGCGGAGCCCAGCACGGGGCTTGGTCCCATGACTGTGGTATCATGACCTGAGCTGAAATCAAGAGTATGGCACTTAATCAACTGAGCCACCCAGGCACCTCCAGGCACTAGTGGTTTTTAAAGCTACTCAGGTGATTATAATGTGCAGAGAGGCCTGAGAAACACTGATTCCAGAACCTTCATCCTGTCCCCAGGGGAGGCTGTGATTACCATCCTTGCGGACTCCAAGGGCTTTTCTGTCCGAAAGAAACGCAGGGTGACCCTTCACACAGGAGTGTTTTTTTATGAAGAAACAAAGGAGGTAGCACTCTGTTGCTTATAAATATAATTTATTACCTGTTTAAAAATTCTTTCTTACATTTTGTACATGTTGGCTGACAGAATAAATGCAGGCAATTTACAAACCAAGGGACTGCAGGAAAAACGGGGAGAGGCAGCAGGGAGAGAGAAGAGGCACACCCAGAGCTGGCATCCCTCACCTTCACCACACAGCGGCATGGTGGACGGGATGCCCAGAGAGCACTCCTCCACCAGGGGTTTTCTAGAAAAGGAATTGCATAGAAGATACAGCAAGAGGGAACTCCACAACAACAAAAGAAGTGTTCCGTATCTGAAAAGCCAAAGTTGTGTTGTCGTGTTTCCAAAAGAAAAATGACAAAGCACAAAATCTCAATCCGACACTTCTGCAGTTGAACTGTTCCAAAGGGAACAGCAGGTGGATGACACAGGCTCTTCAACACAGACTGCTGGGGATTTCTCTCTGACAAACACTGCCCGTCTTCTTTAGAAAGAGCGAAGCGGAAGGTCACCAACTTGCTACAGCTCAACGTTAAACTCGGTGAACATGTACAACACTGACACCCAACACACACACAGTGATGATATTCCCTGCAATTGGCTGAATGCATTCTGTCTGGAGGGCGAGGGATTCGGTACCAATAGCAGATCGAGGGAAGAGTGAGGGGGAGAACGCAAACCACTCAGCTTGTTCTGATTGCTGTCCTCTTTCTTTCCCAAGGCCTGGAGGGGTACGCACTTGAACTGAAGCCCCTAGGATTACAGGTGACATATGAGACTTTAAGAGTATAAAAAGGCAAAGGCATTTTCCACTGGCTGTAGATTTCTTGCTCTTTTAAGCTGTTCTAAAACAGGTTTGTTTTAGCATGGAGAAGATAGCTCACGTCACGATTCTTGGATATTGCCTCACCATCGTGCCGAGGTGAGGAGGTCAATGGCTCATCAACTCCTAGGCTACCGCTCAGAGATACCGGCCTATGATTCACATTCTGAACTCCAGAAATGAGGGTTACTGCACCCTGGGTCAGCGCCATCAGGCTCAACAGCGGCTCCGATAGCCCCAATTCCAACAGATCTTTGGAACTGAAGGATGACACATAGAATTTGAGAATATTTATAATGGGCCCTGAAGGGTGATGGCCTTCGGCAATTTACAATATTGCCGAGGCACAAATCTCAAATGGCATGTTAAGAGGCTGGTATACAGTACCAAATACTTTGGCTGGTGGGCAGCTGACTGTGTCTCAGGGCAGCTTCCTCGTTGTCTTCTGAACAACTGGTGTACCGGCCACAACTCTTGCGACATTCTGCAGAGATTCCCAGCTTTGGATTCTGGAAGATCTCTTCAATCCCGAGAGTCTAAGTGTACAGCTGGCTGGGAAACAGCCTCTTACCAACAGTGAGTTCTTTACGGTTGCTGGGGTTTGTGTACCAGCACATTTGTGGAGTTCCTGGTGGTTTGTCTTGGTGATGCCTCCCTCAGCCATTCTAAAATCGGTCGAGGAACATATGTTACATTTGGTTGAATGAGCTCATTAGTATCCCACCACAAATCAATAGGAGGAGGGGACAAGCCTACCGGAAAAGCTGGGAGCCCTGAACTCTCCTGAAGACAGATTTTTTAAGTAGGATTTCTGAAAATGGGGGCAAGCACAAGGCCAGTAAGCCTGAAGGATCAGAAAGTTGTTAGTCTTAGTTCACAGGGAAAACCTACCCAGTGACATATGTTGCCATTCCCCCCTCCCCCCACCCCTGCCTTTCCAAAATAGCAGGTTTTAGGCATGAATTCTGGAAATACTTATGACTCCATTTGGCTAACTTGACCTGTATGGACACAGGTTTAAATTAACATTGGTTGCAATATATTTATTCCCCTTATGACTTATTCCATTGAAAAAAATCATTAGAGAATGCAAGGGAAATCTTTGAAAGTGATCATTACAGCCAGAGATTATACAAATATATTTCTTAGGGTAGAGAAACAGCACTTCATTGCACAGAGTCAAAGTTGTAAGGATTTCATTCAACATTAGTTCAACAAGGGTAAAAAAAAAACACACAAAAACAAAAAACCCAAAGTGTAATAGTTGGTCCTATGAGGCACTCGGAAGGTAAAAAAAATGTCTTATTACCTTGAGATAATAATAAAAATATTTTCCTTATTGGATCTATAAAATCTAATGCTCATTGACCACTATCATCTTTACAAATAATTGGCTTTAAGCAACAACATTCTGATTCACAAAAGCTCCTCTATTCTCAAAGAAGATGGATAAAACCCAGTTTCATTTCAGCTGTTTCCATGGTCATCCTTTCCCTCATTGGCCTTGGACTTGCACTGAGGTCTCTATGTGAAACAGATAACTTGTCCAGAGCAACTGCTCAGCAAAAGCTAAAGAAAACTCACATTCAACTTCAAGACTGAAAATTCAACATGTAAACTTCTTCTACATTCTTTACACTCTCTTGCAGGTCCTTATATAGTTTTTATTTGCTTGACCCCATGGGGGCAGACCATATACTGGCAAAGGCTTGTGAATTCTAGGAAGTTAGTGATCACCTTACTGGCTCCCTTCCTCATACGTGGATGACAGAAGTGGACCTAAAGCATATCCGCTGTGTTCCTGACAGTCATACACATGGGGATACAAAGGACGAGAGCCTCGTTTGCTTCTCTCCAGAAGTAAAATGTCTTGATTCCACCATCTGAATGCTTACTTTGAAGGTATCTAACTTACATGAGAAATAAATATCTTTAAAAAAATTACAGAGTACCTAATTTCCAGAGTGTCCTAAACTCAGTCTCCATGACTTCTTCCTAAAGAATGGCTCTACTGTTTGAAAGTTAAGAGAGTAATATCTCTAAAATAATAGTATGTATGAAAATGGGTAATGGTTTTACAGTTGAGTATTGGACACCTCACCCAAAATATTGCCCTGCCTTTGAAGTCATCTGAGGATGGGGATTTTTTCCTTGTAGCAGAGGTGAGTGTCCACATTGGTGTCCACACAGTTTGTGAAAAGGCTGTTCTCTGTTACATGTTTGTCATCACCCTGTGTCCAGTTACCAGTACTGAATCCAGTTTCTATTCCTCCCAGATCACTCTAAGGAAATCTGAATGAATGTGGTGAGAATAAAATGAAAATGGGATGAGACCTCTGCCTTTAGACACCCACATTCAGCAGAAAGGAATCTTCCTTCCAGTCCTGGTTACCAATCACAAATCTCCCTTCCTTAGACACAGTTCTGTCATTTGCATATATAAAACTTATTTGTAAGCGGATTCTTCTTACATTTCCAAAAATAAATATTAGAAAACTAAATGTAAGAGATTTAAAACATCCAAATCTCAATAAAAAATGTAAATGTTAAACATGACAACTCTTCAAAAACTGTTTTATACAGAGATTTATGTATTTCTATCATTCCTATTACCCCAAACCAACTTGAGACATACTGTGTGTGAAAGAGTTGGTGTACTAGCCTCATAATGACATGGAATTTTTATGGGTGATTTAAGTAAAGAAGTGTGACAATAAGAAAACTATAGATTTGAAGTGAAAATTTGCCCACGTGTGTCCTAAAGATCCTGACTGTTTAGCTATTAATTCCCTTTGTCAAACAACTTTACGTGAATTTTTGTGACACTAGGATAGATTGCGTTGTGCACCACTAGATGGCACTATGCACAAATGATAGGTTTCTTTTCTCCATCCCAAAGAAGTAATAAGCGTGTCCTTCCTCACAAGCTATATAGAAACCCTAGGAATCAAAGGCAGGACATGTCACATAGAATGATGGAGTGGCTCTCTATGAAATGAACTGTTGAATCTGGACCTTCTAAGTTTGAGAGCAACCTAACTGCTATTATTTCACTCCAAAGGAAAAGGAAATCAGAATTCGTAGGGAAAATTATCGGACATGAATGGTGTGTTGTACGTAAGGGAGTTGCCATTCACTTGATGGGGAACATAACAGGTTCTATGACAGATGAGTACCTCACTTACAAGGAATCAACCACTCTTTCCTTTCCACTAGGCATGGAAGTTCCTTTGAACATCCTTCAGATTTCTAATTCTTGATTTCCACAGATGACAGCTCCCCAAACCAGTATTGATGAGCAATCTTGAGAAGTTATTTCAAACTCAAGTAATGGACAATAGCAATCTTTTGTCCTCCTCTTTGTAAAAAAATATCTATTTAAAAATCTTTTTACGTAGCATACAGTGTTACTATCTTTTGGTCAAATACGCATTGGTACAAACATTATCCACTGAACTTATTACTGCAATCCCTTCCTTTCACGATAAGTGTAACATGTTTTTATCTATGGTGCAGGGGTGGCCTGAGAGAGACAGGTTATGGAAAATATGCCCCAAACAGAAGATAAGAAACAAAAACGGTGAGAGAAGAGGCTCCATAACAAGGTATCAGTAGTTCCTCAATGATGAGGATGCCTTGAGGAATCTTGGGCATACTAAGAAGTCACCAAAATAGAAGAGGAAATATATGGGTAAAGAAGGAGGAAAATATCTAAAATGATTTCTAGTTCAATGCCAGTCAGTAACCTCTATACCTCTAGCCCAAAAGTGAACCACGGCCATGTTTTGAAGGTTCTGATTCATACGCTTGTTGTTCAGTCGTGGCTTGGCTTCTGGGCTATTGACCCTTTATTTCCCACCTGTTGAATGAATGGAGTCCCTGGGTTAAAACCAAGGGCCCGTGATAATTCTCAGGAAATACCATAGTTTACACAAAGCAGTCGTTTGACTACTTTTTGGTTAATTTTTTTTTTTTTTTAATTTTAAAAATGTTTGATTAAGACAATAATAGAACATAACTTGCAACTAGTCAGGAAGGCAAGTGGTCCCCAAAGAGGAAAGAAAATGATAATAAAGGGATGCCACCTCTTGGTGAGCAGCACAAAGACAAGGCTGGGAAGCATGACAAATAGGTTACAGGTAAGGATCATCCTCTTCAAAGCTGGAACTATTTGGAAGGCATACTGTAGCCTGGGCAAGAGACTAGCTGGCTCTTTATTGATCCAGGTCAGCATCCAGTGTGGGCCTCAGACTGATGAATGAGACTGGAGACATCACAGGAGAAGTCTAGCATTTTAGAACCTTGAGAATATCTAATACTTCCACCCTTTCATTGGACACGTGAGGAAACTGAGGTCCAGGGAGGTTCAATGACTTTCCCAAGGTAGCACAGCTAGACAATGACAAAGCCAGAATGTGAACTGGTTTTCCGATTGCCAGTTCGGAGGCTGTTCCTCTATGCACACTGCCTCTAAAGTAGACAGAGGACCCTGGGGGAGTCAGTGTGTAATCACATAACTACAATATTCAGTGAACTTTAATAGAGAACGCTTCTCCCAACAAGACTCGGAGGAGAAAGACCTTGCCTGAGCAAGCTGAAAGAAGAGACTGACAAAGCCAGTGAGCACCGACTATCTTTCTGGTGCAGAAGGATGCAAGAAAGATAAAAGGTCAAGGAAGCAAAGCCTTTTAATTAAACTGGTGACCACGCCCACCTTATGTCAGAAGAGTGAAGCAGGTCTAGTCAATATCTAAATACTAACAGTACTGCTAACAAAAACAGAAGCTAAAAGAAAATCCTTTTACTAGAATACCTGTAAATACTCATTAATAATAATAATGATAATAATAATGATACCTTTAAAAAGACACCTCAAATTGCGTATTACAAACACACGTGGTGAAGAAATGCTTGTTTGTGTGGCTGAACATGAATCACTGTCTTCCCTGCACTGCTACAGCTTTGTTCCCAGAGGGCACCAGATGGGTGCCCTCAAGGAATAAAGAGTCTTAGTTATTTCTCCTTTACACTTAGATTCTCCACCTCCCTGATACAAACAGTAACACTGGTTCTACAAGTTCTAGAAACGGAACACCAATGGAAGGATTATCTGAGACACTTGATGCACACAGTTTGTAGCAAAAGTCTGCGATTTCTCTGTAAATTACTAATCTGAAATAGACACAACAAACCGTCCACAGCTTCAACTTCAAATGATTTAAACAAAAATAGAACGAGCCATGGACAGTGTCCGCATCCCTGTCCAATTTGATGTAAACAACGTTTGTAGAAATTGGGTTTGTTAAGAAAGTTTATCCATATACCTGGATAGCAATAAAAAGCGTTTCCTAGGAAACTGTAAGATCCTGTACCACACAGCATACAGCCCAACTAAGAGGAAAATTAGGTCAATTTCTAAATTCAAGGTACAAATTTACACAATTGTTCTTAACTCCTGTGATGATGTCCGAGTAAAGTGGGCACGTGTATCAGCAGTTGTGTTATGTTTTCCTTCTCTCTCCTGCTTGCAGTCTTGCCTTTGAAACTCATCGGTCTGGGTCCATTCTGGATTTCCTTCTCAACTGTGATGCCCTGGACGGCCACAGACTCCCTGTGCATTGCCGTCCTTCATTTCCAGTCCCAGCACGAGTCAGTACTGCCCTTCCGCTGCTAAAGACACCACTGTCTCATGCCTTCCCATTTCTTCCAGGACAGCCGCCAGCATGCTCAAATTTCCATCTGGGAAGTTCTGTGCTTCCCAGAGATCCAGGATTACGCCAGTCGGGCTCGATTTGGTAGCAAAGTAATTCAAGTACCTGTAATTGGGAATGGGAGAGTGTGCTGAAAGGTGAGATTTACAGATCTATTTTCTCTGTACTAAACCCTTCCGTCTCTCCATTTGTCTTTTAAGTATCCGGGTCCCACTGGAGAAGCTGTGGTTTACAGGGAGCCATCCTAAATAACTAGCACATGCTTAATTAGATCAGCCCCAGATAGGAGATGTGATGTTTAACTTTGTTAACCTCAACTCTGAGTAAGATAATTTAAGAGGCGAGATGTCTACGGGTCATATCCTAAACAGGAAATCAAGACACTTATGTTTTCTTTCCAACCCAGGCTCTGATCATCTTTGACAGATCATGCCATGTCTTGTGCTTGGTGGTGATGGCAACACTCCACGAAGAAGGGCTCCTGAGGGTCTCTTTATAACTCGGTATCAATGCGGTGATTAGCATGTTAATTAACCATCAAGCATCAGCTCTTGTTCAACCGGAGTTGAGGAACAATTACTTTAAGTGAGTGGATATATTATTTAGGGCCATTTAGCCCATCAGCTTTGCAAAGTGGATCACAAAACCTGATCCTTATCTTGTCAGATAAGCCCAGGATATCTCTCAACAAGGTGTCTGCGAGACCAAGATGGAAGATGCAAAGAAGCCACTTAGTAAGGGTTTGCAGAATGACAAAAAGTAAATAGGTAAAAATAAAAGTAAACAGGTGTATGGGTAGAAAACAACAAATGTTGCCCTAAGTCTCATGGGCATCAGCCCCGGTGCTCTGTGTCTAACAGAAACAGGAGCCCAGCCATACCCACCTGTCCAGGTTCAGCTTATGGGCCAGCATCCGCCAGTCATGACCTCTCGTCTGCGGGGCGTCCAGGCTGCTACAGAGCTTCTGTCTGATAGGTGGAGGGATGCTGAAAGCACTGGGTCCCGTCACGGTGGTGATGGTGCTCGCTGGGTCCAGCAGAGGCAGATCGATGCCAGTAGGCTCCTGTAGTTCAGGCACAGGGACAACACAGCATTATTTCCAAAGACAAAAGCAATCTCTATTGAACCAATCGACATAATGCCTTGCTTTGCGCAATAAGAAGAGAATGGCCTCTTCCTGGCCGAAAGCCGGGACCTGACCTGGCCGAGAAGAAGAGGTACCTTCTGTGCTGACTTTGCATAGCCTTGAATGTATAGGTTTTCGCTCTGGGCTGGGCTTGGTGGAAGTTCTGGTGGGATTCGATAACAGCCTTTCTCTCATCCCGTTCAGGATGAAAGAGGAGACAGGACTATCAATCCTCCTAAAGGTTTAGATTTCAAGAGGGGAGAAATGTTCGAAAGGGCAGTTCTTTGTGAATGAACAGATCTGAGATTAGGAGGCTGGGAGTTCAGAGCTTCTAGAAACTGTCTTGGCCCTGAGGGGAATGCCCTGGGCAAATGCCCAAGTAAATTCTCTCTCTAACCTCTGCAGAAGAGGAGTCAGTTTTGCTTTTGTTGAATGAAATGGAACACAGCTCTCCTCCAAATGATATCAAATTAAGACTAATTTTTTACAGAAAATGGTGAACACAGTAGATTGCCTTAGGGCAAGCTGCTAATGGCATCCTCCAATTGCTGTACACCCTTATTTTTGTTCAATCTAATTTTAGGAGAGAAAATCATAAATTGGCTCTTAAAATAGTTTCAGCTCATAAAACAGCACAAATGCAAAATCTGAATTTCATCTGCAGGAGAAACTCTAATCATTTTCTGATCACTTCTGCTGGTTAGGAAAGCAAAAGCAAATGTTGCCTGGGAACTATTAAAGCAATAAAAGAAAATCCACTTAATCTACTTTAAATGTCATCTCTCCCTCTCTCTCTCTCTCTCAGAGCAGGTAACTCCTTGGTGTACATAATCAGTTGCTGGAGGATAAACTAGACACAGTTTCAGTCATCATGAAGTCTCTGGTGTCTTGCAGAGTGCTTGGCTCAGGGGGTCAGTGCCACCACTGTCCAGAGCCTCCCCAAACTGCTCCTGCCCGGTGGGGATCACCGCTGTCTGTGTCCCAGTGTTCAGTGACAGTACGTTCTGTATTCTGGGGCCAACTGCCAAGGCTCACGGCTCGGCTTGTGCAATCCCACTGCACACAGGGTCCATCCAGGGGCCGGGAGGGCACATGAGAGCAAAACTTTTTTTTTGTTTTTTTTTTCGCCATAATACACACGATAGGGTTGGCCGCCATCACAGTATTTGGCCTCAAAACCCCAAAACTGACAAACGGAGACTGAGGATTCCATTTGCCCCTCTGTGCTCATTCCAGCACATACCAGTTAAAATACTGGTATGAATGAAACACATTAGCAACAAATGGGATTTGGGGTCCCCCAGTGAAGACACGACTTGTAGATCTTTCCCCACATCTGACAGAGTTCCTTCCAAGGGACCCTGAAGACAGAGGAATCCTGACCTCAAGGGCATAGGACTTAAACCAAGGAGAGCAGAAGAATGACCCAGGGGCAGGTGATGGTGTTTATCGATGCATTTGTGTTGGGGATTTCTGAACCAAAGGACTTCAACACTCGTATTAGGCAAAAATGATGTATGTATGGGTTGGGAGGTGGAGGGGAAGAGAAATCACGTGGTATTTCCACAGCTTAGTGCCATCACCCGTGCTGAGATCCTGCTTGCTTCCTATCTGGACAGTAACCACAGAGCCTAGAAGGAAATGCCGCATATCCCCAGGTATGACTATCCCTTGCTGGCAGTGAAGATTAAATTTGCGCCTGAAGCAACAAGGAGTATGCTCTGTGTAGTTCAGACTTGCTTCCCCAGAGAGTATGCTTGCTGTTGGCCACATCTCCTTACTGATTACCTGTGGTCTATGCCAGACTAATCTTCCCAAAGTGCCATGCTGATGTTTCTCCCTTTTCTCTCTTATTAAGAAGCCTTAAATGCTCCACCTACCACATGGAGTCCCACAGTGAGGGATATCTGTGCCACCTGCCCCCTTGGGTGGTATGAGGCCTGAGGGGCGATGCCTGCATAGTATGGGTCTAGGCCTGACATGCAGTAGGGGCCCCATCCTCCCGTTCTCCCACCACTTCACAGTCCGACCCAGGTTGCCTGGACAGAACTCAAACTCTCCTCAGACTGGACCACTCACTCTTCCTAGTGCCTTTTTAAAGGACGGACCTCTGATAGTTCTGCCCTTTCCCTTACTCTTTGCTGGGCAAACCCCTCAAAGTCTGGACCCAAACACATGTTGGGGTGCCTCCCCTGAGCAAACCCACCGAAAGTCACCAACCTGGGACCTCTTGCAGCACTTTTCCCGGTCCACACATCTGCTCTGGGCATGTTGGCCATATTTATGTGTTATTTCTTTTGATTCCTTAAATTTCTTGGAGATGAGGGTATTTTTGTCATCCTCAGAATCCCCCTGGTACTCAGCACAGTGCCCTGCACACAGATGCTCCTCAATTCAAATTTGGTGAAATGAGAGAAAACATCTTTCCTCGTACAGAAAGGGGATAAAGGCCCATCCCACAGAGATCCCGACAGAGGCCCAACCCACAGAGTAGTGTGTTATGCATCCTTCCAGGTAAATGTGGCTAATAATACGGCTCTTCTCACCGTTAAATCCTGAAGTAAAGGCCAGGTAAAGGCAGGCATGCCTCTCGGGAGGGTTTGTTCATGTATTCTTGTTGTCAACCTTTTCCTGATGAGTAAAAACCGTTACCACTTCATGTGCGCCTTCCAAGTCTGAGTCACCAGCCCTGTCTGCTGTGCCTATTTATTTCTGCATGGATGAAATTAGTCCAATAGGGCACAATTTTTTTTGTGTCTCTTACCAGATGGCTGACACCAGCCTTGGAGGTAAAAGAAAAATATACATCTATACTTCCATTTCCATTTCTTCTAGTAACTTCAGTTGTTATTAGTTCTTCCTTTACTTCCAGGTAAGAGTAGAGTTTACTCTTATGGAATGCTTATTACAATAATCGTTTATGATATTGGTACCATCTGTCTCTGATGTTATGATTCCCTTAGTTAGACATACGATTTTTCAACATTAGCCAAACAGCTGCTGTGGGTGACGGCACACATTTTCAGTACTGGGCAGTGGAAATAATGTTCCACTCCCATACTCTGACTCTTCTTCCTAAAGCCACTTAAAAAAAGAAAAAAAAAAAAAAGATTTTCCTGGGGTGCCTGGCTGGCTCAGTCAGTTGAGTATCCGACTCTTGATTTCAGCCCAGGTCACAATCCCAGGGGTGAGGGATTGAGCCCCGTGTCGGGCTCCACACTGCGCATGGAGCCTGCTTGACATACTTTCTCTCCCTCTGCCCCCTCCCCCATTTGTGCCCTCACTTTCTTAAAACAAAACAAAACAAAACAAAACAACAGCAACTAGATTTTCCTAATGATTGTTTAAACGGGTTCTAGAAAACTGAAGAGTAAGTGCATGAGATGAGTACAGCAGATGTACACAAAGATTATTCTAGCAAATGTAGGAAATTATAACTGTTACTATTATCTGGAAATCTGTTAGTAAAACAATTGACTAATACTGCCTCCTCAAGTTCCACCTTTTTCAGGGTTGAAAGCTATGAACTAAAGCAAGGTATGAAAAACCAGCCTGGGAACATAAGCTATCTCCTTTACCCTGAGAACTAATATTTATTTATTTACTTATTGAGATTTATTTTCCATTCATTTCTTTTTACAGTGGCTGGCAGAGGTTTTATTTTATTATTTTGATAAAAAGGGAATCTAAAGTTTAATTTGATGACAGATGCCACAGCTTGCAAAGGCAGAGTTTACTCAAGAATTCAGTGATCCTAATAGCATCGGTGGGAGCAGTAATGGTGAACATCAACTGAACATGTGCTGTAAGCCAAGTTCTGTGCAGTGCACTTACTACCATTCACTCGTTCCATTCTCACAACAGACCCAAAACTTCATGCTATTATTACTATTATTATATCAATTTACATAGGAGGAAAGTGAGGCAAGAGGGGTTAAGTAATGGCCCATGTCCCCATGGAACTGTCCATTTGGGAATTTCCTACTAGAGGTCTTTGCGTACAGCTACAACTAAATGGAAGGTCTGAAGAGCCTTTAAATTTCCCTCTCTTCTCTACACTACTTTTTCCTCTGGTGTTGATGGATAGCTTCCCTGTTCTTACTCTGCCCATATCCCTCTTAAAAAAAAAAAAAAGTAAAACCTTTAATTACTTACATTTGGGCATGCATTCATGCCCATACTTTTACTCTTTCAGACATTTTCATTATTAAACCCATCTCTGTGAGACTAAAGTCTTTGTCTCTCCTTCAGGAATCTCTGGCCAAAGCACCCAGTGAAGAACAACTGTCTGGCTCTTGACATCACCATGGTCTATGTCAAGCACAGCCTGGTCTCCCTGGGGGGCAACAGGTCCTTCCTGACTAGACAGGCCAAGGGCTATGGCTTTATAAATGACTGCTGGTGACTGCCTTGAGTGGTGGGTGGCTGGGGGGCGGGGGCAGCACATTCCTGGCAAGTCAGCTCATTCTTGGAAGATAGCACTTTGGAACTACAACCCCAGCCCACCTGCCAGCTAGCCGTGTGACCCTAGGAAGGAGCCCTGTGCGGGAGAAAGGCACCACAAATGGCGCCTTTTCTCTGTTTGGTTACGGTTTGTCAGTCACAGTGTACCCCTACTTGGAGCTTTTGATGAGGATAGGGGGCTCAGGGCTCTCCAGATCAATTGTTCAGAGCCGAGCCTTGCTCCTCAACATCAGTACCCAGCCCCACGCGTCTGTCCCCCTCTGTGGGCCGCATGCACCCGCATTCAAATGCTAACCACGGCGGTGGGACTCAGTGACCCAGAAGTAAAAGCAGCAGAGTGCCCCATAATACCCAAAGTCATCTGACTCCAGTCATTTCTGACCCTCCCTTGGTTAAATGCGCTTGTGCGTCACGCGCGGGCAAAGGCCTCCGAAACCACAGAAGGGATGGCCTCTCTGAGCTGACCACCACCAAGTTGCAAAAGAAACCACCTTTCCTCTACGTTGGCACGACAAGGAAAGTCCTTAAGTTGGGCTTACACTATGCAAAACTCTTTTCCCAGCGTGGGGCTGGCGGCCCTGGGGGAGGGGCGCGCCAACAGCTCTCTTTCACTGGCGGCCCTGCCTCGTCCAGCTTTTCATCAGGCCGCGAACGTTCGCACTGAACTGAAAGCAGGCATCAAAGGAGCAGACCTCCTCGCCCCCCTCCCAAATTCCGCGGCCTTTGTTGTCCCTGGAGCTGGGCGGTTATTGAACTCTGCAGACCCGCTGGGCCCGGAAAGTGAAAACACCCTCCGGAGCCAGCAGGGGTGGTGCTGTGTGCCTGGGAGATCGGGCCTGCGCACCGGAGGGCCGGGCGGTTGCCATGGCGCCCTGACACCGAGATCATTCCTTATGAATGTCACCAGGGTCTGTGACTAAAGTTGTTTATGAGTCAAAAGTCTCCCGAAACTACAGCAGGAAGTGATGGCCGAGGCCGGGCAGGCTGTGGGAAAGGAGGCTGGAGCATCCCGGAGCGGACGGGCTCCCCCCTCCTCGGTTTGCTATGGAAGACAGCCCTCAAATGCAACATGGAGCGCGCCACACGGCGCAGGGCCACATTTCATTCGTCACCGCGCGTGACACCGCGAGGGAGAAGCCGTCTTTTAAATCACAGGCCGTCCCGCTGTAGTCTTAAAAATACGACAGTCCTGCGCTTTGTGGTTCAGCAAGCAGCGCGGAGCTGGGCTCCTCCAGGCCCCAGGAAATGTTGCCTTCTGACCATTTGCCTGATTCCTTTTCCTTTGTTCCTCCAGGGTGCAGGGTTTCTACTGTTCAAAAGGAGGACAGGGGAGAGTATGGCGCTCCAAGGGGACGCTCTAGGAAAGGTTACTCCATGTACACGCTGCTTAAATTAAACCTTACACTTGAAATTCAGATCTGTTGTAAAAAGTTAGAACACGATCCTTAAATGCATGTCACTAAATATAAAAGCCTTCTTTCTCCAAAAGGATTTCCTATTATATTCTTTTATATCTCTGGCTCCCTGTGTTCATTAAAAATAGTATTCTATTAATAAATAGGACCTACAGGAAGCTTCTCAGGACTTCCCACATGGCCTATGCTGAGATACCTTTATCCTCCACACCCCCTCTCCCTCCCAAGGTCGTTCTTTCCCCTGATTTCAGAGGCAGCCAGGAAAGAGCTTCTTACCTCTGACACGGTGCAGTTTAGCTGGAAGATCTGCCCTTCTCCTTCCACCTGTCGCACGCAGAGTTTGCAAACCAGTTCCACTGTGTTCAGGCTGAATCTTTCCAAGGTGAAAGTGCAGTGGAGGTTTCTTTGAGACCCACTCCATATATGATAAAAAGGAATTTCCTAAAGGGTATACAAACGTTAACCGCCAGTGAGGGGCTAATACCAAAAGCGACTCTCAGACACTGCACGGCCAAGTCCTTTTCTCAGGATTACAAGTGACCTTATTTCACCCTCACAACAGGCTTAGGGGTAGGGACACTCCAACCCGCTTTTCAGATGAAAACACTGAGGCCCAGAGATGTTAAATCTGCCACCCTCCAATCCCACAGCTAGTAAGTGGCAGAGTTGAGATATGAACCCAGGGGGTCAGCCTCCAGAATCCATTTACCTAACCAGTCTGCACTTCTCTGTCATTTACAAAAGAAGCCATTGTAAGTGATTTTTCAAAAGTTTAGCAATTCCCAAAATAAAACCTACACACTCCAGTCATTGCTCATTAAAAGGAATCCCTGCCGTGGTATTCTGGAGAAAAGCAAAGAAAGTCTAAAGGGTAAAGCACTGATCTAGTTCACTTTCATGCCTATATGCCCCCTCTGCACAGGACAGGGGGGAAAGTCAGAACTCACTGCAAGTGGGAAACTGTGGGCTGCCGATTAGCTGCCACAGAAAATCCTTGGCCTAAAAAGCGGCAAGCCTCTAACAGACATAAATTTTCTAAAATTCTAGACCACCTTAAAGAGCCCATCCTAGAATCTTGTTCCCATAAAGGAAAGAAAAGGTTGATATGTTTAAAAAAAAAAAAAAAAGGTGGGGTGAAGTGGGGTGGAGGGAGAACAATGGTGGTTAAGAACTAAGGCTCTGGAGCCAAATTCAGTACAAATGCGAACACTCTCCCCTTGCCTATTTGGTGACGTGGGGTAAGATAATCTTTCCGTGCCTCAGTTTCCTTATCTGTGAAAAGGTAAGCGAAAGAGTAGCCTAATCATAGACCTACTGGGGTTGAATGAGATAAACCAAAGTGCAGGAGTGTCTGGAAGATGTTACAAATTCAGCCAGTTCAAGGCTTAGCTTGAACTAATAGCAGATTATCATTATAATTAAAATAGTATTTTCCATTATGATTGCACAAAGGATACAGTTCATAAAAGGGAAATATTTCTGGGGTTTTATGGCCATTGCAAAATAAGAGAGAGAAGAAAGCAAAGGAAGATATTTAGTGAGAAAGTCAAAAGCCTGATCCCTCTACCAAGTGCTGAGTTACACAGAAGGGTCTGGTATGCACCCCTTATGAAAGCCTCAGACTGTTAGCAAGCTAAGAAGTTTGTTTCCCACAGTTTATATTTAAGTACTAGATATATGAGACTAAGAATGAACTAGAAATCTTCCCTTCACTCTTAGTATGTTCACTGACTTGTATCAGTAAGTCGCACCCAGTTTAGCTGCAGTGCTGGGGTGTGGGATTGGATTTGCATGCATGTAGACGCGGATTCACAGATTATCGAAGTGTGCCTGCATCTCCTGGGACTGGGTATGAGGCTAGAGATTGCGTTGCACAGCCTCCTGGGAGCTCGGGCTCAGAGATGCGGGGGTAGGGGGGGCAGTGAACAACCCTTGGAGAGGCCTCTGCTTTCCCCATGTATCCATGCAGTGAGATTTTGGACCAGTATTTTTATGCTATTATTTAATAAAATCCTGACCACATTTTATTTTCAGGTGCTATTTCCACTTCCATATTGGTGTTCCTTCCAAGTTTTCAATGTAAATGTATTTTCCTAGCAAGGCTGAGGCTTAATTTGTGTCACATGTGATAACACGGTTCTTCTGTTTTTCCTTATGAAGGCATTTTTGAGGCTGTTCTGATCAATTCGATGTTAGCATTTATTCTGAAAATGAATTGAAATGATGGACTTGGAAGTCCTTTTTACTAAAAATAAAACAATAACAGTACAATTATTTAAAGGGGAAATAGGAAAAAAATTCTTTCAAATATTCTATAATATTTTTCAAAAATCCTAAACTCTAAACCATTTTAGAGAAACAACTACCGATGCAGGATTAATTTCAAGGAGAGGAATATCTGATTTCTAAATAACTTCAGACCTTTTTCCTTTTTTAAAAATGTTTACTTATGTATTTTTGAGAGATAGAGGGAGAGAGAGAGAGATCGAGAACGAACCCCAAGCAGGCTCAGCACTGTCAGCACTGAGCCCAATGCGGGCTTGAACTCATGAACCATGAGGTCATGACCTGAACCGAAACCAAGAGTCAGACAACCAACTGAGCCACCTAGGCACCCCTAGACTTCTTTCTTGGAGCTGTCTCCAGTCCTTTGGTTCAGCCTGGGAACCTTACCTGATATTTTGCCAGCAATTTGCTTTTCCAGAGGGAATGGGTGATATCGTGAATTGACAGGCGCAGGTTGTGGGTGCTGCCTTTAAAATGAAGAGCCTTAGGTTCTTCTAGGAGCTGTCCTCCCATCTGTCTCTCAAGCTGCAATACCTCCTACAATGACATGCCCAAAGTCAAAAGCAAATTACTGAATCGTATGCCTTCTGCTGGCCGGCCGTCTCATCAAATGCGTAGTTTCCTCACCGGGCCGCCCCCACACCACAACCAACTGGTACACACTCCCTCTTCTGCAGCCTGGAGACCCTCCAATTGAAGCCCCTGCCAGTTTGTATGTTACTGGATCCACCTGACCATCAACAATCTACATCATATGCTGTGAAGCAAATTCAGTACAGGCTGCATTTCCCAATGGACGAGTGGAAGATTTAATCAAATCCTGGAAAACAACAATCAGAGCCCCAAATGGGAAGAACTCCAAATGAAAGAAAAAAAGAGGTAGGAATATAGATAAACAGTTGAAGTAAGTGGATTTTCAATGAACTTTTAGGGCAAAGGGCAACCCCCTAGAAAACAAACCCATGTCTTGGACCTGGTAAAACCAGCCAACAAGTAAAGACCTGGAATTCATTTTGGGCATTTTTTCGATTTTTTATAGTTTCTTTACGTACAGAAATAATAACATTTTTTGCTTAAAATTATCCATCGCACACTTCTTGACCATCAAAAATGTATATACTCATTATATGTCCTATTAGAGGAAAATATACTAATACAAATTAGGAAAGTCTGTCAGCACCGAATATTGAACTAAAGAGTTACTCAAAGTTGAAAAACAATGACCTCATCTTTCAAGAACCGCAGCTGATCAAAAAATTTGCTATGTAACTTTACTTATGCTATAAAGATGTAACATGAAGACAAATTCTAAATCTACTTCCATTCCTCAAACAAGCTAATGGGAGTTAACGAAGCATTTCCAAGTACAGCTGCAATTATCCAAACAGCAGCAAACCATAAGTTACCAATGAACAAAATATCCCGAGTCTCTGTGGTTGGAACCATCCTGTGTACTTTGCTTCTCTCACGCTTTAAAAGTTTTAGTGACACACATATGTAGGCAATTTGTGATCTTTCTTTCTTCCTTCCTTTCTTTCAGGGTTCAGGAAAATAAGGGATTTTATAAAAATATAAATGCAAACCACTAACTTATTTTTTTGGTGACATTTCAGTTGAAAGCATGGGGTTCAAGAACACAGGAGCTCATTCAGGTCCTTCTACACGCACCTATCAGGCACCTACCGGGGTACCGAGCACAGATGGGTCACAGTGGAAAATTGTGAGGATGGGAACCAGATGGCCCGGAAATACATCCACGTTGCATTTGTTGAATGAATTCTAACCCATGCACATGGAGCCCCATAAGTGCAGAGCTTACCAACATCATTGATTAGCTGTAAATAGCTCATTTCTAGCTGCTTCTTAGTGGTTCTTAGCATCCATCATCTTTGAGCCAGGCCACTATTCTGAACAATGCAAGCTGCTGAAAGGTCCTCTAAGATGTAGGAAATACTAGGATCATGTGGAAAATGGTCTCAGACATGGGTTCCTCTAATTAGTGTTTAATGGAAGAGAAGAGGCAACAGCATGTTGACAGAGAGACAAGCATGGTCCAGCTGCTTCAGAATATTTACATTTAGAGTATTCCACCTTGCTGACTGATGAGTAGCTATTACTTGTGACAGGAGTCTGAGCAGTCGGCCAACTCTCAACCGGTCAAACTTCTACCAGGACACATATGTTGTGCCCTGGCTCTGCTGCACCCACAGCTCGGCAGGCTCCGAGGGTCCCCACTGAGCCACACCAACCTACCCAACCCAGCACTGCACACACGTTCCTCGTGGAACACTTCACCCTCCATTCCTCCACAAGAATCTGGCCATGTGGAAATGAAGACGAATGAGAAAAGTGAGGGTTAATTGCAGTTTCTTCTGCTTCGGCAGCAAGGCATAATGAGCTTATGTTGATCATGTTCGGTGTCTAGTTAGCATAATAGGGAAAGCTGATGTTCCCAGTGAACCTGGCACCTGACAAATTCTAAAGCTAAAATGATGTTTGTTTATAAGCCGTTAGAAGAAAAGAAACATAATTAGAAATCTTTGAGATTACAGTCATGCCAATCAATCAGTTCTAGCTTCTTTCCAGTACACCCTAATTACCTCATCAAGACGTCTAAAGAGCAATCGATAGTAATTATCTGATTACTATAGATCTTCATTATGTCCAAATTATCTCCCTGGGATGTCTAAAAGAAGATGCATTGTATTCTGGGAGGAAATTGTACCCAACAATGTATAATCCACACCCCATTCCTACAATCAACATAGATTGCCAGAGGATATGGAGAACATTATCAGTTTTCTTGGCGGGGAGGACCATTGAAAAAAACCTCAACTGCCTATTGGCCATGACCTTGGAGTCAAGAAATCTAATACCATATTTGAATGCAAAGTGTGGGTTGGAGTCGGCCCAAGAATAAGGCTCAGTCCTTGGTTTCTTTGGCCTTGACCTCAAAAGTCATGTTTAGCGTTCTCACTAGTGGGAAAAGACTGGGCTGGCTTGAGCCTTTCCCCCTCCTCCTCCTTCCTCTTCTTCTTCTTTTTTGAGAGAAAGTACCAAGTAAAATGCCATTTTAAAGATAACAGAGCCAAAGAACACATCTCTACATTCTTAAGCTTTCTGATAAAACAAAGCTGCTGACCTCTCTGGGAGGAACCTAACTTTTTTGTCCACTTTGATTACGCATGAACCCTGGTGAAAGATAAACTACCCATCGCAATGTACTCATGCTTAAAGCAGAGGCCTCTCTGACAAGAGACCGCTGGCTCTTCACTGCTACCTCTGGGAGAAATTGGCCCTGAAATAAATGATTCAGTAAGGAATATCCTTACCAACCTTAAATTTAATGTTCCCTGAAACGTAGCAACTGATATCACACTCAGCATGTTTGACTTCAAGGAAACATAACAAAATAAAGGAGAAGACAAGAACCAAAGCACAAATTGAAAATATTAAAATGTGAATTAAAGATATTGTATTCAATAAACAAAACAAGTCTTTGGAAACTAAAATCATCTACAACTACATGAGTCAGAGATGACTTAACACATAGAGCAAATCCCATATACAGCTGACCTTTGAGCAACACAGATTTGAACTTCAGGTGTTCTCTTACCGATTTTTGGGGGGACAAATGATGAACACTACTGTAAATGTATTTTCTCTTATGATTTTCTTAATAACATTTTCTTTTCTCTAGCTCACTTTATTGTAAGAATACAGTATGGAAAGCACATAACATACAAAATATGTGTTAATCGCCATTCATGTTACTTGTAAGGCTTCCAGTCAACAGTAGTTAACTTTTGGGGGAGTCAAAAGTTATATGCAGATTTTCAGTTGCACGGGGGTTGTTGCCCATTGCTCTCATATTGTTCAAGGGTCAACTACATAAATTTTGTATCAGAGGGAGAAGAAGCAAGCCCACTTGATACAATGGTCAGGCTTGTGTTCCTATTGTTAAGGTCTTAAGTGTTATAATTTCAGATGTATGACATAGCAGATCGCAGTTAAAAATATGCTGTAACTTGTATTTCAAAAAGCTTGATTTTCTGCATTCCTTCTGCATGAAATCATTTTGTTATATATATGATACACATAAGTAAGATGACATAAAAATAACAAATGTACGAATCAATAAGATATAGCTTTAGAGTTAAATGCTTTCCTCTCCTTAATCTTCCCGAGAGCATTCATTCAACATCAGTCAAACACACATGCCCTGCCGGGAAGCATGTCAGGCTCTGGGGCACACAGATGAGCCAGTCCCCGACCCTGCCTTATACCACTCACAGCGGGGAGACTGCTATGTAATTGTGTAACCCTAACGGCTGTTGCTTAGCTCTAAGACAGCTTCCAGACTGGATCACAGGTTAGGGTATTTGGATCACAGGTTGCCTTTGGATCACAGGTTAGGATATTTCACCCACCTTAAAAGAGAGCAAGAACAAAATATATTTAAGGTCAAAAGATTTAGTTAGACTTAAGAAAAATACAGTGACCTTGGAAAGAAATGCCATACTAGGAATTAGGATCATCTAGGCTCTTTGCTCTCAGAGATCTAAATGTCATCTTCTTTTGCAAAGGTCGTCCCCCGCTCTTAGCAGCACCCCACCTCGGGGCCTTATTTTGGCCCTGGGTGACCACCTGTTGCTTTAATGAGCTTGCTCTGCTTCTAAGAGAAGAGGTCACTTTCTGACTTCTTTGTCACTTCTGTCTCCACCCTGCAACTTGAAAAGACTCTCTCAGGAGTCAGTTATTGGCAGAGGTGTCTCTAGCCCATCTCTCTGCAGGAACACACGCAAGACCCCAGTCGTAAAGGCACCAGGAGCAGGCCCCTGTGCGTGTGAGTCTGTGCCCACCGGGATCTGAGCAGTCCTGCAGGATGGCTGCTTCCTCAGCTCCGTGGTTGCCCAGCGCAGGCTCTTCAGTGGCCCTGAGTGAGGGCTCTATTGATTCAGGGGGCCCGTGAGGGATCGCTCGAAAGGCAGGGACATGAGATTCCACAGTAGAAACAAGCAGCTTGCACAATAACCAATTAAACCAAGACATTATCCATGCCAAGCTATTAGCCTGGGCCACTTAAGAGCCACAATAAATCTAAGCTGTTTTAAAGGCCTGTGCGTACATACAAAGGGAGCACCTCTGGCCTGTACCCAGAGCTCTCCCAGGCTCTTAGCCTGGAGGATCGGCTCTCATTAAGGCCTCACTGGGCAAGGGGAGTGGGAGGAGCCTTACAGCTCCCACACTCTGGTTTTCCTAACCCCAGAATTTTTTGTGCGGCATTATTGCTGGGGTTAGACCACATCTGCCTCCAGGCCACTTGAGTGTCAGTCTCTCAAGGAGCTCACAGGAGAGCCCCCAGGCGACAGAGCTGCTGGCTCTGGAGATACTTGAAGCACTTGTTTAAGAATGTGAGAAGTCTCTGCCCGAGGGACTTTTTGCCAGGAACTGTGTGCAGTGCTGGGGCCCTGGCTCTGCTCCCCACACTCTGTGCTCACCCTCCTCTCACTCAGAAACCTGCCTCTTCTCTCCCCAAGGCTCCCAACAACCCATACCCCCTCCTTTGTTGGAGATACTTGTTTTAGCTTCCAGTTCCTCAAGAAGTGCCATTAGCCATTAGCTCCCCCACCCCTCTCGGTTTTCCGACCTTGCCCTCCTGGCCCTCCTTTCCTTTTCTTATTAGAAATCTTATCAGCTAGAGAAAGGAGGAAGCAAGTGATTAAACTCGAAGCTCCTATAACGCATTAACATTTCTTCTGGAAGAAAGAAGGTTGGAAGGAGGTTAAATCAAGGCTTTGTTTTATGTTGTCTGGCTTTGTTCTCTGTATTGTGGGGCTGTGATTTGTCTGTGCACTCTTTACTCTTGGAAACAGAAAGCCTTGAATTGGCTGTGCTTAGTGCTGCCGAGGAAGCCCGGGGACCGCGGCGCTGGGAACCCGAGCACGTGAGCCTTCTACTCCCCAGGTTTTCAGCCCCGGTTGGCCGTGCTACTCTGCAGACAGGGACCCGCTCTCCACGTTCTGTCCCCAGCACCGGACCAAGCACTGGAGACTGTGTTGTGCAGTTCAAGACCTGTGCCCCGCCTTCACCACGTTTGCACCGCGTGGGCCAGGGGTCTCAAGGCCCAAACCCAGCAGACCTGCAGCCCGCCCATGCGCTAAACCTCAGAAGACCAACCCTCAAGGGTCGTGCTGGCTTGTGTTTGAGAAAAAAATCACATCTCCCTTCAGACTTCGTGGAACCTGCCTTGCTCCTGTTAATTCTTGAATTCCTTGTGAAGACCTGCCCTTGTCATCGGGGATGAGAAATTCCTCTTTTTGCTACTGAGGCTTTCTCCACGGTCGCCCCCACAGCTGTGGGCCTGCGTGCTTCCCAGGCAGAGGCCACAGAGAGCGGCTGTCCTTCTCTGCTGTGCCCTGCCAGCTTTTCGGCCAAGCTGCTCTCTGTTCCCACGTGCTGACTGCTCCTCTGGCCTTCGGGCCTCTGGCTGCAGAGCCCAGTGGGGCACATCCAAGTGTCGGCCACCTCTCCCACCTGCTCGGGTCACCACCGCCTCACTTTGCCACCTATTCTTCAGGCACTCACACCAGGGTGCTGCGCTCCCCGCACTGAGTTTGTCTGCCGTACTTCATCCCCCATAATAACGAGGCTGGACTCCCATGACCATGTGCAAACATTTCCCGTCAAGTCACTTGGTTTCCAGGGCTCTGCTTGCTGCTCCCCCAGCTGCCACTGCCATGAATGCTTGGTCTGAGCTGCCACTTCCAGCCTGCCCAGTCAGGGCACCTTGTGACACTTTTAAAGCAAAACGTCAGAGTGTGGCACTCGAGGAAGTGACGGTGTCCCTTGTCCACCTCTGGGCGTACTTCTAAGGAAAAGGTGATCTCTCACATCTCTGTAATTAGCAATAGAACTTTTTAGGTTGTTCTAGAGCCTCTGAAGTCATCTTGTATTCCTTTGCACCACCGAACATGTTATTCTTTGATTTCTACATTAGTTCCTATTTTTGCAGTAAGAAATTACCATAAACCCAAATGACTCTAAACAACACACATTTATTACTTTACAGTTGTGTAGATCCAAAGTCTGACCACCAGACCCACTGAGCTAAAAAGTCAAGGTGTTGGTAAGGCTGTCTTCCTTTTTGGAAGCTCTAGGGGAGAATTTGCTTTTTTGTCTTTTCTACCTTCCAGAGATTGACTACATTCTTTGGCTCAGGATCCTCTTCCTCCATCTTCAAAGTCACCACTGGCACATTTCTCTGGTCTCTCCTTCATGGTTATAGCTCCCTTCAACTGTAGCTGAGAGAAGTTTTCCACTTTAAAAAAAATTTTTTTTAAAAAAATATTTTATTTATTGGAGCACCTGGGTGTCTCAGTCGGTTAAGCATCTTACTTGGGCTCAGGTCATGATCTCACGGTTGGTGGGTCCAAGTCCCATGTCAAGCTCTGTGCTGACAACTCAGAGCTTGGAGCCTGCTTCACATTCTGTGTGAATTCTGCCCCTCCCTTGTTCATGCTCCGTCTCTGTCTCTGTCTCTGTCTCTGTCTCTCTCTCTCTCTCTCTCTCAATAATAAATAAACCATTTAAAAAATTTTAATGGTTTATTATTTTTTGAGGGAGAGAGAGCACGAGTGGGGGAGGGGCAGAGAGACAGAAACAGAAGATCCTAAGCAGGCTGTGTGCTGACAGCGGCAAGCCCAGACTCAAACTCACAAACCTAACTCACAAATCTTGAGATCATGACCTGAGTCGAAGTCGGACACTCAACTGACCGAGCCATTCATTCAGGCGCCCCCTAAAGTTCCCCACTTTTAAGCACCATGTAATTAGATTAGACCCACCCAGAAAATCCAGGATAATCTCTTCATCTTGAAGTTCATACCCTTAATCATATTTGTGAAGTCCCTTTAGCCATGTAAAGTAACGTATTTATAGGCTCTGAATATTGTGTACAGGTATCTTTGGGGGCCTTTATACTGCCTATAATGACTTTTATCTTCTCTCTCTTTTCTTTCTCTTTCTCAAAAAATAAATTCAATGTGGCAGGTCATTTCCAAAATATATGATAGGGCCAGGGCCCAGTCTCATGAGAAGGTAATTAAGATTCAGTAAATTTAGATTCACCCAAAAGATCCCTGTCCCTAATGGCTGACCAAATAGCTTGATGACAAACCTGAAACTCACCCCACAATTACATCATGATTAGATTTAATATCTTCACTGAGCCATTATCTTTAAAATACCGTTATATCCAGATGCCCATCTAGGGATAATGAACATCATCAAATATCTGTTTTGTGCTAGGAAATTTAATAACTTTGATCTCCTTGAATCTTGTAAAGGTGCCTGATGTACAGCAAATGACTGTTAAAGAGGTCAAGTTCAATGACCAGAGCCACAGACCTGAGGAAGGGCAGAACCAAGAGGCTTAGCCAGCCTCACCCAAGTTTCCCTACCACACCACATTTCCTTCCATACACTTAACAGAAAGCAAAAAAAAAAAAAAAAAAGGAAAAAGGAAAAACACATTTGTAACCTTATTACATTTTCTGGTATTATCTAATACTTGTGTTACATGTACAAATATATTAATTTAATTGCATAGGCCAGCATCCTGAAAGTATAAACATGGGTCATGTTAGTTTTGAGGTTGTTTGAGGGAACCGAAAGAAAAGAGAAGGCTAATGGGGTCAATTCAACAGAGGGCCAGCCTTCATAAGCCCAGAAGAGATAGGCTTGAGGTGTTCTGGGTTGTGCGGGGTCACAGCTGCAGTGGAGGGGGCGTCAGAAGGACAGTGGAAGGCACCAGGTTCCAAGATGAAAACAAAAGCTTTTCCACGATAGTGTCTCCAACTGCAGCCCAAGATACTGAGTATCGCATAGGCCTCGACTAGATTTCCTACTTCTTTTCATTTTCAGTATTTCTTTCATTTTCTCTTCTTTTCCACATAATATGAGAGTTCACAGAGTTTCTATACTAGACCGCAGCCTGAATCGGGGTATGTGAAAGCTGAAGAAATCCCAAGAGTCTATGCCAAATGACTACATGAAGCGAGCGGCTTATGTTAATTTACATATTTGGTCAGAAATTCATTTGTCAAATACATTTGTCAGAAATTCCAGAAGCATCATATGTGGCCCATAATGTATACAAATAACTCTTCTTTTAGGTTCTGAATCTCAGGGTTTAGTATAAATCTCTCAGAAATTGTATTTTCAGAATTGTAATTCAGGACAGTGGGACAGAAATGACTTATTTCCACATAGTTGTGGACTTCTCCGTGTTTTAAAACTTACCCCAAAATCATCTTGTTCTCTATTATTTTCTGGTATTTTAAGAAAAAAATTTTAATGTTTATTTATATTTGAGAAAGAGAGAGAGTACAAATGAGGGAGGGGCAGAAAGAGAGTGAGACACAGAATCTGAAGCAGCTCTAGGCTCTGAGCTGTCAGCACAGAGCCTGACATGGGGCTCGAACCCACAAACCGTGAGATCATGACCTGAGCCAGAGTCAGATGCTTAACAGACTAAGCCACCCAGGTCTTTCTGGTCTTTTGATATGAGGATTTAAGTCTTTGTAAATAATGGGAGGAAAACACCAATATCATTACTTTAATCACATGAAGAGGAGGGAAACAGAAAAACTGATCTGTGGCCCAACTCAATCTTTACAATAGACGGGACCTCTCTGTGTGGGCACAGAATTGCCCCTAAGCCATTTTCACAGTTCATAGCATCTTTGTCTCTCTACATGAATTCAACCTGCACATTGCTCTCCCTGTTCCTTTGAGCACTTGCACGGGAGAAAAATCCACCTGAAAGGTACATGAAAGAACCCCCTGTCTCCCAGCAACCTTGACTTTTACTCTGGCACTCACCTCTAGCATCCTGATTCTCAGCAATGCTTCTGAATTGTTAAACACAGCTTTTAAGCTTCAGGTGACCATTTCTGCTGTGGGCTTAACGAAACTCAGGGAAATTGTCACCAAGGCTACCGAACTCAAAGAGCTAGGTGGGGACATGAAAGGATGCATCAGGGTTGCTTGAGACTGACTGATGTGGTGGTCTCCTTTTTTTTTTTTTTTTTTTTTTTGCTCCCCATCCACATAGACAGTATAAGCTCATATGATAAGAGAGTGGGAACTAATATTCTAGATATGTTCACTTCCAGACATCCAGCTACAGTTTTCTCTAATAGCTCTCCAGACTGTAGAGTTCTGAACCCCTGAGAATGTCCTCCGCTGAGCTCCCTCTCTGACCCAGTCCAACATTCTGGGAGGGCTTCTGCCGTTCAGGAGAAATCCCCAGCACGCAGTGGTAGCTATAAGAAAATATCAAGTCTGGGGAGACCCACTTTCCGGCACCATTTGCTACGCTGGAGATGGACGGGGGTAGAGGAGTTGGATTAAAGCACAAACAAGGAAGCAGAGCTCCTTTTCATCAGAACCCAGATGGGATAAAGAGAGGCTGAAATAAAAGGTTTGAAGAGGAAAGGACAGGAGCTAAGGGAGTGTGCCTTGAGTGGTGCAGTAGGAGTCGGGTCACTGCAAAGGACGGAGGGGTTGCCATATAATCAGGGACTTGGAGAGAGCAGGGAAGACTTGGAAGAAGCGCTATGTGAAAAGTGGTGAGTCAAGAAGGGATGAATGAAAGGAGTGTGGACAAGAAGAAAGGGAAAGCTTAGGGCAGCCATCTTGAGAGTAGCAGAGACTCAAGCAGAAATCTATCATTTTCAGAGCAACTCAACAATCTGGAGGGAGAACGGGAGGGCTTGTTCAGGGGCAGTCATCTTTAGCTGTGGAATCAGAAAAATCTACTGTAGCTCCAGTTGGCAAGAGATTTAGAGTGGAGGTGAGTTCCCTGGAGATCTGGGTAAGAACAGAGGAGGGTCTGTGAACCAGGCCACCAGAGGAGTTTGAGGGAGGTCTTCCTTAAGAATCAAAGGTGGCCTGCATGCCCTTTGTGTTCGAGAGATGGAAGGTCAGATATTGTGGTCAGAAACATGGAGCTTCGCAGGTGGGGATCTTGGCAGGTGGAGATGTTAATGAGGGTGAAATCCACAGCATGCCTAAACCGGCGGACAGATAATGTGGGATGATGTCAAGGTTACCAGAATAACTTTGGGCAAAAAACTGTGATTAGTGGTGACTTTGAATCTGAGAGATTGATAGGAATAAAATGAGTGGGAAGAAAGACCATGAGGCAGGTACTGCTAGGCTGGAGATAGGTACCAGGAGATTGGGGGCTAAGGAACTGAAATAGGTCATGAGTAACAGAGTAACAGAATGAGAATAGCAGTAGGAAAAGTCAACCCTACGAGCAGAACAATGCCCCAGAAGTGATCATGGGGTAGGAGAAGTACTGGAACTCTTCCTTTATGCCTTGTGGTTACTTAGAGGGTGTGGTCTTCACCATGGAGATTATGAGGGATGCCATGTGACGGGGAAGATCCAGTTGCCCTTAATGTGAGTAGGTGAAGGAAGAGTGGAGAGGATGATTCAAAGGGTGTAGGAGAGTTTGTTCATAAGAGGATTAAAGTTCCAAAAAGATCCATGGAAGTGTTTAGGATAATAGTTCTTAATCTTGGCCACACAACAGAATAACCCAGGGAGTGTTGAAAGAAAAACCCCAATACCCAGACCAATTAGATCAGAGCCTTTGGGTTGGGACCCCAGAGCGAGTCTTTTTTTTTTTTTTAAGTTTATTTCGAGAGAGAGAGCGAGCACTGGAGGGGCAGAGAGAGAGGGAGAGAGAGTATCCCAAGCAGGCTCCGCACTGCCAGGATGGAGCCTGATGTGGGGCTCACAAATCATGAGATCATAACCTGAGCCTAAATCAAGAGTCGGACGCTTAGCCAACTGAACCACCAGGCACCCCCAGAGCAAGTCTTTTTTTAAAGCTCCCCAACTGATTCCTATATATGTGGGATGCAGAACTACTGACTTAGGAAGGGTGTGAGCAGGGAGCGGGTGGGCCAGCAGCAGGAGGAGGTGTTTGGAAAGGGCGATGCAGAAGAGAGTATTTATGGGCAACAATGGTTACAGAAGCAGGGAGAGGGCAGAGACTGCTGGGGAACACCAGCAGGCAGGGTGCCAAGAAGGCAGAATTCAGGTAACAAAGAGCCTTTCTGAAAATGAGCCCCAAGGTTCCAATTCAAGCGTGGGTGTTAGGCAGTGTTGCTGGGACTGAACTAATTGTCTCTTCAGTATGTTGGATAGACCCTTTACCTATAACTAGGATTTAGGTATTTCTGCATTGTTAAAAGGCCATGAGGTGCAAGAAAGCCTTATCCATTATTCATATTTGTTTCAGGCTAAGTGCTGGATCCCCAGCTACTGAGAATTCATAAATGTCTATTTGGAAAGCACTGACCATGATTCAAACTGCTCTTGGGTTGTTTTTACTGCTTAATCCTGTTTGTCAATCTTTCTCAGTGTTGACCATTTGCATCTCTTTCCACTAATTAAAACAATTAAAATAGTTTTACTGAATTATTACTTTTTTGGCATGGATTTGCATGTTTCTGTTGGGAAGAAAGGTCAAGAAAGGTCCTAAGTATAACTATGTGTATGAATATAAAATATGTGTATCAAACATTTCAAATATGATGTAGATCTTCTATGGTATGCTTTTTACAATGGTTTTTCTGAGAATTGTTACAAGACGTGCCTTAATCAGATCCCATGGCTCCCTACAAATACAGTTTTCCCTGTGAAAGAATTTAAGCCTAGGATGATTTCCACCCTGACAGTGCGTCAGAAGTATCACATCTGCAAGGAATATAAAAGAACCACAAGTTTCACACTACAGCTGCATGTGCACATCATTTATTCAGCATCAGAAACTCCTACAAGGTCAGCCATCAAAAACATATCCTGTGTCTCATCCCCTCCATGGACCCAACCTGCAACACTCAGGTTTCATGACCCAGAACTACTTTCTGGATGGAAACTCCAGAAGGAAATACTTTGAAATTTCAACAACAAAAATTCTTCCCCTGTTTTTTTTCCTTGACACATTTTCTCCCACTTCTCCTTTTCCTCCCCTGGGTGCTCATCCTTCAATAGCTCCTCTGCTGGCTTCCCTTCCTCACCCCCGGCAATGGCAGGGCTCCCCTTGGTCTCTGTTTTCTAGGGTGTGGCTCCTCCAACAACCCACATTAGGGGCAAAGCCTAGACTGCAGCCCCCTGCTCAGGTGTGAAGCCTGCTCTCTCCCCTCAATAGCTGTGTGACCTAGAGCAAATCGCTTAATTTTTCTGTGCCCTCAATTGAACATCTGAAAAAATGGGGTTAATGGTATCATACAGGGTTGTTGTGAAGATTAAATGAGTTAATAAACATTTAGAACCATGCCCAGCACATAGGAAGTTGTCAGTAATGTGTGTTATTTTTAACAATGTCGTTTAACATATGTCTCTGCTCTCCCTTGATAGTCTCCCTGATCACGGGGATGACAAATATGAGCATTGTAGAGTCGGTTCCTGAGTCTCTACTTTAGGATCTTCTCTCTGTCCAGAGAGTCACACACGCATTTCTAACTGTCCCTTGGGCATCTTTGTCCTGATGTCTAATTCATACCTCTAACTCAATATTCCAAAAGTAAAGTCACCAGAGCCACACCCCAAAGCTACCTCCCCCATAGGTGTGTTACTATTACTGAGAGGCAGACTGGATCTTCTCCATTCATTGCTGGTCACCAGGTCCAACAGGAGTTACTTGAACAGGACCTTCCATACCTATTCCCCTCTC